>NC_064578.1:3972258-4276854 GCF_937001465.1 Orcinus orca
GAAGTCACTGGGGAGAGACATGATTTGACTCTTCGTTTTTAAAAGATCACTCTGACACCATAAAGTTCTTATAACTGAAGTCTTTTTAAGTATAACTTTTGTCCTTTCATTCTTGGGATCTTGGACCCTCACAGAACAAGTCTGATAACTGACATTCCTGAATCATGGCTCCCAAGATTTCCAGGCTTACCAGCTCTAATTCATTCCCCACTGTAGCAGTTTCCAGTAAATATGCCTGATGTTTTTTTCTATGTCCTTCATTAAATGTGATGCCCAGAAAAGAACTCGATATTCTAAGCATGAAGTAGATGAGAACTTTCACCTTGGTCATTCCAGATCTACATGTCCACTGACGTGCCCCAAGATTGCCTTGGTTTTAATTCTGTTTTGTAGCACTGACCTGCTGGAACACATCTCAGATAACCTCCGCTGGTGTCCTTTTTCAGATCTAGATGCTCAGATCGAGAAAACAGGATTCAAGCTTATTCTTCCCTAATGAGAACAGCTGTGCCCTCTTTAAAAAAAAAAAAGTGTCACCATAACGCAAACAATGCCATGCATAAAAAACTGGATAAAATAAACAAAAGTACTGGGCCAACTCCTCAGGTTTCACAACCACTGCATTTTTCTTCCCGGTGGAGGACAAGGAAAATGATTATGGTAAGTTTCCCTAGAATTGCTTTGGTCTCTTGCATCACATGGCTGAAGACACCTAGACTATTAGGAAACACTGAGCGCTTGGGCAAAAGACACTCCCTGCAATCATACTTCCCACTAGATTTCTCAAAGACTTAAACAAATCTGAGTAGGCGCAGACTGCCAAGCCTGGGATAGAGGGAAGTGGTGAAGAGAATCTACACCTGCGAGCCAAGCTGACTTAGCAGGTGGGGCAAGCGGTGGGAGAGGAGGATGCTGGGAAAGCCCTAGGGCCCTGGGATGTGTGTGTAATCTGTCCTCATCCTTCCCACATCCCACTCGGCAGAGTGGTGACGGGCCACTGCATCTGGTGTCAGATGGCTAGGGTTAACGCTCTGCTTTGCCCCCTAGTAGCTAAGTGACCTTGAGCAAGTCACTTAGCCTCAGTTTCCTCATCTGTGACATTTGTGAAGATCAATTAAGATTCTGTGTGAAAGACGTTTGCAAATTACTCCGTCCCGTAAAAGTGAGGGGTTATCATTGGCAAAAAGGATTTTTACCCCTCCCTTTGCATGTCATGAGGGTTGACTTTTCCTGACGTTTTCTCTTCCCAGGCTGCTTCTGATGGTTCTTTTAACTGGATTATTTTCTTTTTTGAGGGAGGATGGGGAGGCATGTAGCATGACTCATCCCACCCTAAACCCTTCCTAAAGACTATCTTAAAAGAAGTGTCCTCAGAGCCATCTGGGGTCACCCCAAAGCAATTTACCTTCAAAGAACCAAAGCTATTGTCATGCAAAAACAAGCACATCTAATATCTGTGGATACCCTCCACTCTCTGGAAATCCGAAGCAAGTTATTTAAGGCTTGTGATTTACTCAGGTCACCGAGTAGCTTTTCATTGGCCTTAGTCGTTATGTTCTCAAGTAATATGAACTATCTTCACATTAACTCACACAGGCCATACAAAAGACAAACACTGCAAAAAACAAAACAAAACACAGGAATGGACTCCAGAACCAAATAAGAAGTTAACCTGCTGCTCGCTAAAGTGTCTATGCCTGAGTCCTTAGCCATCTTCATTTCCTTAATGGAAAAAGAGAATCTTATGAGTCAACTTTCTCATCGTGAGCTGATCTCAATAGCCGGTCGCCCTGTGTTTCAAATGCGTTGCACAAGGTGGAAATAAAAACCAGTGACAGCCCAAGGGAGAGATGGAACAATGGGAGAACATACACTTCCAAACAGAACCGTGAAAAGATGGGAAGAAGCGCTCACGTGTAATACAACTGGATTTTTTTTTCTTTGCTTAATTCGGTGTTAAGCATCTTGGCTGCCCTGGTTTAGGGTGAGGGAGGGGGTGCCTCTCAGCAAATGAGCCCCAAACCTTAGCATTAGGTGACAATGGTCTGGAGGGCGGTCTGGCTACAGCAGCCTGGTCCCTGACAGCTATTGGCTTGCCTCCAAACGCTGACTCGCCTCAGGGACAGCCTGCATGTCAAGCACCTCACCTGTGCCAGCTCAGAGGTGAGTTCCTGCCCAGTCTGCAGGCTGGCACTCTGGCCTCACACTTAAGCACAGTCATAGGAGCTGGCTGGTGCCCACTGCCAAGTCCTCTTCCTCTTCCCAAATCCAATCAACGTACAACCCAGGGAAACCCAGACCCCACCAAGGGGCAACTCGCACCCAGCTCCAGAAAGACCGCATCCTGTCCTTTCCAAGACCCTGGACGCTGGTGCAGGCCACCCTGAACCAGCTGTTCCAAACAGCCTGTAACACTGTGTCGGTAGTGCTGGCCCCTCTGCGAAGCTCCTCCTGCTTCCTGAGCCTGGGGAGGAGGGGGCCCTGGGAAGGCACAAGCTGAGCCCTTTCTCCTTGGCCCCCATGCCGCCCCCAGCTGCCACCCCAGGAGCAGAGGGACAGCAAACTTAAAATCCAACACACAGCACAACTTGGCAAATGTCTTTCCCATCCCGGTCCCACGCACCCCTCCCCAGCACGCCCTTCCAGGAGTCGAGGCAGGGCGGGGGGGGGCGGGGGGGGGAACCGGCTCCATCCCTAAGCCACCTGGCGACACCGTCAGCCACCGGGGAGCGGGGACACCTTGTCCAACCCCCCACCCCCACAGGTATCGCACTGCTCCTGACACGCTGGGCTCCTGCCCCGCCTTCCCATTTCCTGCAGAAACCCCAGAGGCCCTCGACCCCACCCCACGGTCCCTCACCCGCCGGTCCCTGGGCGCTCCAGCTGTCGCCCCTCGGAGAGCCCCCTCGCCGCCGGGAGAACCCGGCACGCCTTCCCCTCTCGGCCCCTGGCAGGGTCCCCTCTCACCGCGGCGGGGGCCGGCCGGCCGGCCGGGCAGACGAGGAGCTAGCGGGCGCCGTCGGGCTCGGGAATGCGGCCACTGCTCCGGCCCCAGAGCCGGGTCCTTCTGAGGCGCCGGCCAGCGCGAGCTGTCAGTCAGCTGGCCGCGCCCGCCCCCGCCCCCGCCCCCGCCCCCCCCGCAACCCCCGGTCCCGTCTGCGCAGGCGCGGGGCGGCCCGGGAGCGACGTCACGTGACGGGGCGGTGCAGCTGTCGGCGCCCGGCCCTCCCGAGGGTTTCGGTCCAAGTCCCGCGTCGCTCGGGCCTGGGGTCGCCCCTCGGCGGGAGGCCTCGTCCTGCGGCCCTGGCACGCTCGGGGACTTCCCGTGGTTCGCGCTAACAGAGGGTCCCGGGAACCCCGTTTGCTGGATCTGCTCAAAACTAGGGTGTTCTCCGGGGCGGGGCAGAGCTGGGTGGGCGCAGGCCGCTATGCAAACAAATGAGTGGGTGATTTGGTGATTTTGGAGGGGGGAGCCCCGGCAGGGAGCCAGAAAGTATGGCCTGATAATGGTTGCTTGCCCGCCGTGGTATCCGCACCTTTAAAACAAGGATGCCCTTTGCCATTTCCTCCTCGCCTATTTCAGAGTTAGGGTGACGTCTTGACATTAACGAGCATACTTGTAAAACAAGTCAAGCGAGGATGTATAGAATAGAAGGGCAATTTGAGGCCGATTGATTTTTTGAAAGGGGGCTTCTTAAAAGCTGATGGATTCCACCTTCTGCTCTGAAACGTCTAGGCCAATCAGCATCTTTTCACCAGATACAATAAACACAATTTTCAGGCTGTCGGGTTTCGGTTTCTTCCACGTGTCTTCAATTCAAACAAACCAAAACCACAAAGGTAAAAAATAAAAGTATGTCCTAGGGGAGCTTTTTCCGTTCTAGAGCAAGTACAGAAATGTAAACTGACACCCCCTCCCAGTAATTTTGCAGTTATGGCAAACTTGGTTCCAGCACCTAGCAAAACAGTGTGGGCTCTGACGCCTCAAATTCTCTAAAGGCATTTCCAGAGCTACACTGCAGAACTACAGTGCTCCTTCTGGGGGTTGGCTGTATGACATAATAAAGCTCTACCTTTAAATGAATGCCCTGGTATCTGAACTAGGGCAGACTGTCCATTTCAGAAAACTGGGGGTTCTCCGAAGTCCTAGCAGTTCTTTAGTCTTTAGTTCCTAGAAGTCTTTAGTTCCTAGAAGGAACTAAAGATCTGCCAGGTAGGAGAAAAGATGACATATGGATTGATGATCAAGTGTCTTTCCTGTGCACCAAGCATGGAGCTGCTGATCGCAGGGAAGTTGGCCTATTGAACTTAAAAGACTTTCTGGGAGGGAGGTCTTCCCTGGCAGTCCAGTGATTAAGACTCCCTTCCCCACTGCAGGGGGCATGGGTTCGATTCCTGGTTGGGGAACTGAGATCCTGCATGCCCGTGTGGTGTGGTCAAAAAGTTAAGAAAAAACTTGTTGGGGGAAGTTAAAGGGACCAACGTGGAGGACAAAGCTGGAAGCTGTGGTTCCACAAGAGTTATGGGGCCTTCAGCACCACAGGTCCATTCCAGGTTTGCTTGACCAGCTCAGTGTAGCCATCATGTGCAAGAAACCGGATCTCTGGGTGTTTTAAGCTTGGTATGAAATCAGGAAGGGAAGGAGTGTAAGGTGGCGTTCATTCCCTTATGTGGGCACTACAGATTGGTGGGCATGCCATTGGTCCCTGTGAGTTTCTGCCCTGCGTCCAGCAGAATACAAGCCCATCATGAAGACTTTATGGGATGGAGGAGGGTCATATGTGTGGCTAGAGGAAGTCCTCCCTTCGTTCAGCGAGTGAACCCAGGACCAGGCATGGGCTCTTGCAGCCTTGTTCTGACTCTGGATATACCAACTAGTCAAGAAAATTGGAAAATGTGAGTTTATTCAGGGTCAGATTCCATTTGGAGGAAATGTCATTTCTCCTCAAGAGATTCATATGGACCTTATCTCTCCATACCACATAAAAGATATTCTGTACTTGCCAGAAAGTTGGAGAGAGGCAGATGATATGGCCATTTTATTTAAAAAAAAAGGGGGGGTAGTGAGTTCTACAAACCACAGACCAGTGAACTTGACATTGGACCTGGGAAGCATTCAGGCCAGATAACTCATGAAAAACATCTGTGACCCCTCAGAAGAGGAAGCACTGATGTCAAAGACCAAGTCATGCTGGCTTAAGCATGAGATTTCAAGCTATGAAATCTATAGACTCGTAATTCAAGGAAATATGATAGAAGTAGTGTATTTGCACCTGGAAGGTATATTTACCAAAATTCTTTCAGTAATAAGTGACAGAAATCCCGGCAAACTGGTTTTTCAAAAACTGAAAAGTTCTGGGGTTGGCCCAGCAGGATCCAGGGGCCAAGTAATGTCATCAGAACTTGGTCTCTCTCCCCTTCTTGACTGCTTCCCTCTGAGCTGGGCTTCATTCTCAGATCAGGTTCTTTTTATAGAGTGGTCTTCAGCAGCAACAGGCTTATGTTCTCTCAACTCAGCAGCCCCTGTGGAAAAAAAGAATTTTCTCCTTCGGTATTTCCAGCAAACGTCTCAGGATTTGGTCTGAAAGGACCAGCAGCGCTCATGTGCTCATGCCCTTAAACCAACCGCTGAGGCCAGGTGTTGGAGATTGGCCCCACCTAACTACTGGGTGGAGAGGAAGGAAAAGGTGGGTGCCCATGGGAAACTGAGGTGCTCTTGCCAGAAGAAGAGGGGTGGATTTGGGTCAGGCAACAGAAAACAACAGGGCCTTCCCTGGTGGCGCAGTGGTTAAGAATCTGCCTGACAACGCAGGGGACAGGGGTTCGAGCCCTGGTCCGGGAAGATCCCACGTGCGGCGGAGCAACTAAGCCTGTGTGCCACAACTACTGAGCCTGTGTACCACAATTACTGAAGCCCGCGTACCTAGAGCCCGTGCTCCGCAACAAGAGAAGCCACCGCAATGAGAAGCCTGCGCACCGCAACGAAGAGTCGTCCCCACTCGCCGCAATTAGAGAAAGCCCACGCACAGCAACGAAGACCCAGCGCAGCCAAAAATAAATAAATAAATAAATTTATTAAAAAAAAAAAAAGGGAAAGCAACAGATACCCGGAACCAAGCATTTGCTAAGGTATCTTGTGATATTGTATAATGAGCATGAAGAAAAGGTGGGAGAAATAGTATATTCATTTGATGGGTGAATCAATATTCAAAATACTTTGATTAGAGGATGAATCCAAAAAAGAACTATACAGGATAAAGCAGGCAATGTGGCTTCTCCACTTTATCAGTTTAATTAGTCTCTGAGCTCCACGACAGGTAGGAACTTTGGTTTTGCTCACCCCCGTGTCTGTAGCACTTAACATGTTTCCGAGAGTAGGCGATTAAATATTTGTTGAATGAACCAACATAGGTTTAAGATAAGGATCTGGGGGGTGGAGGTGGAGGAAAAGAAGAGGACTGAGTTGTTGGAGCCAGAGCACAAGTGGGCAGGGACTTGCTTCCAGGCAACTTGGTGGATCAGGTCCTGGTAGGAGGAGCTGGGGATCACATCCCAGGTGAGCCCTCAGGACTTGGTATAGAGCTGCTATGTATAGCGCATGGCCTCTGGCTCCTTAGAGAGTGAGAATGTTACGGTATAAAGAGCAGGATCTTCAGAGCTGGACAGAATGAGGTCTGCAGGCTAGCTGTGCTCTGCTTCTTTGGGGCGATCACTTAACTGAGCCTGTTTTCTCAGCTGCACAAAGAGATCGTACCAGTTTCACAGACATGAGGATGAAGAGAGTCTATGAGGCAGCGAGGCTCCTCTCCTAGCTGTATGACCTTCAGCACACTCCTTAAACTCATTGGGCCTGTTTCTTCGTCTGAAAAAGGGGCCAACCATGGCATGTTCATTCATTCATTCAATGCATATTTATTGAGTCGCTGCATTTTGACAGCGAACGAGACCAACAAAATCCCTGCCTTTCACGAGGCTTGCATTGCAGTGAGGGATAAACGATGGCATAACTAAGTGACAGACGATGTTAGCTGACTTGTGACCAGGAGCAAAGCAGGGAGGGGGAAGTGAACTGTTGCAGGAATGGGAGAGAGGGAGAATTTTTCAATAGGCTGCCGGGGAGGAAGATGTGCTCCGAGTCAAGTCCTGAAGGGCCTGAGAGAGCCAGCTTGGGACATCCAGGGGACACAGAGCCCCAAGCACAGGCCTGCTGCCGCAGCAGGCTTTACCCACAGCTGGAGGTGAGGTGGCCCAGTGAAAAGGAATTCAGGAACATATCATACCACTTTGGGTTTCTGGACTTCCTGGGCCTTGTTCAACACCATGGGTTGTGGAGTTTCAACCTTCCGGCTTCCTGATGCATTCAACATCACGATCTCAGTGGAAAAAGTAAGAAACCACCCAAACTCCCTTCTGAAGAAATTTCTGATTTTCCACTGTACAATAAACCGTTGGAAGTCTCTCTCTCTTTCTCCCACTGTTTACTTAAAGTACAGCATACAAATCATAAATGTACGTGGCTGAATTTTTACCAAGTGAACACTCATACAACCAGCACCCAGGTCAAGAAATAGAATATAACTGGCACCCTAGCATCCACACCTCAGTGGTCATCACTGCCCTGCCCTGTCTTCCTCTACCAAAGATCAGTTTTGCCCAACTTTGAGCTTTTTATTAATAAAATTATACAGTATGCACTCTTTCATGTCTTGCTTCTCTTATTCAACATCCTGTGTGAGATTTATTTGTATTGTTGTATGTAGTGTGTACTTTCATTCCGTACCGTATTTCACTGTATACGTATAACACGATTCATTCATTCTACCCCCAAACTACAAACAACCTAAACATCTGTGAACAACACTGTACTGTGTATTGTGGGAACATTCTAGCACAAGTCTTTTGGTCCACCTTCAGCAGGTACTCCTAACAGCTGCCCTGGGCGGTTTAATCATCACATCCCTACCCCCAGCAGTGAGGTGTATGGAAGTCCCAGTTTTTCTACATGTTTGCCAGCACTTGTTTTTTCACGTTAGCCGTTCTAGTGGGTGTGTAAATACGATTTCATTGTGGTTTAAGTTTGCATTTCCCTGATGACTAATGAAAATGAGCATTTTTCATGTTTTGGATATTCTTTTGTGAAGTACCTGTGTTTTGCCAATTGTTCTATTGGGTTGTCTCATTTAATTTTTATGTATTTAAAAATGGATACATGGTTTACAAGCTTAACAAGTTACAGACCTATTCCTTGTATATTTTTCCAGGGATATTCTGTGTACGTAAACATATATATCCCCCAAATCTTCTTTTTCACACAAATACAGTTTTACACAATGGACTTAATATACCTCAAAGGCCACTGCACACCACAGCATCCCATTTGTATGTATAACATACTTTATTTAATATACTGATGGCATACAGGGCGATGCAGTTTTTTGCTTCTACAAACATCCTACTGTAAACACTGAAGTGCAAACATCTTTGTGTACATGGGTGAGTCTGCCTGTAGGATAAATTCCTGAGCGGGACTGCTGGGTCACAGGGTGCGTACACTTAGATTTCTGTGATTCACATTTGCTATCTTGCTCTGCAAAGAGCTGAATAAATTGACAATGGCATCAATTTGGGCTGCCTTGGCAACAGAGGATCACCAAACTTTCATCTTTGCCAACCCACTAGGTGAAAAATGCGGTCTCTTGGTACTCTAAATTTGCATTCATTCCTTTTACTTTGAATGAGGCTGAGGATCTTTCCACGTGGTTGAACAGAGGCTCCACTTTAAAAGAACTATTTCCTGGGATGAGTGGTTAGCTGGAAACTAGCTCCTGATGGGTAAACAGAACTAATCCTGAAGATGGGATGTTTCCCATCCTTGCAAGGGCGTCCAATGTTAGGTTTTTGGTTCTATGGGCCTTATGAAATCAAGGTGAGGCAAAAAACTGTGTTGAACCACAGTCTCAGAACAGGAAGAAACCTTAGAAATCAAGTCTGAGATCATATTTTAGAGATTAAAAAAAAAAAAAAGCTGAGGTTTGGAGAGGGGAAATGACTTGCAGAAGACCACATATCAAGTCTGTTGAGAAAGAGATGAAAGTCCTTGAAAGAGTTGAATTGTTTTTGTCAACTGCTGTCATCCCTGTTAAATATTTTGATGAATGATTTTACTGTGCTATCTCCTTTAGCAACAATGCAATTTTAAAGTCACAATAAACAAGCCTATACAAGTGTGGGGACAGAGGAGAATTATGAGTCTTTTTGTGAAAGACTTTGAAATGGGTCAAAAAAGATTATTGGGTGCCTTCAATGGACAGCTAGGTGTTGTCATGCACACCCTTGGGTTATGTGGTTCTATGGATTTTTTTCTTTGCTTTATGCTATTTATAACTCTATAGGTTTTGGAGAATCGAAAGCAATCCAAGTGATTCTGTTACCAAGGCTGTTGCCCCAGAATCATATCCCTGACCCTCCCTCGAATGGAAACCAATTATTCTTATCTAAGTTTCAGGAGGAAGATGCAAACAGAAAAAAAATAAGAACTGGTTAGAACCAACCAGGCCCAAGATGGCCGAAGATTTGACTTCCAGTAGACCTTGAGCCTCATTATACTCTGTAATATATTAGCATATGTTAAATGACACACCCACCAGGGCCAGGAAGTTGACGACTGCCATGACAACAACCAGAAAAGCCCACATAAGGACTGAAAAGGAGAGTTGCAACGGTTCAAGGTCCAAACCACACCCCTGTTCTCCAGTAAGTCAGGAATATTCCTCCCACTCCTTCCAATTCCCTCCTTTTAACCTCGACCTGCCAATGTATTTGGTGGCTCCCCCTGAATTGGGTGGAGAAGTCGATTTGCGAACTAGATGCCCCCTTTCCATTCTTTGGCCACTAAATACAGCTGGTACTGTTCCAGTCTCAGCACTGGTTTCATCGTTGTCTGTGCGAATCTGATCGGAAAAAGACAAGAGGTCTCGGCTGGGGCTAGGACCCCGGCGCAGGTCCAGCTGACCAACTTGGTAACAATTTTTGTCCACCGACATCAGACATACAAATGAATCTCGTCTGGTAGAAGTTCAATTGACTTCCCCATTGTAGAAGAAGCCAGAAGCAGCTACTAAGCAAATTCACTGCAGCCTTCCTCACTGCACACATGTGCCTGCCTTTCGGACTCATCTCTGAACCACATGTATCACCTTACCTACTTCCTCAAGAATCAGTGAGTTAAATTAAATCTCTGACATGTGTTTATATTTGTATGACAGTCATGATTTAAGCTTTTCTTTTTTTTTTTTTAAAGATACTCTTTTGGCGGGAGGGATAAATTAGGAGGTTGGGATTAACATACACACTACTATATATAAAATAGATAACCAACAAGGACCTACTGTATAGCACAAGGAACTATACTCAATATTTTGTAATAACCTATAAGGGCAAAGAATCTGAAAAAGAATAGATACATATGTATATCTATGTATAACTGAAATCACTGTGCTGTACACCTGAAACTAACACGATATTGTAAATCAACTATACTTCAATTAAAAAAAAAGATACTCTTAATTTGCTCATAGCAAGTATATCTTAAGCATAGCAGGCACTTGTAGTCTTGATGTTCTCCAAAGACAATCATCCTTTCTTTCAGCCTATGCAAAAAGAATTGACCACGGATTGGAGGCCTACCCCACTTTTCTTCCACGTGGGAATAAACAGACCAGGAGATAGGAGGCTCAATGAGGGCTGACTGAATGCATAGCCCCATTGTGAGTGCAGAGGTACAGTAACAAAATTTTAAGCTTTCAAAGTTCAAATTTTGATGATTAATGCACCCCTTACTTCCAAAAGCTTGGCTGGATAAGCGTTTCTGGGAGTAAGAACGGTAAATTGTAAAAAGGTGGCTTGCAGGCAGCGGAGTCTGATAGATCCCGCAGCTGCAATGACTGTTTCTAATCAATCTTACAAGTTAGTGGGTACTTAAAGAGTTTAATAACAAACACTGAGCGCCTACTTCCCAGCCCTGCGGAAATTGTCCCAAATATTGTAGGAAATACCACTCCCACCCCCCCAAAAAACCCAACCACGTTTCCACCTTCAAAAACCTTAGGACTTAGCATCTGGAAGGAATCGCTGGGATGCCATGGTTTCCAGGTCGCTCAGAGGGGAACCAGAGGCTCAGCGAATCAGGAATCGCGCATCCAATGGCGCTTCCCCTACTCCCCACGTGCTTTCTGGCTCCGTCGTTCCCACTCGCGCTTCTCCATTAACCCGTGTTCCGTCCTCGCACGCCGTACAGGTCACACCTAACGCTGGCTCAGGAGGGCCACCACGGGCTCAGTAAACCCGGGCAAGAACTCCTCCCCGAGTCAAAAAGCCTAGCCGCGCGGCTTGGACCTTGCGGTAGCACGTAGCCCTCATCCTTTCTCTTCCGGACCTCAGTTTGAATGGGTCCCTTTATTTTAGCGAGGGGACCTTGCGACTAAGAGTCGCCTTTCTCTGGGAAATGTCAGTCTTTAAGGTCCTCTGTCCCAAAGGGATCCCGGCCGCCGAGTCCCAGCAAACCACCTCAAACACCCTTCTCCGCTGCCGGGAGCGGCGCGACCGGAACTGCGCAAACGCGGCGCCGCTGACCACGCGAGGTTCACTTCCGGGGGTCGTGCCGCCAAGCTCTCCAGGTTGGGCTCTGTCTCTCGTGTCCGCTCGGAGGCCGCCTCCCTCCGACCGGCCCGGCAGGACCGAGCTGAGCCGCGGGGCCCCCTCCGGCCCGGCCATGAGTGCGGCCGCATGATGCGTCCCTGCCTCGGCCGCTGCAGTCGCCGCCGCCGCCGCCGCAGGCCGGGAGGAGCCGCAGCGCCGGGCGACCCCGCCCGGGCCTCGGGTGAGTGCGGTGGGCCGGGGCGGGCTGCTCGCGCCCGGGTCTCCCGGCCACTCCAGGCCCCCGTCCGCCAGCCCCGAGGCCCCTGCTCCCTTTCCTCCACCCCACCCCGCACCTGCGACCTTCCCGAGTTCCTCGGGGCACCTCTCTGCCAGCGCTTGACTTCTCTTCCAGGTGTCTCCTTGTCACTCTTTAGTGCACCTTTCGGGGTAGGGCCCGAATTGCAGCCCCAGCTTTCTGCCTGACCTTGGGTGCGACACTCAGGGCTCCGAGCCGCGGTTTTCTCCTTTAATAACTAATAACGGGGTTGTCGTTGGAGTTAGAAGAGTGGCAGTAAATCCTGTGTAAGCTGTAAGGAGTAGTTTATAGGCATGCGTTACAGTGGGCTTCCTCTCACGTCACCCATGGCTTCTCGAATGAATGCTCCAGTTCTTCCCTCCCTTGTAAGTTTTAATTTTCCTTTGCCCACCTTCTTCCTTATCTTCCCTTCCCCTGCCAATGATCTTTGGGGGATTGCCTGCCAGGGCACCTGGGACAGTCAGGTCAGCCTTCAGGGCAATGTTTGCATCTTTTCTTGCTGTCGCCAAGGCTCATCTCTCCTGAGGCGTCATTGCTGCTGAAACTAAGTCTCTTTTCGCTGTTGGATGGACACACTTTATTGGCTTATGGGTAACCAGTTTTTTTGGGGGGGGTGGTTAAGAACTGTTGGTGTAGCTGCTTTGTAGCTTCTTTTACTGACCAGGTGGTGTAAAGGGCTGTCCAAGCAATGCTACAGTGTTCAATGTTTGCAGTCTGCTTAGTGTTTGTACTTAATGTACATAGATTTATCTGTTTCACTACTGCTGTCTCAAATGGTCTAGAAATCTGGGCCAATGTATATTTCTTCTTAGACTCTTCACCTTAAAGATGATGAATTTAATCTGTTGATACTTTCACAAATTTTATTTGCTTAAAGTCACCTTTTTAAAAGTCAGATTTAATCTTTTTGATTCTGTCTTAACAAGCTTTACTTATCTGAAGTCGCCTTTTTAGAAAGTCACCTTGGGGACTTCTCTGGTTGCTCAGTGGTTAAGAATCCGCCTGCCAATGCAGGGGACACGGGTTCGAGCCCTGGTCTGGGAAGATCCCACATGCCACGGGGCAACTAAGCCAGTGGGCCACAACTACTGAGCCTGCGCTCCAGAGCCCGCAAGCCACACCTACTGAGCCTGCGAGCCACAGCTACTGAAGCCCACACGCCTAGAGCCCATGCTCCGCAACAAGAGAAGTCACTGCAGTGAGAAGTCCGCGCCCCACAACGAAGTGTAGCCCCCGCTCGCTGCAACTAGAGAAAGCCCGCGCCGTAAATTTGCTTCTTAGGAAGTCAGAATACTTTTTTTTTTTAACATTTATTTATTTTGGCTGTGCTGGGTCTTAGTTACGGCATGCGGGATCTTCGTTGCAGCATGCAAACTTAGTTGCGGCATGCGAACTCTTAGTTGCGGCATGTGGGATCTAGTTCCCTGACCAGGGATCAAACCCAAGCCCCTTGCACTGGGGGCGCGGAGCCTTAGCCATTGGACCACCAGGGAAGCCCCAGAGTACTTGATTAAAGAGAAAGGCTCTTGGGATATTTGAAAAACGGAATGGAACAGACGTCTTAAATTGCACCTCTTGAAGATTCTGGTAAATAGAAGCGTCGGGTGACTGACATTATTTGGGTTGTGTGCTTTCAGGAGTGAGGCTGGTAGGTGGGCTTTTCAGTTGTGAGGTGGAGGAGCATGAGACTATTTGATAGTAATTTCCTAAATAATTCATAAATCAACAACTGGAACTCTTTTTCTTTTTCTTTTTTTTTGCGGTACGCGGGCCTCTCACTGTTGTGGCCTCTCCCGTTGCGGAGCACAGGCTCCGGATGCGCAGGCTCAGCGGCCATGGCTCACGGGCCCAGCCGCTCCGCGGCATGTGGGATCTTCACAGACCGGGTCACGAACCCGCGTCCCCTGCATCGGCAGGCGGACTCTCAACCACTGCGCCACCAGGGAAGCCCAACAACTGGAACTCTTTATGCACACGTCTCACGTCAAAGCAAAGTGGGTAGAGATGTATACAGAAGTTTTCTTTTGTTATTTTTTATTACTTTTTTTTACCAATGACGCAGAGCCTGCCTCGATTACAAGGAGTGAATTGGGAATTTTCAGCCTTGCTCATCAATGCACTATGAAAGCAGAAGTCCTCTTCTAGAAAGGACAAATATTAGCATGAGTAGAATGACCCTGTCAGCGACAGAGAGAAAGTACTGAAAGGAACTTTGTGTAAGAACGGTCTTGAGCCAGTCAAAAGTCTGGACATGCTTTTACATTCTTTCTGAAACTTACCTGCAAGGCTTGGACCCTTTGGTGACATAAATCACATAATCTTTGTTAATGTGAGGAAATGGAATGAGCAGTAAGTTCACATGTGAAGTTAATGCTTGGGATGAATTGAGAAGTAGTTTTCCTGATGATTCCAGAATTTCCCTGCTCCAATCCGTGCTGAGCAACTCTACAAGATAGTTTTCTTAAAGTAGCTTTTTGGGGGTATGTTTCTTAAAAGTAATGTTTTAATTACAGAGGTAACACATGCTTGTTTTGTTAAAAAAAAAAAAAGAAGAAGTTCGAACACTGGAGCAGAGCATAAAGTATAGAATCTAAACACTCACTCTTGCTCCCTTTTGTCCCCAAAGCCAGTTTCCAGGGTCAGGTTAGCAACTTGTGTGTGACCCTTCAGCTGAAGCACCTGAGAAGAGTTTGGGCCACCTGCAGAGTTGGTCAGCTACAAAGTTGAGAGGGAACAGTCCACACGAGACCACCGTCACTTCTGACACCAGTTGCAAGTCTGGGGGTTCCCCAAGCCCCCCTCAGGTTGGATTACTAGCTAGCAGGCCTCACGGAACTCACTGAAAGCTGTTGTGCTCAGAGTTATGGTTTATTAAAAGTCAGCCAAGTGAAGCGGCTCTCAGGACAGGATCTGGGGCTCCGAACACGGAGCTTCCATCGTCCTCTCCCCAAGGAGCTGGAACGTGGTGCGTAACTGGTGTTGACACGAGACACTGCGCCAGGTATTGCCAACCAGGGATGCTCACCTGAGCCTTGGTGTTTGCAGTCTTTATTGGGCTTCTGTGACATGGGCATAAATGATTGATTGATTGACCGCCCACAAGGTTGATCTCAGTTTCCAGGTCAGCTGATACTGCGTGACCCAGAGCCCCACCCTAAATCATGTTGGTCTTTCTGGTGTGGCCAGTCCCCACCCTAAATCAGATGGTCAGCCGATGATAAAGCCCAGACCTTCATTTGAGCGTGGTTAGATTCTTTATTACACAGCATCCTTCCTTCATTCATGGTACCTTCCTTAAAAATATACTTTTTAAAAAGAGATGCAGACTCACAGCTATAGAACAAACCAGTGGTTACCAGTGGGGAGAGGGAAGGGGAGGGGCAAGATGGGGTGGGGGATTAAGAGGTACAAACCATCGTTAATAAATACGCTCCAAGGATATATTGTAAAACTCAGGGAATACAGCCAATTTTTAAGTTTTTTTATTTATTTGCTTTGTTGCACCGGGTCTCAGCTGTGGCAGGCGGGCTCCTTAGTTGCAGCTCATTGGCTCTTTAGTTGCAGCATGTGGGCTCCTCAGTTGTGGCAGGCAGGCTCCTTAGTTGTGGCTCCAGGGCTCCTTAGTTGCAGCATAAATGGAATATAACCTTTAAAAATTGTGAATGTCATACACCTGAAACATATATTGTAAATCAACTATACCTCACTTAAAATTATGTATATATGTGTATCTATATTATATATATACACACACACTTTTTTTGCTTTACCATTGACAGAGGACTCTCCCTTATAGATCATAGAGCAGAGGCTGCTGGGAGAGTTCTCTCAACTTTGACTCCATTCCAGCTGAGATATCTCTGAATGCCCATCAGTCTTTTTCTTCCCCTTGCCTCTGAGGAGGAGAAAACGCCTCCTTTCCAGTTTAACATGTGTCTGTACTTTGGTCTGCCTGTTAGGGGATGGCATTTAGTCACTTACTCTCACTTGCCTCTGATTTTTTTTCTCTTTCACTCACTTCTTTGCCTCTATCTACAGACATATTCTTGTTTTGCTTACTAGTTCATTCTATTCTTGAAAAACCTCTAGTAGAATTTTAATAATTGTCTAATAAATCCAGACTCTTCATGGGGCCAAGATAATGCCTTATATTGGTACAGCACCTCACAGTTTTGAAAACACTTACCCTGCAGTGGTTTGTACATAGTGGGTGCGTGGTAAATAGGCAGAGAGCGAGAGTCTTCTAATTGGAGGAAACAGCGGGAGCAGAAGCACAGAGGTGTGAACAGGCCCGGCAGGGGAAGCAGGATGAACGCTGCGTGGAAGAGCCTGGAAGGGCAGGGGAGCCAGATTCAGTGGCGCCTTGAATGCCATGGTCCCAAGGTTTGGCACCTCTGTTGGTTAGGGTTCTACAGAGGTACAGCCAGAGGTGAGGGTGCCTAAGCTTGGGTTGTGAGAAAGGTGGGAAGGGAAGGGTCAGAGCTGTAAGCAGGAAGCGTGGGCAGCATGTAGGAATGAGGGAAGAAGAGGCCTTGTGTCCAGAGGTTAAAATGTGCTTAGTACTGCTTCCCTGGTGGCGCAGTGGTTGAGAATCTGCCTGCTAATGCAGGGGACACGGGTTCGAGCCCTGGTCTGGGAGGATCCCACATGCCGCAGAGCAACTGGGCCCGTGAGCCACAACTACTGAGCCTGCGCATTTGGAGCCTGTGCTCCGCAACAGGAGAGGCCACGACAGTGAGAGGCCCGCGCACCGCGATGAAGAGTGGCCCCCGCTTGCCGCAACTGGAGAAAGCGCTCGCACTGAAACGAAGACCCAACACAGCCAAAAATAAAAATAAATAAATTAAAAGAAGGCTCAACATTAAAAAAAAAAAAAAGGTGCTTAGTAAATACTGGCTGTGTGAGGAGTGTTATCAGTAAATGGAAGGAGAGGCCAGCTCTGTGTTAAGCTGGTGGTTTGGGTCATTCTGGGACAGGGCGCAGTGCGTTTGCAGACCTAGTAATAAGCAGGGGCAGGCAGGATAGAGAAGCTTCCAGTTTCTCTTGAGACAGGCTCTTACAGTATTTCTGGTCGGGACGTTTTGAATTCTTAGCGGTCTGTATTTCCCAGATTCAGTGTCCACGTTACGGAACATGTTTTCTGAAACCAAGTGCTCAGGGAGATGCCGTGTTTTCATGGAAGAGCATGGGCTTTGGAGTCGGAACAGCCCCGACTCCACACTTTGCTGGCTGTGAGCTTGGGCAGGGTACTGCAGCTCGAAGGCGCAATTTCCTCATCCCTTAGCGAGCACCTCGTTTTTAGGGTAGCGGCAGGGTTCACCGTCGTGATGTATACAAAGGTCCTGACCCATGGCAGATGTTCAGTAACTGGCCTGTCCTTTCACATTCCAGTATCTTACATTGTCGTTAACTTGCATCTGAGAGCTAGGTTCACTGTGAGCGGGTCAGATGGGCCTCGTGTTGCAGGTTTGGGCAAGTCTGATGTTACAAAAGTTCATTTCCTATTAAACAAAGAAACCCCATTTAGGAAGATAAGGAAAGAGGCGGGGATTCACCAGCTTGGTTCAGGCTCAGCTTTTCCCTGGGACGGGACACTTGAAGCGTTTGGGGACTCTGGGGTTCTTTTTGTCTCTGGCTTTGGAATTCTTGAGGGTTTAGTTACCATGTTGGGATTAAAAATAGCTCCTCCATTTGACTTTCCGGCTGTGGCTCTGGTATGGGGATAAAGGTGGAAGCTTTGGCATTTGTGTACACGTGCCTTTGAGGCTGCCTCGTGCAGCCTGTGTGCTCCCAGTGACACACCCAGAAAAAGCCCTGCCAGCGTGGGTCTCTCTCCTTCCTCCCCTTCTCCCTCTCCCCCCTTAACCCGTCCACGTTTCTCCCCCTTCAGCTCCCCGGACCGTCTGACCCCATCCCATCCGACCCCATCCCATCCCACCCCACCCCAGGCCTCCCACTTTGACCCTCTTTCTTACTCCTTTCCGGTTCCTTTGGGGTTTGTTTTTGCTTTTCCTTCTCTCACTGAACAAGGGTTTGCGGAGTTCGGGGTGTGCTGGGGATATTACGAGAACATTCTGTTGCGGTGATGACAGAGGAACGAGACAGCCCGGGTGGGAGGGGGGGTAAGAGGTGCGGTCCACAGGCTCTGGGCCAGGTAGGGCTGTGTAGCCACAGGGTGGCCTTTGGGTTTTATTCTAACCACAGAGGCAGCAATTGGCTGGTTTTAATAGGTAAGGGAGTGGCAGGACCCGACTTACATCTGTAAAAGCTGGGCCTGGGTGCTGATCGGGGAGTGGGTTATGGGCACACAGAGGCAGTGAGTGTGGAAACGGAGCGCTGGTTTGTGCTGCCCGGGCGGGGCAGCCTTGATCTGGGTCGGTGTTGGAGGTCCAGCCCACAGGACCTGCTGACGGGTTAGGTGTGGGGAGGTTGGGAAAAGAGTGGAATGAAGGGTGTGTCCTGGCTTTTGACCTTGGTACCATTTATGGAGACGAGAAGGTAGGCTCAGGAGGTTTTGGTGGGTGGAGGGGTTTCTGCTTTGACCCTGCCGTGGAGTTGCTGAGTGACGGACTGGAGACGCCCAGTAACGCACTACGCTTGGCAGCTTCCCAGGGGCATCTTTTCTGACTACATGGGCCTGAGATCCTGGGAGATTATTCAGAGAGCCTGTAGCTAAAGAGGACAACCCAGGACCCAGCCCAGGCACCGCCACAGTTCCACGTCTGTGGAGGAGAAGGACCTGGCAGGAGGCTGAAGAGTGGCTGCTGGGATGGGGAAAAGCCCAGTGTCGTCCCCTCCCCACCCCCGTGAGGTTGGCTTTCCTCTCCCAGAGCCTTGGCTCCTTGTGTGTTTCTCAGTTTGCCCTGTTTTGTTTTAGTTTGAAAGACCTTTCTGGAAAGGTTACATAAGTTTACTGTTCACAGTGTGGACAGTGTGCCAGCACATTATTGAGACCTGGCTTTTGTTCACTTAATATTCCATTGGTTTTTTCCCTTAAAGGTTAATATTCTGTTCTTCAGATTCAGTAACTTGAGAAGAAGATACTGGTTCGTATGGCATACATTACTGGTCTGGTTTGAAAGCACAAACTAAACCTTTCATGACTGCAGATTGATGGAAAGAACATACAAGAACATAACTGCAGTGGCACTGAATGCACTGGAGCCAAGGCACTGGGGTAGGCTGTCTGAATGCTCCATTCTTTTTTTTTTTTTGGCGGTACGTGGGCCTCTAACTGTTGTGGCCTCTCCCGTTGCGGAGCACAGGCTCCGGACGCGCAGGCTCAGCGGCCACGGCTCACGGGCCCAGCCGCTCTGCGGCACGTGGGATCTTCCCAGACCGGGGCACGAACCCGTATCCCCTGCATCGGCAGGCGGACTCTCAGCCACTGCGCCACCAGGGAAGCCCAAGAAACTTTTTTTTTTTAATTAAAAAAAAATTTTTTTTCTCCTCTGAGTTCTTAAAATTGCACCTTGCAGGCTTATTTTTTGGTCATACTTATGTATCTTACATCATACTAAGTTGAGAGAATATCAAGAAATTGAAAGAATGAAATTTAGACTAAATGATGGAAAATGTACCATTGAAGAGGATAAATCTCACACACACACACACACACACGCACGCACGCACGCACGCACGCACACACGCACACACACCCCTGCCGCGACCTGACTCCCTTGCACATCCCTCGCAGTTTCCTGTCACCTGGCTTCGCAGGCTGCTCCCCTTCGTCCTGCCCTCCATGGCGAACCCCCAACCCCCTGCAGGGCTTTGGGTCCAGGCTGCGCTTGTGGATGAAAGGCCTGGCTGTTGTGGCGTTTATTGGGAACCGGGGTTCCAGCGCTGTCTGGCCCACGGTGCTGAGTTTCAGCTCTCTCTTGCCACCTCCCCTACCCGCCTTCCTTTTTCCAGTCTCAGTCGCCGTCCTCAGCTTTTCTCCACTTCCAGCGCCCACAGCCCACCTCCTGCCGCTCAGAACGGCGTGTGGGGTGGGATCTGCTTTAGCTCTGCGTCGTCCATCTTCTCCGTACCCTCTCCCCCACCCTCCCCCGCCTAGGGAAGAAGGGTCCCTCTGCTCTGTCAGCCCCTGCGTCTGCAGACTGGGACCCTTATTCTTTAAAAACAGAAAAAATGAGCCTATGTTTCTTTTGTAGTTGCAGGAAAAGCTCAAATAACCATAAAATGAGAAAGAAAAAAGCAACCATGCCGGGACCTCTTGGTTTATAGTTTCTTAATCTGATTGTTTAGTTGGCTTAACTAGGCATTTCGTCCTCAGTCTCTCTTCGTTACATCTCTTTGGGGCTGTCCTAGGCTTTTTAAAAGTGTGGCCTGTTCAAACCGAGAAGCAGCGTGGTGGGACTTGTGTGGAGGTCCCAGACTAACTGGGGGTCCGGGGTGGCTCATCTGTAAAATAGGGAGACCAAGTCCTTCTTTAGGTTCATCATAGCTTTTCTTTTTTTTTTAAATTTACTTATTTTCTTTTATTTATTTTTATTTTTGGCTACGTTGGGTCTTCATTGCTTTCATTGCGCACAGGCTTAGTCGCTCCGCAGCATGTGGGATCTTCCTGGAGCAGGGCTCGAACCCATGTTCCCTGCATTGGCAGGCGGATTCTTAACCACTGCACCACCAGGGAAGCCCCTATGATTTCTTTCCTTCTACTAACTTTGGGTTTTGTTTGTTCTTTCTTCTCTAGTTGCTTTAGGTGTAAGTTTAAGTTGTTTGAGATTTTTCTTGTTTCCTGAGGTAAAACTGTATTGCTATCACCTTCCCTCTTAGAACTGGTTTTGCTGTGTCCCACAGGTTCTGGATCATCTTGTTTTTTTGTCATTTATCTCTAGGTATTTTTTGAATTCCTCTCTGATATCGTCAGTGATCCATTGGTTGTTTAGTAACATATTGTTTAGCCTTCGTGTATTTGTGTTTTTTTTTCCCCCGAACTGACCTACCTCCCTTCCTTCCTTCCTTCCTTCCTTCCTTCCTCCCTCCCTTCCTTTCTTTCTTTCTCTTTCTTTTTCTTTCTTTCTTTCTCTCTCTGTTTCTCTCTCTCTTTCTTCCTTCCTTCGTTCCTTCCTCCCTTTCTTTCTTTCTTTCTTCCTTCCTTTCTTTCTTTTTATTGGGACTTCCCTGGTGGCGCAGCGGTTAAGAATCTGCCTGCCAATGCAGGGGACACAGGTTCAAGCCCTGGTCCGGGAAGATCCCACATGCCGTGGAGCAGATAAGCCTGTGCACCACAACTACTGAGCCTGAACTCTAGAGCCCATGAGCCACAACTACTGGGCCCACGTGCCACAACTACTGAAGCCCATGCACCTAGAGCCCGTGCTCCACAACAAAGAGAAGCCACTGCAGTGAGAAGCCCGTGCACTGCAATGAAGAGTAGCCCCCGCTCGCCGCAACTAGAGAAAGTCCAAGTGCAGCAACGAAGACCGGACACGGCCAAAAATAAACAAATAAATATTTATTTATTTATTTTTCAATATTTGATTATTTATTAGATTGCATCAGGTCCTTAGCTGTGGCATGCGGACTCTTAGTTGCAGCATGCATGTGGGATCTAGTTCCTGGACTAGGGATCGAACCTGGGTCTCCTGCTTTGGGAGCACAGAGTCTTAACCACTGTGTCACCAGGGAGGTCCCCCGAATTGATTTCTCATCTCATAGCACTGTGGTCGGAAAGATGCTTGATATGATTTCAGTTTTCTTAAATTTACTGAGGCTTGATTTGTGGCCCAAGGTATGATCTGTCCTGGAGAATGTTTCATGTGCACTTGAGAAGAAAGTGTATTTTGCTTCCTTTGTATGGAATGTTCTATAAATATCAATTAAGTCCATCTGGTTTCATGGTCATTTAAGGCCTGTGTTTCCTTATTGATTTTCTATCTGAATTATCTGTCCATTGATGTAAGTGGGGTGTTAAATTTCCCCACTATTATTGTGTTACTCTCGATTTCTCCTTTTATGGCTGTTAGCATTTGCCTTATATATCGAGATGCTCCTGTGTTGGGTGCATATATATTTACAATTGTTATATCTTCTTGGATTGATCCCTTGTTCATTATGTAGTGTCCTTCTTTGTCTCTTGTAACAGTCTTTATTTTAAAGTCTGTTTTGTCTGCTAAGAGTATTGCTACTCCAGCTTTCTTTTGATTTCCATTTGCATGGAATACGTTTTTCCATCGCCTCACTTGCAGTCTGCACATGACTCTGAGTCTGAAGTGGGTCTTTTGTAGACAGCATATATACGGGTCTTGTTTTTGTATCCATTACGAATCCCATTAAATTTTAGGTAATTATATGTATGTTCTTATTGCCATTTTGTTCATTATCTTGGCACGAAAGCACCTCGCCTACCGTCTCATTGTGACTCCTCTTTTGTCTTTGAATGTAAAATATCTTTTTTGGTAGGTTTCAGTCTTTTTTGTCGATGATTGTTCAGCAGTTCGTTGTGATGTTGCTGTTTTCGTGAGAGGAGGTGAGCTCGATCCTTCTACTCCGCCATCTTTTCCAGAATTGAGGGGCTGCTGTTAGTTTGGACGCTTGCTGTCTGTATCCTCAGCACCTGCTGGCTTTTATTCCCTTGATATGGGGTGTGCAGGTGCAGCCGCCCTTGTGCGCTACTGGGAGGGCGGGGGCAGCACTTGGCGACTGCTCGCAGGTCTCGTAGCGGTGGCCTGTGCCTGCCTCTGGAGCCCACGATGGCGGCAGCGACTCGCGCCCGCCCCCAGAGCTCCTGTAGGCAGTGTCCTGTTGCCTGGGAGCGCTCGTAAGGAAAGAAGCTCTTACGGTGGTCCCTCCCCTCTCCTCGTGCACCCCTCAGTACGGCGCCTTGGCTCTCTGACAGGCCCCGGCTTCTTCCGAGCACACCCTCAGTTGCCACAGTCCAGCCTCTTCAGCTGTCTCCGTGCATCCCGCCCCGGGCCTCTCCCTGGGTCTGACCTCCGAAGCCTGAGCTTCAGCACTGGACGGATGAGCGTCTGAGGCTGGGGAGCGCAGGGTGGCGGCGCCGACCTTCCGTTCAGGCTGCTCTCTGTGCTGCCCTCCGCAGACGGGTTCCTGTGCTCTCCTGCTAGGCTCCGACGCTCGCCGCCTGTCCAGGCTGATCTCCTCCACAGCTCCCTGCCTGGGGCGCAGGCCCCGTCTACATTCCTTTCTTTTTCTTTTTCCTTTTGTTCTACCAGGTTAGCTGGAGGTTTTCTTGCCCTTCGGGAAGTCTGAGGTCTTGTGCCTGCGCTCAGGAGCCGTTCTGTGGGAGCCGTCCACGTGCAGATGTGCTTTCCACGTTCCTGTGGGAGGAGGTGAGCGCCTCGTCCTATTCCTCCGCCATCTTGGTCCCGTCCTCTTGTTTTATTTATTATTATTATTTTTACTAATAAAGATATTTATTGGAACAGTATAAAGGGTTTTATATAAAATGAAAACAAGGTATCACATCAATTAAATACTTGGACAAAGCAATCATTTGTTACACAAATTAAAATTCGTTGCAGAAGCCACGTTAATTCTATTTATTGGGAGCCAGTGAGGGTGAAGTCAGCTTACACAACAAATAGAATTCTGTCTTGTTGAGAGGTTCATCGAAGCTCTATTATTTTTTTTAATTAATTTATTTTTGGCTGCATTGGGTCTTCGTTGCTGCACACAGGCTTTCTCTAGTGGCAGAGAGCGGGGGCTGCTCTTTGTTGTGGTGCGCAGGCTTCTCACCGTCGTGGCTTCTCGTTGCGGAGCGCGGGTTCTAGAGCGCGGGCTCAGTAGTTGTGGCGCACGGGCGTAGTTGCTCCGCGGCATGTGGGATCTTCCCGGACCGGGGCTCGAACCCGTGTCTCCTGCACTGGCAGGCGGATTCCCAACCACTGCGCCACCAGGGCAGCCCCACTGTAGCTCTAAATGAGATAATAGGTAAGAGGGGAAACTGACCAATTGTTTTTCCTTCCAGCTACGCACGTCCTTGACTTAACCACAGGGAAACGAATGTGCTCCTTTAGTTTGCTCACCGCCCCGTCTGCAAGCTTCTTGGCTCTTTACCGAAACTGCTGGGGGGAGGTCGCGGCCCCTGGCGTGCTGTCTGCTCCAGCCAGCCTTCCTGCTCCCAGCCCCTGCTCGTCCCCTGCAGGCCCCGCTCCCCTGCTGGCCCTGCCTCTGTCAGCTCTGCTCTGGGGCATGGCAGCCGCCTCCCGGCTGCCCGTCTTCCTCCTTCCATCCTAATCTTAGTTTGTCACCAGTTATCTTTCTAAAACACTTGTCTGTTGACCGAAGTTCCAGTCTCCCTTTGCAGCAGAATGACGTACGGAATTTCAGGCTGCCTAGCTCGGCCGTCGGAGTGCTTTGTGCGGGGCCCTGGCCTCCCCTTCCCTGCCTTCCCGCCCTCCCTCGTGCTGAGCCCAGGGCCCTGCAGCCCGCGGGTTCCCCTTCCAGCCTCTGTGCCTCCCTCACTGTCCTCTCCTGTGCGATCTTGCCTGTCCTGTGGGCCCACTCCTGCTGTCGTCCTAACCGACACTTTTCTGGTTCCTCTGGACGGGATAAGCGATTGTCATCTCTCTCCGTCATCGCCCTCTGCCTGCCACTGGGGATAACACCGAGCACGTTGTTTACCAGGCTGGTCCCCGCCTCTCTCTCCCATGAGCCCTCGTGGGCTGAGGGCCTGTCCGAGGTCGAGCATCCTTGGGCCTCACGTGGAGTCTGCAGCTTAGAGGCCCCGCCCCCACGTTTGAATTCAGCACATCTCACGGCCTGTGTTTGCCTCACATGCTGCTTCTGTGCCTGAAGCAGAGATGTGCTTATTCCTGTTTCTTATAGGTCAGCAGTTGGCGTATGAATAGTAAAACAGTGATGAGTTTAAGCAGTGTTTAACGTACACGTGAATACCAGGCTCTAGGGTAGACATTTCCTTTTTTGCAACAGTGAAAATCATTGGATCTTCATTCTTTTTTGTAGCAACTAATCACCAAAGTATATTGATGTCTTTTGTTTACTTGTCTTCAGTTTGTTTATGAGAAATGCATCTTCTGTTTATAGACACGGGGAAAAAAGTGAGGGGAAGAGTTTAAGACACTTGCCCGAAGATACTGTTAAAAGTAAACTGTGACAGGGTCTGGCTCGGAAGGCAGTGTCTGTAGGGAGAGAACGGGTTCAGCAGCACTTAGAACTTGGCTGTTACTACACCCTTTTACACCTGCACGTGTACCTGTGCTGGTTATTTTTTCTCCTGTTCATTTTTTAACTGAGGCATAGTTAACGTACAGTGAAATGCACAATTTTAAGTGTATAATTTTAACAGTTCATTGAATTTGGTTTGACAGTGCGTGTGCCTGTGTCGCCTGCTGCCCTTTCCGTCAACTCAGAAAGTTACCTTGGACTCTCCGTCATTCCCTCTTGTGCTCCAACCCCGTTCTGATCTCTTTCAAAATAAATTAGCTTCGCCTGGTTCAGAGTGCCATGCAGATGGACTCCTACTGTACATACTGTGTTTTTCACTTGGCGTGGTTTTTTGAGATGTATCCACACGGTGGCCTGTATCCGTCCGCAGTCCCCCTTGTATGAATGTACTGTGGTTTGTTGATTCATCTCCTGGTGAGGGGTGTTTGGGTTGTTCTGGTTTGGTGACTTAATGAATGCAGCAGCTGTGAACAGTTCTGTACAAGTTTTGTGTTCATATTCACCTTGAGGTAAATACCTAGAAGTGGAATTGCCGAGGCACAGGGAGGGTGTTGGTTTAACTCTGAGAAAGTACCAGGCCGCTTTCCGACGTGGTTGCCATTTTGGTTATTTTTAAAAATTTATAAAAGTAACGGGGTTTGGTCTCATTGTAGAGATTCTGCTGTAGACCTGAGGACTGCGATGGGCAGTCCTGGGTTTTGCAAAGCCGGTTTTCTTTTAAAACAGTGCTAACATAAGCTCATTTGAAGATACTCAAAATGAATGTGAATGCAAAGTTGAAAGTATCACTAGGCATAATCAGGCATTACTGGTTCAGCATGTTACCTGGCGTTTAAAGCTGTTGGCTACTGCATAGATATTTGAATAGAGTTACCATATATATATATATATATATAAATGCCATATTTTACAAGTCACCTCCGTTAGTTTAAGCAGCTTGTGGTTCACGGCCACATTTGTTACTGAGAAGTTCAGAGGGGACTCAGAGCCACAGATAGGCTAGGGAACCTTTGGTGTGCAGGGTGGCGGTGACGGGTGCGGGGAGGCTGTCCACGTCCTTGTGGAGGGAGGACGGGTCCTGAGGAGACTTGTAGGGTCGGGTGGGCAGGGGAGCCTGACAGCAGAGCCGGGCCCGGCGGAGGGGGCACTCCCGGTCAGGAAGCAGCGAGCAGCCTCCAGTTACTGGGAGGAGACCAGGGGAGCTTACCCTGCCCACCCCTCGACCCCCGAGTCCCCTCACCCTCTTCCACGCCAGCCCCCTGGTGTCCTAGTCAGGGGTCTTGGTTTCAGAAAACAGACACCAACTGAGGGTTTGCTGAGAGAAAAATGTTACGTTGGAAGGATATCAGATGCAAAGAGAGTGGACAGGCTGCGAGGCACACGGGGCTGCCGGCCTGGGTGGCAGTGGAGCTGTGCAGAGGAAGGACGTCTTGTTCGGGGTGCCTTTGCCAGACCTGTTGTTTGGAAGATGGACCTCCTGGATTGGTCCTCTGATTTCATTTCATTTTCTCTCCTAAGGTCTTTGTCTTTGTCTTTGTCTTGTTTTTGTTTGTTTTTTGCTGATTTACTGTAGCTGATTTACAATGTTGTGTTAGTTTTAGGTGTACAGCAGACTGATTCAGTTTTATATATATGTATATCTAATCTTTTCCAGATTCTTTCCCAGGATAGGTTATCATAAGGTACCGAATACAGTTCCCTGTGCTATACAGGAGGTCCTTGTTGGTTAATCTATTTTCTGTATAGTGTGTATATGTTAATCCCAAACTCCAAGTTTATCCTTCCCCCCTTCCCCTTTGTTGTTTAGTTCTCCTTTCTGGGAAATTTCCCCATTCTCTCTTCCAGTCCTGTTTGTATGATTAAAAAATTCTACCATCATATTTTTATTTTTCAATAACTAGGAAGTTCTCAGAATGTTCCTCTTTGTCTCACAAATGCAGTCTCTTAATTCTTCGTAAGTTTTCTTCTCTGTGCATTATGCCTGCTCTAAATTCCGGTTTCTCTCTTTTCTCTCTGGGGCTCTTCCATGAGACCTGTTTGAGCTTTTCTCCAGAACATCTGTTGGCTCTTGGTTCACATTTAAGGATGAGATGTACCAGGAGCGTGTGCTTGGAGCGTCTGCGTCCATGGTCCTTTGTCCTCTGGTGGCCCTGGTCTTAGGGAAACCTGGCAGCAATCTGACCTCTTTGGGAGGGGGACACGCCGCCTCTTGGTGTTTTCCAGCCTCTTTTCTTGGGCCAGATGAGTGCTTCTAGGGAGGCTACGTCTGCTTGCCCACCCAGTGGGAGACGCTGCCAGGCTGGGACGCCCCTCACTCATTCCACCCGCTCCTTCGTGCACCGTGCCCCCTCCCCCGGGGCACCCTCCCCCAGCGGGGCCTGGTGCACCTCTCACCTCTTTCTCTCTCGTCTTTTCTGTAATTCCTCTGCTGTGGCTGGTGAACGGTGAACACTTGCTGCCTGTTGAAATGCAGGTTGACCAGATTTGGTCTGGATTATCCCTGGGGCTCTTTCTCAGGGATTTTGGCTTAGAGATTTGTATTTAAGACCAGGGCTAAAGTAACAAGAGTGTAAAATGGACAGGTTTAAAATAAATTACTTAATTTTCAGGATTGTCAAGCAGTTTACTAGTAACGAAAACCTAGAGGAGTCATGATTTCATAGTTAAAGATGGTTCTGAGCAACGGAACTTCAGGTGTGAAGCATCACATCGGTTACATGTGCTCCCAAAGTTGATCACATGCACTGAGAAATAGTATATGCGCCTTGGTCATAAAATAAGTAACTTTTCTAATCAGATTTTATTATCTTTCAGATCCTACCACATAGGACAGTATGCACCTTAAGATCCTGAAGAAAAGACACAAAACGTCCAAGTAATGTCTAAAAATAATTTGTGAGGTAAGTGATTGCTTATTTAGGCCTCTAATCACTGTTTCCTCTCTAACGGCTGACACTAACTTGCACACCTTTGAAAAGGCAAATACGGGCAGTTCAGATGGTTAATGGTGACAAGTAGATCTTTTTCTTCACGTATTGTCTTTGGGTTTGCTTACCACCTACGCTAAAAGGAGAGTGTGTCCCTGGAGGAAGATTCCATGAAGAGAATTGATCAGTTACTAGCAGGTATTACAAGATGAGGGGAGTTCTCAAATGTAAACCACTGGAAGGGTTTTGCTCGAGTGGTTGTCCCTTCAATAATGGGAGTCTGCAATGTTGCTCTTAGTGTTCTGGGAAACGGGGCTTGATTTAACACGACGATAAACAGCTCAGGTTCGGAGTGTAGACAGCATCCCATTAAACTGGACATTAAAGTAGAAAAACCGTCGGTCAGTGCACAGTGCTTTCAGGTCTTTTTCAGACGTGATCACGCAGAGTATTCAGTCACCAGTGACGGGTATCAGCACAGAGTGAGGCTGTGCCCTCGCCCTGGCTTCGCATCGCCAGTTGCCGTGCCATTTGCTCTTGTGTTCCCAGCATTTTTAGATTAGTTGAGTGTAAAGGAATTGTTTCTTCATTTCCTCCCCTCCCTTCCTGTTGCATTAATGAAGTGTAAGTGCTGTGACTCAGCGGAAGGCGCCTGCTCTTGATGACAGATAATCGGATGTGTTCAGCCTAACCTCGCCGTGTTCACCGATTGCTTTCTTGCAAATGAAGTGACTTTTGGGCATCAGATTGTTCTCCCTTTGCCTTCTAGTGGATTTTACAAATTCAGCTCTGAAGCACACAGGCGTGATGCCTCAGTATCCTAACGTGCTTCTGGGAATGTCCCTTCCCGCCCACTGGGGTTGGTATGTGTGCAGTCACCCTTCCTCACAAATACAGCTGCCATCTGCCCCTCTGGGGGAGGCCTGCAGCTGCTGTCACCAGTGCCTCAGCCGGGAAGGTTAATCGGGACTGGGTCAGGCGTCCAGAAGACTCAGGTCCTGATTTCTAGGCAGCACTCGGGCTGCACGAGTGTGCTCTGACAAAAAGCTGGCCTGTCTCTGGACACGTGGCCCCTGCGACTGCTCGCTGCCCAGCAGGCGGGCACCCATTGCTCCTAGAAAGCGTCTTACCTGAGGAGTAGCCATAGAGCAGAGGGATTCTGGTCAGGGGAGTTTTTCAGCTAAGGCTTTGATGAACATTGATGATTCACTAAAAACTTCCGTGGCCATCACTAGGCCTCTCTCTGGATCTGAGACGGGGACCAATTCACGTTGTTGCGTCTGCCTGGAAACAGATGCGCGCTTGCCGTGAGCCCAGGGGCGTGCGGGCACCCGACGGGGAGCCCGGAGAGAAGAGCCAGGCCTTTCCCACGAGGGCTGACAGCCAGCCCAGGGCTGAGACACGGACGCCCTCTCAGGGTAGGGAGTGCTGAGCGCACTGCCCGTGGAGCTGCCGAGCCGGTCCTCCTCCCAGAGAGTCTCAGCCCCCTGGCGGCATCAGGCTTTACAGTGGTGTAGACAGGACCGCGCTCCAGCACCCTCTCCAGATAGCCGTGTCTGCTGTTCAGAGTCCCTTTGCAGAGTGCTCTTCAGAGGCACGAGGACTGCCTCTGCAGGATGACTTGCTTGGCAGAGAGAAGCCTCGGGCGCTGCATGGCGGGTGGCCTCTGCGGCAGAGGCCTTAGCAGGAAGGCAGCCGTCGGGTCCAGTGTGTGCTGGCTGAAGAACGGCTGGTTCGGGGCTGCCCAAATTCTTATCTTCAGTTTCTTCACTTCAGTAATTTTAAAGCTCTTGTTGTCTGATCTAAGAGCAGGCTGCGGGGAACAGTTTCCTTGCTGTCTTGTACTAGTCAGTATCTTTGTATCGAGAGGGAAACCTGCAAAATATTTGCAGAAGGAACTCTCACCAGCAGATTCACTCATTCAGTAATGTTTTCATCGTTCCCGTGCTCCAGTTACAGTTAAGGAAGGAAGTAATGCCAGGATTCCGAGCGGATGCTGTGCGTCAGCTGTAGCAGACCCGGCCCCAAGAGCATTCTCATCCCTCCTCCCCCGCCACGCTGGGGAGGCCACAGTCGCTTGCTCTGTGCTTGTTTGAAAGAAGCCGAGCCTGAGTGGAGAAAGCCCTCGGGTCGTTTGATAAAGTGCTATCAGTGTTTTTCTATCCCCTGCACGAACAACAGGGCCACATGAACTGACTCTGTTTCCCTTTCTTTATTTATCATGAGTATTTCTACTCATATCAGACACTGATGACAGGAGGTTATAGGTTTAAAGAAGCAGCAAAATGTTTGCTAGGAAAAGTGTAAGTTTTCCTTTAGTTTCTGACCCTGTGTGTTCTCGGGTATTAGGAAATATGGGAGAGTTGTCGAAAGAACAGATAAGTGAAGGAAACTGTTAAAAGACTGAAAGAGGAAGGGCGTTCTAGAAACAGCACAGAGTTAAAGAAGACTGCCTCAAAAACATGGTCGCACGTTGTCACAGTTCAAACGAGGGAGAAGTGAGAGTGAAGAACTCAGTGAAACAGGGAAGAGTCAGGTGAGAACTGGGCTCTGTGGTCATGAGCCGGGGTGGAAACGAGCAGTGAAAGAGCCCCTTGTCTGTCACCCTCTCATCAGCTGCTGGCATGTGTGCGCTGCGGGCCCTCGGGCCTTGGCACCGTGGATGGGGCCGTGGTACCCCAGGCCTCGTCTTGCCCAGGCTTGGAGCCTGGGTGCCAAGGGTGTCTAGCTCCTGCCCCGCGTCGTCCTTGTGCAGCGTGGCTGGGGCCAGCCGCAGGTGACCGTGTGTCCCCGGGAGCCTCACCGGTTGTGTCCCATGCCCCTCCAGGGAAACCATGCCGTCATCAGGACACCGGCTCCGGGATGTCGAACACCATCCTCTCCTGACCGAAAATGACAACTACGACTCTTCCTCCTCCTCTTCATCCGAGGCCGACGTGGCAGACAGGGTCTGGTTCATCCGCGACGGCTGTGGCATGATCTGTGCTGTCGTGACGTGGCTACTGGTCGTGTACGCGGACTTCGTGGTGACGTTTGTCATGCTGCTGCCTTCCAAAGACTTCTGGTACTCCGTGGTCAATGGAGTCGTTTTTAACTGCCTGGCGGTGCTTGCCCTGTCCTCTCACTTGAGGACCATGCTCACCGACCCCGTGAGTACCTGCCCTCTCGCTGGGGTTTTCGGCCGGGTCTGGGCTGGGGAGGCACCAGCGGCACCGGGCGGAGGGCCTCATGCTCCCGCAGCCTCGGGGTTCACGAGTTCCTGGATACAGGCTGGTGGCGTTGTTTGTGGCTTCGCTGGAGAGAACCCAGCGCCCAGAGAGAGGTGATGTCATGGTATATTCATGGAAAACATTACACTGAGCTGTTTATTCAGATGAAGAAAGTGTACTGAATAATGCCTGAAATCCTATTTTATTTTTTAATGTTTATTTATTTACTTGGCTGTGCTGGGTCTTAGTCGCTGCGCGTGGGATCTTTATTGCTGCTTGCGGGATCTTCGTTGCGGCCTGCGGGATCTTTTTAGTTGCGACATGCGGGATCTTTAGTTGTGGCATATGGGATCTAGCTCCTGGACCAGGGGTCAAACCCACGCCCCCTGCACTGGGAGCACGGAGCCTTAGCCACTGGACCGCCAGGGAAGTCCCCCCTTCTAGTTTAAATACTTTGTTTCTCTGAAGTATGGACTGAAAGCTGAGCGATGTGGCATCTAGGTTTCACCACTTTACGAATCACACGCAACTAATTTAACTTCTTTGGGCTGCAGGTTAGCTATTATCTTTAAGTTCGCTGTAGGAAGAGCTGGTAGTGTCAGCCATCTTCCTGCATGTTGAAAACGGGGCTGGGTCCATCGTTTGTAGGCGTTTCGGCGAGGAGGCCACCACGTCGGTGCCCAGGTGCCAGGCTGCGGTGTGCCCGGTGGGGCCGGGGGAGGGAGGGCTACCCGGCTGGGCCCCTCTCATCACAGTGCTTGTGTCTTCTGACCAGTGTAGGCCTCCTTCCCCCCGTGGTCCCGCTCCTGCTACAGCCCCTCTCCTGCGGGAAGAGGCCTCACAGCTCTTCAGGAAGCCCCGAGAGCCAGGGGTCGGGTAGCAGGTGTGTGTAGGGCGCTGCCTCTGCTCCCGCCGGGCGTGTTCGCTTCACTTGTTTCGCTGCCAAGAAGCTGGATGGAAGCGCTGAGGGCTGGAGTGTGAGGTGGGGGAGGGTGTGAGTCCTGGATGCAAGCATTTTTTAATTGAAATTTAATTCACATTCCACAAAATTCACCCTTTTGTTCGATAATTTTCATGTATTCACATCACCGCAGTCATTTTAGACATTTTCATCACCCGAAAAAGAAATCCTGCAGCCCTTAGCTGTCACCGCCCCGCCCCCCCAGGTCCCCCAGCGCCAGGCAACTGCTGATGTACTTTCTGTCTCTGGACTGGCCTGTTCTGGACAGATCACATAGATGGAATCACACAGGGACACATGGCCTTGACGTCTGGCTTCCTTCGCGGCGCGAGGTTCCTAGGGCTCACCCACACCGCGCACTGTCAGGGCTTCGTTCCTCTTCACGGCTGAAGACTGTTCCACTGTGGGGTTGGGCCACGTTTTGTTTACAGCCATCGTCAGTTGGTGGCCATCGGGGTCCTTCCCACTTTCTGGCTGTTATGGACAGTTCTGCCGTGAACCCTTGTGGACCAGGTTTGTGTGGACCCATGTTTCGTTTCTCTTGGGTAGAGACCCAGGAGTGGAAGTACCGTGTCATATGTTCACGCTACGCTGAACTGCTGAGGGTGGTTTTTCGTGGCGGCTGCAGCGCGTTAGAGTCCCCCCAGCAGTGTATGGGTTCCTGCTTCTCCACCTCCTCAGGTGATGTTCATGTGTTTGATGAGAGCCATCCTGACGGCTGTGAGGTGGTACCCCATTGTGTTTTGATTTGCATTTCCCTGATGACTAACGATGCTGGGCTTCTCGGCCGTTTGTAGGTCTTTGGAGGACGGTCCGTTCACGTCCTCCGTCTTGACATCTGGCTGTCACTGCTTCCGCCATGCCACACGTCAGGACTCCAGTGGCAAGTTACAGAAACCACCGGGAGTCGGTGAATAGAACCAAGGGCACCCCGCGGGGTGTCAGGAGCCCAGGGCAGGGGTGCGTCTGGCCGCGGGCAGGCACTGGGACTGGGGTGGGGAAGCTCTCGGGAAGGAGGCAGGGGAGAGGCCGACTGAGCCCCCAGGCACCCCTGTCCTTCCTGGCATCTGGCCCTCTGCCGCCTAGTGAAGACGGTGGCCCCTCACCAGAGGGAATTGGGAGCGCTGGCTTCCAGACGCACCGTGTGGGGGAGACTGCGTGGCCGGCGGGGTCGGGTGTCTGCTCCGTCCTCTCCTCGGGGCAGCTGCTTTCTCCTCCCTGAGGATCACCTTCAACACGGGGTCCAGTCTGGGCTGAACGAGAGCCGTCACGCCACCCGGGTGAGGCCAGTTCTCTGCCGGACGTCCTTTTACTAAGCCATTAGGAACAGTCAGTCTTTGCTAGGATTGGCTCTGGCCTGGGTGGTTTCTTGAGAAGTTATTGGTACTTTGAGGGGGGAGCAGAAAGGAAGTTGGGGTCTCTGACATGTGATGGACCAGGGAGCTGATCGATCCCAAGGCGGCAAGCTCACCTCTGGAGGCGAGTCTCAGGGTCAGAAGCATGAGACTGTGCAAGGCCACCCGCTGCCCCGCGCCCAGAGCCTGCTCTCCTCTGTCCCCAGCCTTGTTCTACAAGCATCAGCCTTAGCAGCAGATGTGTGCCGAGGGCCCACTAAGGCGCCTTTGGGCGTTCATTAGCCCACCAGCACCTCGCGGAGGTGGGCGTACGTCACATTAGAAGGTGAGACCCACAGCTGGCAAGAGGCAAAGCTGGGGTTTGAGCAGTTATCCGTTGCCAAAGCCCTTGCTTCTTCGTTAACTTCTCACAGACATTTCATTATACACAGAGGTGGAGAGAAGAGGGTCACGAACCTTGCTTATCACCTCGTGGTCAGTCTCGTGTCAGCGACATCCTCGCCTACTCCCTTTCCCTCCCCAGAATATTTGGAAGTACATCTCAGACATTATAAAACTTTATTTGTAAATAACTGTGTGTATCTTTAAAAAGGGCTCTTCTTTTTTTTTTTTAATATAAATTTATTTTTTATTCTTGGCTGCGTTGCATCTTCGTTGCTGCACGCGAGCTTCCTCTAGTTGCGGCGAGCGGGGGCTACTCTTCGTTGCAGTGCACGGGCTTCTCATGGCGGTGGCTTCTCTTGTTGCAGAGCATGGGCTCTAGGTGCGCGGGCTTCAGTAGTTGTGGCACGTGGGCTCAGTAGCTGTGGCATGCGGGCTTTAGTAGCTGTGGCGCGCGGGCTCAGTTGCTCCGCGGCATGTGGGATCTTCCCGTCCAGGGCTCAACCCCTGCATCGGCAGGCGGATTCTTAACCACTGAGCCACCAGGGAAGTCCCAGAAGGGCTCTTCTTTATAAAAGCATGGCTACAACGTCAGTGGCTCATGTGGAGCGGTTGAAGAATTCCTTACTGTGTCCAGTGAGAGTCCACATCTCCTCAGTCGTCTCAGTCCTTTTATATTCTTTTGTTTGAATCAGGATCCAAATAAGATCTATCCTTTGTGACTGGTTGACGTGTCTCATTTTTCTCCTTCCGCTCTGGGGTTTTCAGCTTATATCCCTGTACGTGGTTTAACGTGCTCCTCGTCCCCTGTGCTGCCCATGGATTAGCAGGTAGACCTAGGGGAAGCGCCACACTCCCATGCCCCTAGGTCAGGTCCTGGGGATCCAGGATGCGTGACAGGGAGGGAACCAGGGCATCAAGATGGAAAGATATGGGGGGGAAATGTGCTTTGCAAATCATAACTTCCCTGGATATATGTATGCCGTGGTTGGGAGCACTCTTCCTAAGAGTGGGCACCTGGTTTCCTTCTCCAGGGCGGATCAGAGGTGGGTGGGTGCAGGTGTGAGACGTCGGGCGCCAGCAGCAGCAGCGAATGGAAAAGCTGTCAAGAGGACGCTGTGCCACAGGGGAGCCGTCTGGGCCGTGCTGGGGTAGGAGGCGTGGCTATGGCAGGGAGCACAGTCCTGGCGAGACACAGATGAAACACGCAAGATGCGTCTTAGAAAAAACATGCCCTGAAAATGGTTCAAAGGCGAACGCGAGCTTGAGGAACGTGCCTCACCTGTTCGGAAGGTTTCTTTGATGGAGCGAAGAGGGGCCCGCTGGTGCCGAGGAAGCGGGCGCTCCTCTGGTGTGACCTGGTGAGACCCGGTGCTGAGCGGACCCGGGCCCGCCCTTCTGCTCCGCGTCTGGCCTGCGAGAGCACATCGGACTAGGGAATCGAAGTGTAGATCGCCAGCCACGGGGACCTGGGTGAGTCATCGAGAGGCACTGTGGGAGACGGGCTGCCTGCCCAGGGCTCTGAGCCGCAAGAAGGACCAGAAGATGCCTTCATCTCCACGTGGGCTGGTTGTTACGTGTTATCTGACGTGTCGCCCCCTCGAGATGCACACCTGTCCTCCGTGAGCATCGCAGGAGCGCTCTCCAACCAGCGGGCAGCGTGGGGTGCCGTGCTCCACAGAAGTGTCAGGTCACGTGTTTTACTGTGGAAGCAGCGTGTGTGTGGCTAAACCTGCTCCATTCCATCGTCTTATGAAACGTGTGACCCGAGCTGTCGCCAGGAGCGGCTGTACAAGGTGGGAGCTCCTGAAGTCAGAACAGTGTCACGGGGCCGGCGGTAGGCGTGGGGCGGGCTGGGGTCCTGGCTTGGTTGAGGGACCAGAAAGACTCCAGAGGGTGTTGGGAAAATTGAGTAAAATGCTGGACCTGACCTTCTGATGTGAATTCTCAAAAATGAACCTTTAAACCCTGAACTTTTTTTACACTGTAGATTAAGGAGACAGGTGGCATGTTAAGGCCAGGATCTTGACCACAGCAGCTTCCCTGTGTTAGGATGGGGGACTGACCGGTGCCCATCTGGAGGGCAGTCAGCTGCAGGGGAGGGTCGGGCAGTGAACCTTCCCATTTTGCCTGCAGCCCTTCCTGTACTGCCCCCTGAACCCGGGGCACGTTGTGGGACCTCACTCCTGCTGGTGACAGGGCCGCCTCTCCAGCTCCCCAGGGGCCTTGGAGCCAGTGGTCCTGGGTCTCCACACGTGCCTGCTGGGTTTTGCAGATGTGGGTGTCGGCCCTGGCCCTGCAGAGGTTGGCTCGGGCAGCCAGACAGTGGGCTTTCAAGAGCTCCAGCGCAGCTCCTGCTGCCAGTGGTGTGCCTGCCGTCTCCCCGTGCCCTCCTGTCACTGCGCCCCCGTCTCCCCGTGCCCTCCTGTCACTGCGCCCGTCTCCCCGTGCCCTCCTGTCACTGCGCCCCCGTCTCCCCGTGCCCTCCTGTCACTGTGCCCCCGTCTCCCCGTGCCCTCCTGTCACTGCGCCCCTGCTCTACTCCTCCCTCCCAGTGGGGCTCCTTCTCCAGAAACGTGCATTTCTGTGTGAAGGACAGGCTCCATGGGGCACAGAAACGGGGTCCTGGCCTTGTCCACAGGCCATGGTGCCCAGAATGATCTTCCAAACGTGATTTCCACTGCCTGTCTCCACTGCCCAGAGAACAATTCCTCCCCCTCTGCAGCCTACTCGGGCCCGCTGCCCTCCCGTGTGCGGGGCTGTCCGGCTCTTGCTCCCATTTCCAGATTCTTGGTCCCTCTCAAGCTCCCCTAGCGCTCAGGGCTCCTGCAGACACACTCTTACAGCCCCGCTGTTCCTGCCCCTGGGCCCGGACGCCTGGGGGAGGGGGGTGCTTGGGGCTCGTGTGTGACGGCTCCTAATTAGGTTGGCAACTTCAAACACACAAGATAAAGTCCTTTTTGAGATTGCTTTGTTCAGCACTCCCTGCTGCCGCTGATAGGAAACCTGTGTGTCAGGAAGTGTGCGCACCCTGGGGACGCCAGCTGCCCTGGGGCTGGAGTGGCTTCCAAACACACCTCACCTCTGGCACGTCCTGCATGAAGTTTGAAAAACCCAGGTGACTCACCTTATGAAAGATGACGCACTCTATATTTTGAATTCATTTTAAAGCATGTTATTTTTCATGAAAAATAAAACTTCTGGTCCTGCCTGAGTAATAGTTATTTTTCATATTAATGTAAGTGGCAACTACAGCATGATAAATTATATCATGGTACATAACACCCAAGACTAATTCCTAAATTCACTGATGTTTCCTTCCGCCCAGCTAAAATACACTGTTATTAAACCATAGGGGGCAGTACCCAAAGGGAATGCTACTAAGGAATACATGGAGAGTTTGCAGCTGAAGCCTGGAGAAGTGATCTACAAATGCCCCAAGTGCTGCTGTATCAAGCCCGAGCGTGCCCACCACTGCAGGTATGGCGGCCCTCCCCCAGGGGAACCCGAGTGCCCATCACTGCAGGGACCCCTTCCCCAGGGTGACCCGAGCACCCATTACTGAAGGGACACCTTTGCCAGGGCAACCAGAGCACCCAGCACTGCAGGGACCCATTATCTGCGGCAGCCAGTGCATCCACCAGTGCTGGGGCCCCTTCCCCGGCACAGCCAGAGCCCACGCTGAAGGATTTCTTCCCCAGGGCAGTCTGTTCACCCACACCCACCCTTACGGGGACCCCTTTCCTTAGGCAACCCGAGCACCCACCACTGAGGGACCCTCTCCTCAGGGCAGCCAGAGTACCGAGCACTGCTGGAATCCCTGCCCCAGGGAAGCCTGAGTACCCACCACTGGAGGGACCGCTTCCCCAGCAGCCATAGACTCACCACTGCTGTAACCCCTTACTTGGGGCTGAGCCCCCCACTACTGCAGGCACGGCTTCCCCAGGGCATGTTGAGTGCCCAATCTGCAGACACCCTTCATAGTGCAGTCCAAGTGCCCACCACTGGAGGGAGCCCTTCCCCGGTGCAGCCAGAGAACCCAGTGCTGCTGGGACCCCTTCCCCAGGCAGTGTGAACACCCACCACTGGATGGAACCCTTTGCAGGTGCAGCCTGAGCCCCAGCCCCTGCAGCGACCCCTTCCACAGGGCAGGAGGCCCCCTGGGTGGCTTCTTCCCAGTACTGTCTTCATTGGGCGGTGTTTCCTCCGAGCGTGGAATAGTGAAAATCTAACTGCTCCTTTTCAGTATTTGCAAAAGATGTATTCGGAAAATGGATCATCACTGCCCCTGGGTGAACAACTGTGTCGGAGAAAAGAATCAGAGATTTTTCGTGCTCTTCACTGTGAGTAAAGATACTCATGGAGTGAGTGACTTGTACTAAGTTCTTTATCTGGAATCTTACCTGGAGCGAGTAAGTTTATTCTGACGTCAGCCCTGCAGCCTCTTCTCTGGGACTCAAATTATACCTGTGCTGTCACTGGTAGGAAGTAGTCCACCAGATGAGTGTACGTTGCTTGTGTTATTCTGGGTGTTTTACTGTGATTTAATTCTCTCCCAGATACCTTGAACCCCAGTTGTTAATAGGCTCTTGCTGAAGTGGTAGAACGTATTTCCCCATGTGGATTTCTGTGCTTGGTCCAGTGTGGTCCTGGCGAGGCGGATGTCAACTGCTGCTGTTACTCCTTCCCTCACTCATTTTCACTGACCCATGAGATCAGGAGGAAACGTACGGTTCAGCGGCCTTTCGTCCTCGCATGGGCTAATGGGTGTCTCCCCGCAGATGTACATCGCGCTGGCGTCCGTGCACGCGCTCGTGCTCTGCGGGCTGCAGTTCGTCGCCTGTGTCCGAGGGCAGTGGACTGGTAAGTGCAGGTGCAGGCCCCCCTGCACGTGCACGCTGTGGGGGGAGAGGGGAGGCAGAGGAAGAAGGGATCCTCCAGTTTCGAAGGAAATCGTCTTGGTTATTTTAGGAGTTAAATGAGCTTTTTAAGAAAAGAGTATGGGGACAGTTCTCACACTGCCATTTTGCTATAATGAAGCCATGTACATACACTTGGTCTTCCTTAGTCAGCTAATAGTTTCTGCACCTTGCAGATTTTTGAGACTGGGTGAGAATGCGTATTGTTCCCAGCAGGCCTGTGTGTGCTCTGGCTGGTCGAGCGTGCATGGCTGAGTACGAGTCGCCCCGCGAGTGTAGCCAGGCAGGCGCGAGCTGGGCGGCCCTGGCCTTGGGTGTGCGGCCTGCTCACAGGTGTAGGCACACGCGACTCTCATCTTTTCTGGCTTTTGCTGTATCTTAGTACGCAGTGCTGTACACGAATACAGTCTCAGTAGAAAGCGGGGTAATACAGAACCTTCCGCATCTGCCGACCAGGAAGTGGTGGTGTGGGTTCTTGCCTGGCAGGGCTGCCTCCCGCCCCTGGTGGACAGCGGGTGTGCCTGTTTACGAAACGAGCTCCTTCCTCCGTGTACGCCGGCCTGAGGGCGGCACAGAGCCGGGGCCACTCGCCGCGCTCCGATGTCCGGCCACAGCCAGCTCTTCTCGTTCACAGAATGCAGTGGTTTCTCACCTCCAGTCACTGTGATCCTGCTGATCTTCCTGTGCCTTGAGGGTCTGCTGTTTTTCACTTTCACCGCAGTGATGTTCGGCACCCAGATCCACTCCATATGCAATGATGAAACGGTACGCTCCTCGTCTGCTGTGTCTGCTGCGGCCTTCGTGCGGGCACGAGTCGGCGGGCAGCACTGCTGTGGACAGCGGGGCCCGCGCGTTACCCGGGAGGTGGACGGGGCAGCCCCGAGGGGCCGCGACAGCATCACTGCACGCGCCCCCCTCGCTGCGAGCAGCTCGGGTTTCCAGCGTACCTGTGATGTGAGAGTCAACAGAGCCAGGCGGGGAGAGCCGGTACATTCCGTTTCTAGGAGGCCCCGCCCCCTGGCAGCTGCAGGGAGCTGGTCGCCTTCATGTCTTTGAACTGAAGGCCCAGAGCAGGCGCTTCATCAGCATTTGTAATAATATAGTATGTGGAAAAAAAGACAATCCTGGCCTGGAGGGCTGGCTCCCCCTTTGCCTCTGAGGCTGCCTAGGCTGTCCACCCCGCTGGTGGCTGCAGCCTGGCTGTGCTCGGGGGCCGCGGGGCTGGTGCCAGGAGAGCCCCCGCTGCTGACCCCGACGCCTCGTTCCCACGTGCGGAGGGAGGGACGTGTGAGTCTGGTGGTGCTTCCCCTGTTGTCACCGCTCGCCTGACCCGTACCTGCTGCGGGTTTTCCTGGCGCTGCCGCCCACTTGCTTTTCTTTCTCCCGCAGGAGATTGAGAGGCTAAAGAGTGAGAAGCCGACGTGGGAGCGGAGGCTGCGGTGGGAAGGGATGAAGTCCGTCTTTGGGGGCCCCCCCTCGCTGCTCTGGATGAACCCCTTCGTCGGTTTCCGATTCAGGCGACTGCAGACGAGACCTAGGAAAGGGGGCCCCGAGTTCTCAGTGTGAGGCTCTCATCGTGCTGGGACTTGTTCACGGACTTTATCTATTTGGGGTCGGAGAGGGTATCAGCAGCTCATCTGTGGCCAGTAGGGCAAGTGGAGAGCAGTTGCTTGCAGCAAGCAGAGTTTATACGTTTCCGGTCACAGATGGCGGAGTTCCCACACTAACTGGGTGGCGCTCTGATCCGTGTCACCGTCCAGTAACAAAGGGACGTGGCCGCGCGGAGAAGCCGAATGTCATTATCTTCCTGCACAGTTAGGAGTTCTGTTAACGTACTTGGCATTTTCTAAGAAGTTTCGTGGGTTGTTACACGGGTTAAAATCCTGTGGGCTGAGCTGCTTTTCTCACTCATGAAGAAAACGAGCCAAGCCAGTGACCAGGAATTCTGCGGCTGGTGGCTTCGGGGAGCTCCCGCTGGCCCCGTGATTCCCGAGGGTCCGCCTCGGTCCAGGAGGGGCCTGGATGCAGGAGCCGCAGGCGCTGCACGGAGCATCAGGGCTGCAGGTTCGCTCCCCGCCCGGGGCTGGTGGGCCCTGACCCTGTGGGCAAGTCCACGTGTGTCTGTGTGTGTGCGTGCACGTGTGTTTTAAAGTGGGCCGTGTTGTTCAGGCAACATAACACGTTATGGGCGTGTGCCACAGACAAGCTATTTTTTAGAAACCGACGTTTCAGGGAAGAGGGGAGAGCTGCGCGGGGTCCCCCCTCCCGTGGGGTTTACTATGAATGTATTGCATATTGGAGAATATCTCAATCCAAAGAACAGTCATTCCTGTGTGGTCTTCTGTTGCCCTCCTGTTTTAATTTTTTTTACAAAAATCTTGAGTGCGTGAGAGGGCTTTGGCACTGACCTGTCTGGTTCTGGCCAAATGAGCAGCGTGTAAACGGCCCCTCCGTGAGAGGAGAGCAGCGTCTGTGGCGGCCTGGCACCTGCAGCCTGATGCTCGCGCAGATGGCCTGCAGGGGGCGCACGCGGCCCCGACGAGGTGAGGGGGCCGCGAGGCAGGAGCCCCTGGGCCCCGTGGGCCTCGCTTGCAGACTATTCAGGATGGCGACAGCTTGTCTGATTTTTCAGTTTTTACCTTTTTGGGGCATCATTTTGTTTCTTTACCCACGTCACAAGCGATAAAATAGGACCCTTGGTGCAGAGCTTAAAATTATGCCAGAAAGCAAACAGCTCCCCTCCCTGGGGACTCGCCTTAAACTTGCCTGGTTTGTCGGTGTTTCGCGGGACTGAGGAGGAAGCCATCTCTGACAAGGTCTTGGGGGGGGTGGTGTCCCCTGAGCCCACGTCCCACGCTGAGAAGAGTGGGCGTCTCCCTCCTGGTCTCCACGCCTCTCTGCTCATCTGTGAGCTGTTTTGCTTTCGTTTGCATTAACCCGTCCCCTGTCCTGATCAGGGTTTCTACCACTGCTGGCGCAGAACCACAAAGGGCCTATTGGACAACAGTCTAGCTGAGTAAGCGAGCTGTGGGACGGGTGTGAAATGGACTCAGTCACTGCAGGACGTGGGCTGTGACGGGGGGCGCCGAGTCGCAGCCGGAGGACTAACAGAACAGGAGACTGATGGGTTTCCCGAGACTGTTCTGCAGCATCTGTCGTCTGGGTTGGACGTGTGTATTGGGCTTCAATGTGAGGCTTTTCATATGTATATCCTGGTTATCAATAAAAACAATTATCAAAGTGGTTGAATCCTGTGAGACTTGGCAAATACGTGCAAATCAAGTATACTTGACTTTTCAACCTCTTCTTTCAATGTAACTTTTTTAAGAAATAAAGCCACCAGTTGACATTCTCCAGCCCTTTGTTCAGTGGCGCGGTTCTTGGTGGGTCGTTGGCGTGTTTCCGTGCTCGGCTCTGACACCGGCACCCGGGCCGCTGCGGTCCCCCCTGCTGCTTCCAGAGCCCCATCCTCGCCGGGGACAAGTGAGCCGCTCTCCCAAAGGTCGCCGTCTCCACATTTAACATTTTACTTCCAGTCGACGCAACTGATCTCACTTAGCTTTGTCCTAAACATCCCTTCATTTTTTTAGTGCTCTTGGAAATAAAAATTGTAAAGATCACGCTCTTCCATCCAGCATCTCAGGTGCCCACAACTTCATTCAACAGTGTGTCTAGTACTTGCAGTCAAGGGAGGGACCCAGAGAGGCGAGGCGAGGCGAGGGTGGCCGCCACGTAGGGAGGCACTGGCCGGCCTTGCAGACGCGTCCCCGAGCACGCCGCTGCGCCGGCAGCCGCCCTCAGGCTTGTGTCTGTGGCTCTGCAGAATTGTGCCGCGGTTCTGTGTTCTTCCTGTTGGAATGTTTTATAGGCTCATCTCAGATGACGTCTGCATTAAAATGGAAAATGAAAAGATGACCCAACTAGGAAGGTGGCTGAATCCCGTCTTCCGTTAGATTTGGGTTTCGCAGCTTAAGCAGAGAGAAGTATCCTGACGGGGAGACGGCCTGGGAAGAGCCCGGGAACGGTGGGCGGGGTGCCCATAAAATCCTTGTTGATCCCAAAGTAGCATTCTGGAGCCTTCAGTGACAGGCCAGCTGCCCACAGTGTTGCCTGAGGATCCAGTATGAAACCGGATCGCTCCCCGCACAGGACACAGGGAAGTTACGGCCAACTGCAGGTGTGCGGCTGGGTCAGCGAGCGCTCCCCGAGCCGGGTGCTGCTCTTTACGGAAGGAATGGCTCTGCCCCAGGACTGATGGCAGGCGTGGAAATTACGGGGTCTCTGTGCACTTTGGAGACCCCACTGCGGCCTCCCAGTTTTGCCGCCGAGAGGGTCTGGGAACTTCCGGTTCCTGTCTCAGACGACCTTTTTTTTTTTTTTTTTTTTAACTCAGGAAGCCTTCACTATCTTCTTTTTAGTCCTTGGTTCCTCAAAGTCAACAGTCCTCTGCCTTGATGCCAATGCTTGGTGGACCCTTTCCACCTTAGACACGTGCTCCTCGGTTCTGACAAAAGTGCTGTGTTCCAGGGGCTTCCCTGGTGGTGCAGTGGTTCAGAATCCGCCTGCCAATGCAGGGGACACAGGTTCGAGCCCTGGTCCGAGAAGATCCCACATGCTGCAGAGCAACTAAGCCCGTGCACCACAACTACTGAGTCTGAGCTCTAGAGCCCGCGAGCCACAGCTACTGAGCCCGCGTGCCTAGAGCCTGTGCTCCACAACAAGAGAAGCCATCACAATGAGAAGTCCGCGCACCGCAAAGAAAAGTAGCCCCTGCTCGCCGCAACTAGAGAAAGCCCGCGCGCAGCAACGAAGACCCAACAGCCAATAATAAATAAAGTTAAAAAAAAAAAAAAAAAGACTGCCGTGTTCTGTCTTTGGGAGTTTCACCCTCTCCAGTTTCTTATTTTTCTGACTTTTACGCATTGGGCTGCCTAGACTCTACTCTGATTTCCTCTCATTGTCTCCTCTGTTTTCTGGAAAATATACCTAACTTTGTCTTCTATCTCTTCTATTGGATATTTTATTCAGGCTGTGATAGTTTTAATTTCCAAGAGTTTTATAAAAGACTGCTTTTTTAAGAGCAGTTTAAGGTGCACAGTATAGTTGAGAGGAAGGTAGAGAGAGTTCCCACATACCCGCTGTCCCCACACACGCACAGCCTCCCCGCGCTGTCAGCGTCTCCGCCAGATGGTGCACTTGTCACTGATGAGCTGATGAACCTACACTGACACGTCATCACCACCCAGAGTCCACAGTTACATTAGGCTCACTCTTGGTGGTGTACATTCCATGGGTTTGGACAAGCGTCTGATGCTGTGTATCCTCCATTATGGCAGCACTCCGAGTATTTTCAGTGCCCTAGAAATATTCTGTGCTCTGCCTACCTACCCCTCCACTCCCTTGCCCACACTGGCAACCACTGATCTTTTTACTGTCTTCATAGTTGTGCCTTCTTCCACAATCTCATAGAGTTGGAACCATAAAGTAGCCTTTCAGATTGGCTGCTTTCACACGGTAATATGCCTTTACGGTTCCTCCGTGTCTTTTCACGGCTTGACAGGGCATTTCTCTTTAGTGCTGAATAGTATTCCGCTCTCTGGCTGTGCCACAGTGTATCCATTCGTCCACCTAAGGGCATCGTGCTTGTTTCCAAGTTTTGGCAATGATGGGTAAAGCTGCCATAAACATCCATGCACAGGTTGTATGGACACTGTTTTCAACCCCTGTGTGCTATGCTATGAGTTTCAGGCCTCTTAAGTCTGACCCACTTGGAGTTGATGTGTTTTATGTGCGGTGTAAGGTAAGGGTCCAGTCTCTGTGGTGTAAGATGTGTGGACGTCCAGTTTTCTAAAAATCACTTGCTGAAGAGACTGTCCTTTCCCCATCGTGTAACATTGGCACCCTTGTTGAAGACCAGTTGACCGTACACACGTGGTTTTATTTCTGGGCTCTGTATTCTGTTCCATTGGTCTATATGTTTGTCTTCATGCCAGTACCATACAGTTTTGATTACAACAGCTTTGTGATATATTTTGAATCTAGAAAGTGTGAGGCCTCTAGCTTTGTTCTTTCTCAAGAGTGATTTGGCTCTTTGTGATCTTCTGTGGTTCCATATGAATTTTAGAGTTTTCTCTATTTCTGTAAAAAATACTGTTGGGATTTTGATAGGGATTGTGCTGAATCTGTAGATATATTTGGGTAGTATGGACATTTTCACAATATTAAGTCTTCCAGTCCAGAAACATGGATGTCTTTCCATTTGTTTGTTTCTTTAATTTCTTTGATCAGCGTTCTGTAGTTTTCAGTATACAAGTCTTTTACCTCCTTAGTTAAGTTTTTTTTTTTTTTTTTCCTCCTTAGTTAAGTTTATTCCTAAGTATTTTATTCTTTTTGGTGCCATTGTAAACAGGATTGTTTTCCTAATTTCCTTCAGGCAGTTTGTGGTTAGGGTATAGAAATGCAGCTGATTTTTGCATGCTGATTTTGTATTCTGCAACTTTACTGAATTTATTAGTTTTAGCAGTTTTTTGGTGGCATCTTTAGAGTTTGCAACATTATGTTGTCTGCCAACAGGGACAGTTTTATTTCTTCCTTTCCAACCTGAATGCCTTTTACTTCTTTTTCTTGCCTACCTGCTCTGGCTGGGACTTCCAGTACTATGTTAAATAGAAGAGGTGTGAGCGGGCATCCTTGCCTTGTTTCTGGTTTAGAGGAAAAGATTTCAGTTTTTCACTATTGAGTATGATATTAATTGTGGGCTTTTTATATATAGCCTTTATTATGTTGAGTTACTTGCCTTCTATTCCTAGCTTGTTGAGAGTTTTTATCATGAAAGGGGGTTGAATTTTGTCAAATGCTTTTTTTTTTTTTGCTTCTATAGAGGCGATCATATCTTTTATCTTTTATTCGGTTAACATGGTGTATCACATTAATTGATTTTTGTTTGTTGAAACATCCTTGCATTCCAAAGCTAAATCCCACTTGGTCATGGCATACGATTCTTTTAATGTGCTGTTGCATTCAGTTCGTTGGTGTTTTATGGAGGATTTTTGCATCCATGTTCATCAGGGATATTGGCCTGTAGTTTTTTCTTGTGGTGTCGTTGGCTTTGGTATCAGGGTAATGCTGGCCTCATAAAATCACTTTGGAAGTGTTTCCACCTTTTCAGTTTTTTGAAAGAGTTTGAGAAGGAATGGCATTAATTCTTCCTTAAATGTTTGGTGGACTTTACCAGTGAAGCCATCTATTCCTGGACTTGACTTTGTTGGGAGATTTTTGATCACTGACTCAATCTCTGTATTAGTTATAGGTCTGTGCAGACTTAATAAGACTAGAGATGAAAAACTAGACATTATAACCGATGCCAGAGGAAGAAGAATGGTCACAAGAGACCACTACGAACAATTACGGGCCTGCAAACTGGATAACCCAGAAGAAGAGGATCAATTCCTAGAATCAGAAACCTACCAAGACTAAACCACGAAGAAACAGCACACCACTTGAAAACGCCAGCCGAGGTGAGTGCTGCGGTGGGTCTGGTAGAGAGTTAACGGTCGGCATCACTGCTCTGGGGGTCACCAACGCAAGCATTAGTGGCACATACTTTGTTTTGAGGAATTTTGGGGGGAGGTACTTGAGACCTCAAATTGATAAAGAAGCAATGTTCAAACCAAATGACACATTTGGGGTTTAATTATGCTTCTTTTATTGCATCTCCTCGTTCTCACTGTCGTCCTGAGGACATCGTGTGGAACGAGTCGAGAAGGGAGAAATGAAGGCTCCTACCCAGCCCCAGACCAAGGGTGACGAGCTGCTCCAGACCACGTGGACCTCCCAGAGCTTTAAAGATGGCGCCGCAGGAACGGTGACCTGGTTGCAGGTCACATGGTCACCACACGTTTTCCAAGTAACACCAACACAGCAACTCCGGGTAAGACTAAACAGCTGCAGGAATCAGCGATGACGTCATTTAATTCCAACTCATGAAACTTGGCGTTGCCACCGTTATGCCGTCTCCCTTCCTGTGGCGTCAGCCCATCGTTCCTAAAAACATCCGGCCCATTTTTTGGTCATCTCCTCTGTCCACCCAGGTGGGCCAGAGACACTTGGCTCTATGGTTGTGATTTCTTTTCCAGTGCTGGAACATCCCAGAGAAGCACGACTTTGCAGGCTGACTGGAGAGAGCTGGGAGCAAGCACTGACATTCACTCGGGTCCCTAAAGCCCCCAGGTTCTTCTCAAGAGTCGTTCACACACGAGAACCCACAGAAGTGAACGCCCTGCAAGGCCTTCTTCTCGTGAGGACATCACCGTGTTGTCCAAATACATCCAACATTTTACACACTGACACTTTCATGGACACACAAATTCCCTGCATCCGGGTAAACTTTAGATTCTGATTCAGCAGGTCCTGGGTGCGGCCTGAGACTCTGCATTTCTAACCAACTCCTGGTGGTGCTGTTGCTGCTGGTCCGTGGCCCACACTTTGAGTAGCAAAGTCTAGATGTCAGCCAACATGGGAAGCGTTAATTACCCTATGGTAGCTGCGCAGTCAAAGTATTAACCATTTGGCAACGTTGAAACGTATTTCGCTTGTGTGAGCGAAGAAGACCACCCTCGGTTACACTCCTGTGTCAGGATGACATGCACGGGCACACAGGCACGTCCGTATAAAGTCGAAACAGGAGGGGAACAGAGGGCAAGGAGAGCATTTGGATTTGCTGAGGTGACGAGCCTTTCAGAAAATCTCAATTTTTAAGTCCTCATAGGTTTGTAGAATAAACAGTGTTTTTGAGTACATGACCCAGAAAGCAGGCTACTGAGCTGAGCCGCTTGCCGTCTACTTTAGAAGGGTGTTTAGAGCCTCCTCATTCTGAGGACAGCCTGCGGCTTAACGAGACAAGCCTGGACGGTGACACGGCTCATACAGGCCGAAGGAAAAGGCAAGAAAAGGCCGATTATTTAAGCAGGAAACGCGTCGGTCAGTGGGGGGGGGCCCTTTGGCGGGGTCACATGGCAGGGGAGAGTAGCAGTCCTGCAGAGCTAGCATCCCGGCTGCTGCTGGAGTTTGGTGAGACCTGCGGCAGCGCAGGGCGGTCCTCGCTGACCTGCCGCCCTGCAGTGACCCTGGCTGCTTCCCAGCCACCCCGAGGAAGGGCTCACCCAGCTCTGAAGCCACTTCCCCTAAGTGGCAGGCCTGTCTTAAGGTCCGGAGACATCATCAAATCAGTGCGGAGGTGGCCGGGGCCCACTTTGAAGCGGACGTGGTCCTTTGGGTACACAAGCTCTGGCTCATTCGAGACACAGTGTTCTGAGTCCACAGGCGCACCAGCCCTGAAATCCTCTCCCGAGCAGGTGCCCGGCGTGGGACGGCCAAGCTCGACAGGCCCGTGGGCACCAGGAAGCTGAGGCTCACAGGCAGCAACCAGCCCTCCGACAAACCAGCACCGGCCCCAGGCTGGAAGAACTTGCTCGAGTTCCAAGAAGAACTCCAAGTGCAAGGTTAAAGAATAGTAATGATCGCCAGGACGCAGTTCTGACGTTTCCGGTCTCCAAAATGCCTTCCTATACATGATCTGATTGCATTTTCCCTACGACCTTCAGGCAGGTAACAGTGTACCCATTTTATAGACCAAAACAACTGAGTTTCTTCAAGGTTACAGGATGTGCCCAGGTTGTCACAGGTACGGAGAAAGGAGGGATTCCCCACGGGCGTTTTGGCTAGAATAAAAGCACTTTTTTCTAACCTAGATCCTTCTCTGTTTTTATTTTTTAAAGTAAAAACAGTAAAAAAAATAATAACTTCTTGAATAAACAGAGGAGTCGAGAACAATAAAACCTTCACCGAGGTTTTTTCGATAATATTTTCAGTTCAGGGTTTGAACCGCAAAGTATATGCCAGATGACCCTCACCCTTGTCTGCAGGCTGAGTCGCGCCTCCCTCAGCCTTGAGCAATGGCTGTCGATTTCCCGGAGCTGCGCCCGCCCCCGCGCCGGAAGCTCTGTGTTGTGCTCAGCGTGTGTGCAGGTGCCAGGCCCAACCGGGCACTTGTGGGCTTCCTCGGATATTCAGACTCTGCTTTCTGAGTGTCTGGGATGTGTGTCCCACAGCATCACATTCCCTGGCTCGGGATATAAACTCGCTTGACCTTTTCCCCATGAGCTTTAATGCAAATCCAGGGGCGACGGAGATGGGTTAATGACAGGGACATGCCCACCACGGTTTCCATCACCACCTGGAAGAGGAGAGAGGGAAGGGACCCAGGCGACGACAGGGAGAGGCTGCTCAGGGACCCATGGGTGGCGCACAATGAGTGTTTTATGTTGAACGTTACTAACGCTATTTAATAACAATGACAATATTATTAATGATAATAATGAGAAGCTGGCTGACTTCAAACTCACCTTGTCATCCAGAAGCAGCTCACAGAACTCCAGGAAGACCCACTTCTGCTGCTTCATGTACTCACGTCACCGATGGTGGCCACACCTTGGTGGCCAGGTCCCGGGTGGCACGGGGCTGGGGACGATGCTGAAAGGAGAGGAGAAAGGGGTTAGTCTCAGCCTGGCATCTGCCTAATGTCCACCAGAGGGCGCCATGGGATAGCAAATGCATGGGCACTGCACACTGCTCAGGCCACAGAAAAATTCCTACAACATTGGCGCATCCAGCTGGCCGGTCCACAAATATTTACTGAACACCTACTGTGTGCTGGCGAGGCCTCTGCCCTCAGTAAACACAAATATAAGAAATTAAATGTATAATTATATGCTGTGATTCGTGCTATAAAAGAACAGCAGCAGGGGGCTTCCCTGGTGGCACAGTGGTTGGGAGTCTGCCTGCCGATGCAGGGGACATGGGTTCGTGCCCCGGTCCGGGAAGATCCCACATGCCGCGGAGCGGGTGGGCCCATGAGCCATGGCTGCTGAGCCTGCGTGTCCGGAGCCTGTGCTCCGTAGCGGGAGACGCCACAACAGTGAGAGGCCCGCATAAGGCAAAAAAAAAAAAAAAAAAAAAGAACAGCAGCAGGGAGAGGGAGCATTAGCGAGAGTATCACAGAGACAGAAGAATCAGGGAGGGCCCCTGGGGGAGGGAAGGACTGTGCAAAGGCCCTGGGGCAGGGAAAGGCTTGGCAGTGAACTCAGAATTGGAGCTGGTTAAAATCAGAGAACACTGGGGTTGGAAGAGCTGGTGAAGCTCACGTGTCAGCCTACCAGGCTCAGAGAAGATGCTGAGGGGTTAACACGTGTGCACAGACACAAAGGTCATCAGCTGGGTGGGGCAGGGGCTCATCTGAAGCTGATTTCTCAAAGATGGGCTGACCATCTCCCCCAAGGCCCAGGAGCAAAGCAAACGGACTTCTCAAGATCAGGAATTTCAAAGACATTTCCGTCTTGGATGGATTGTTAGGGAGGGGTCCTTGGTGGGAGCAGGGGTTGCATCTGCTGTGGAAAGCCACCCCAATGGGATGCAGGGGTGCGGGTTTAAGTGGCCAGGGAGAGGGGTCTGCACATGGCCTTTCTCTGGCCTCGGCCTGGGTGACACCTTGCCATCTAGGCACCAGGGGACGGTTGCTCACCGGTGGCCTTGCAGGCTCGCTGGCAGACACAGGGCTCTGCTCATCGCCCCAGAAATCTCGGTGACCAGGTGGCCTCCGTGAGGGTTACTCTAGGGGCAGGTCTGGCTTTCAGCCTAAGTGGCTGTGAGATACCATTGAAAGAGCCAGACAGGCTACAATGTCCATCCTTGCCACCTTCCAGCTGTGTGACCTGGGGCAAGCACCTTCACCTCTCTGGGCCTCAGTTTGCTCATCTTTAAAACAATGCAACAACAGTTCCTGCCTTGTGAAGCCTTTGGGAGGGTTAGAAAGAAGGAACCATACAGGGCTGACCGGGACGGTTGGTACACAGTAGGCACTCCAGAAACGGTAGCAACTATGACAGGCTGGTCCGATGAAGGGCTTTGCAGCCAGACCCGACGTGCAGCGGGCAGTCGGACTACTGGTCCATCTTGTTTGCCCTTTCTTGGTTTTTTTGGATTAACATGGAGTCCTCAGTTAAGATGATCTTGTAGGGTTGGGTTTTTTTAACCAAATAAAACCGTAACCAACTAAACAAAACCAAGTCCATTTATAACAAAGTCCCACCAGAGCAAACATTTGCAATCTCCCCAGAAAGCACTTTATCCATGGCAGGGAGGCCTGGGGAATTTTAAGAGGCTGCAGCTCGTGTCTTTGAAAACCACCAGCGCCTTCAGTTTGTCTGGGACTCTCCCCACCGGGGGTACTTTTCCATCTGCCCTCCTGTTTCCCAGCAAAGCCCGAGGCCTGTGGGCAGCCACCAAGGCGCTCTGGACCAAGGGTGGATGCTCTTGGGCAGCGGCCACAGACTGGTGGCCGTGACCTGGAACCGGCCCCCATGGGTGGGTCAAATACCCACAGTCAGTTGCTCCCATCTGTAAAACAGGAGGTTTCACCTAGAAATGCAGATTCATGGCTGCCTGGGCCCCATTCTTCCCTGGTCAGCAGCCTGGGGCCCGGGGCAGCCGTCCTTACATGCACAGTCATCGGGACAACGTTTGAATTCTTTTAAAAGAACTTATGGGGGCAAAATTCACATAACATAAAACTGCCCATTTTAAGGCATAACGCTCCCAGACTTCAGATAATACTACAAAGCTACAGTAATAAAAACAGCATGGTATTGGCACAAAAACAGACATATGGATCAATGGAACAGAACAGAGAGCCCAGAAATAAACCCACACACCTATGGTCAATTAATCTTTGACAAAGGAGGCAAGAATATACAATGGGAAAACGACAGTCTCTTCAGCAAGTGGTGCTGGAAAAGCGGGACAGCTGCACGTAAATCAATGAAGCTGGAACACACCCTCACACCACACACAAAAATACACTCAAAATGGCTTAAAGACCTAAATGTAAGAGAGGACAACCATAAAACTCCTAGAACAGCATAGAGGCAAGACATTCTCTGACATAAATCATACCACTGTTCTCTTAGGTCAGTCCCCCAAGGCAACAGAAGTAAAAGCAAAAATAAATGGGACTTAAACAAACTTACAAGCTTTTGCACAGCAAAGGAAACCATAAACAAAATGAAAAGAGAACCTATAGAATGGGAGAAAATGTTTGCAAATGATGTGACCAACAAGGGCTTACTTGCCAAAATATACAAACAGCTCATACAACTCAACAACAAAAAAACAACCCAACTGAAAATGGGTAGAAGACCTAAATAGACAGTTCTGCAAAGAAGACATACAGGTGGCCAACAGGCACATGAAAAGATGCTCAACATCGCTAATTATTAGAGAAATGCAAATCAAAACTACAATGAGGTACCACCTCACACCCGTCAGAATGGCCATCATTAAAAAGTCTACAAATAATAAATGCTGGAGAGGGTGTGGAGAAAAGGGAACCCTCCTGCACTGTTACTGGGAAAGTAAACTGGTACAGTCACAATGGAAAACAATATGGAGGTTCCTTAAAAACTAAAAATAGAGCTACCATATGATCCAGCAATCCCACTCCTGGGCATATGTCCAGACAAAACTGTAATTCAAAAAGATGCATGCACCCCTATGTTCACAGCAGCACTATTCACAATAGCCAAGACGTGGAAACAACCGAAATGTCCATCGACAGAGGAATGGATAAAGAAGATGTGGTACATATACACAATGGAATATTACTCAGCCAGAAAAAACAATGAAATAATGCCATTTGCAGCAACATGGATGCAACTAGAGATTATCATACTAAGTGAGGTAAGTCAGAAAGAGAAAGACAACTACCATATGATATCAGGTATATGTGGAATCTAAAATATGACACAAGTGAACCCATCTCTGAAGCACAAACAGACTCTCAGACATAGAGAACAGACTTGTGGTTGCCAAGGGGGAGGGGACTGTGGGAGCTTGGGGTGAGCAGCTATGTCTTTGCACAGAGGATGGGTAAACAACAAGGTCCTCCTGTGGAGCACAGGCAACTGTATTCAATATCCTGTGATAGAGCAGAATGGAAAAGAATATGGAAAAGAATATATATGTACAACTGGGTCACTTTGCTGTGCAGCAGAAATTAACACAACACTGTAAACCAACTACACTTCAATTAAAAAAAAAGAAGAAAAACAACTGACCATTTTAAAGTAGACAATTCAGTGGCATTTGGTACCCTCACAGTGTTGTGTAACCACTACCTGTGTTTAGTTCCAAAGCATTTCCATCATCCCCCAAAAAACCCTAGACCCAACATCACTGACTCCCGCTTCCGCAGCCCCCAGCGACCATTCACTCTGTCTCTATGGACTGGCCTGCTCTGGACACTGCTTGTGGACGGACTCACACGCTGTGCCTGGCTTCCTTCACTCAGCACGTCTTCGAGGCTCACGCGTGGTGGAGCGGGTCACGGCTGAGTAACACCCCATCACATGCTTGTATGCATATAACAAGCGTCCACCTCAATGCCACGCGGCAACCCCGTGTTGGGGGGGGCCTTCTCCCCAGCTGTGCTAGCCTGCTCTGGGCCTGTCCCCTCTCCCCCCGGCCCTGCTGGCTTTCTGCAACCCCGTGGGCTCCTCAGATGAGCAGCAAACATCCTCCCAGGAGCAGGGTCTCAGGTGGGTGAGAGACTTCCAGTCCGTGTCCTGGGCGTCCCGTACGTGTGCTCACACACACACGTGCACACGTATGTAGCATAATGGCCCCATCCTGCAAGTCTGGCACTTTGTTTTTCACTTAACGATGTATCTTGGAGGTCGTTGGCTGCATGCTACTCCACCACACGGCTCTCCCATACCTAACGGGGTGCGGGGCCCTTGGCTCTGACCCTCACGTGGGGACAGCCCTGCCAGCACTCCCTCACCCAGCCTGGCCACGCCCTGGCCCCGTGCAGCCTGGAAAGGGAGGTCTGAGACATCCTCGCCACTTTCCTGGCCTCAAATCTCCCAGGGCCAACACTTGATGTGCCCTCATTTTCCCAACACCTGACTTGGCATTCCTACTCTGTAGACATGGTATAGATGCTTGTTAATCACACAGATGGAAAAATGAACGACTACTTTTCACACACTGTTTAAGGCCTGGCTCAGTCACCACCTCCTCCAGGGAGCCTTCCCTGGTCACCCCAGGCTGGGTTAGGCCCCCCTTTAAGCCCACAGGCCCCGTACTCTCATCAAAGCAATTACGCCCACTGGGTGAGACTGTCAGCGACCACCCCGGCAGCTACTACTCCTCGGGTACCACCAGGAGTTGGTGGGACGCCCGGCACGGAGTGCTGAATGGACAGCCGGCAGATGCCTGGTGCACAGAGAGGGAATGCACGGCGGCCCACAGCTAAGCGTGCCTAGCAGGTTCGGCTTCCTCCGAGCCCTGTGCCGTGAGGGGGCAGGTATCATCACGACCACTTCGCGGATGAGGAGGGCGACGCTTGTAGAGGCCCAGCACCCTACGTGAGGCCACCCAGCTCCTAAGAAGGGCTGACCCCAGGCTGACCCCACCTCTCCAGCTCTCCCCAGCCCCGAACCTTGCTCCACCCTCCCGTCAGGGCTGGACAGGACACACAGGAGCAGAGCACGCTCTGCATCTCAGGGAACACGATAAGGTTCAGGGCAAGGCTCAGGGGGGGCTCGGCACCTGGCGCTCTCAGGACCCCAGCAGGAGGGTGAGGATGGTGGCGGAGGGAGAGGCGACCTCGGTGGGTTCTGTTTGAACACATGCTGTGCAAGCAACGGGGCCCTCTGACAATGGGGGGAAGAGGCTAGAGAAAGAGGCAGCCACTGAAGACGACCTCCCACCAGCCCCAACCTCCCACGCCTGCCTCTCCCAAGGCTGGGCCGCCATGCCGGTCTGGCCCCAAAACTCGGGTTAGAACTTGCCCCCCCTCACCTCTCTTTCGGGAGACTCAGAGGAAAAAAAGAACATGTTCACTACAGGGAAAGCTCCAAAGATGTTACAAAGCTTCAGTTAAGGAAGAAGTGACGGAAGCAGGGGAGCCAGCGGCAGCACACGCGGATACGTTTACAGAACGGGCCCCCATCAGTTAAAGAGTATTTTGTCTTTGCCCACTAAGCTCCCTCCCACCCCGCTTCCCGAAGAGAGTTCTGTCTTTCTCAGACTGGTTCCACGTTGTAGGCAGAGGCAGGAATAGGTAGAGGGGAACAGGACCCACAGAGGCCAGAAAACAGAGGGGAGGATCCTCCCTTTCTTGTGGAGAATCTAGATCCTAGGGGAGGCCATGAGGAAACAAGCACAACTGGAGAGAGGAAGCTCATTTCCATGACAAAAGCAAAGTGGAGGGGGCAAGGGGCAAAAGTGAGAGCTGACCTTTGCGGGGGGATTGGGGGGCTGCGGGGGTCCTGGAGCTGCCGCAGGATGGACGCAAGACACGCAGGGGGCAGAGGAAGCAGGATGTTAAGAAACACAACTGTGGGCTAAGGAGTGGATTCCCCTTGACGTTTGAGAGAAGGGCAAGGGGGAATCCAGATTCCTTCCTAACCCGTTCTGGTGGCTGGACTACACCTCTCTGCGATGCTCTCTGGATTGGGGCCACCTGGAACCTCAGCTTGTATTAGGGTTCCACACGCAAAGCCCATCTCATAACGAGGAAATGATTTAATCCCCATCAAACTCAGAGAGGTCGGGGCTGTCGTTATGCCACATCAAAGATAAGGAAACTGAGGTGCAAAACGCTCACGTAAGTTGCCCAAGGTCACGGAGCTAGAAAGGGGCCAGGTCAGGACAAACCCTCGGGTGTTCCTGACTCCAAATCCCAACGTCTCTTCTCTCTCCCACTCTGTTCCGGGGAAGGATCCTATGACACTGAATCTTCTCTTTTTCAGAGTTTAATATTTCGGGCCAAATCTGAGTGTGGTCTGCTGTTTCCTCCAAAAATTTGGCCTGACCTCAGGGCACCGCTGCCCAGTCATTGGCAAGAGTCCTCTGCTGGCAGCGATGGGCTGGTGGGCAGGCTGCTCTGGGCATGACTCGGTAGAAACTGAGATAACTCAATAAAAGCTCTATTTACCTTTGTGGTCAAAACACACAGGACAATTTATAGATGTCAAATAGGATAATGGCCAGTGTTGGCATAGATGGGAGAATGGGTACCGCTGGTCTGCGTTAGTGGAAGTTTAAATCTGTACAACCTTCTGGAGAGCAGTTTGGCACTATGAATCTCATGTCTTAAAAATGCAAAACCTTTGACCCAGCAAGTCCACTTCTAGGAACACAGCCCAAGGAAACAGTCTTACCCACTACACTGTTCTCATTCCCACAGTGACCGACCTCAGACTGAGCTCCTACGGGGTCGGTGGCGTTCACATCCGACTGCTTAACTAGAGCAGCTGTTCTTCCCCGGACTCGTTTTGCTTCCCCACAATTGCAGGAGCATTTTGACTATATTTAAAATTAGTATCTAATCACGCATACACTTTTCTATGTATTTCATGGCTTGGCTTCCAATTCCAAAAGCAACAGAACTTTCAGCCTGGAGGAGATGTCAGGAATTTTCTAGTCCAATGTTTCCCAAAGTGGGTCCCATGGGAGGTGAAAGGGTAGTTGCAGCTGGATGCCTGCATGATGGGATAAGCTCGGGAAAATGGAACACGTGCTCACTTGCAGAATTTCTCAGGGGCTTTGCTAGATGATGAGCGTTGCAATCTCCACACGGCAGATAGAGGAGGCGGCATTAGTCTCCTGTGGCTGTTATAACAAATGGCCACAAACTGGGTGGCGTCAAACAACGGAAGTATGTTGTCTCACGGTTTGGGAGACCAGAAGTCTGGAATCAAGGTGTCAGCGGGGCCAGGCTCCACCTGAAGGCTCTCAGGGAGGATCCTGCCTTGTCTCTTCTGGCTTCTGGTGGCCTCAGGTGTCCTTGGCCTGTGGCCGCATTCCTCCCCCCTGCACCTCTGTCTTCACACATGTGTCTTCCCTCTGTGTCTGTGCCTAAATTCCCCTTTTCTTATAAAGACCCTGGTCATTAGATTAGGGCTACTTTAGTCTGACCTCATTTAAACTTGATTACATCTGCAAAGACCTTATTTCCAAATGACGTCACGCTCACAGGTCCAGGCAGATGTGAATTTGGCGGGGGGATGCTATTCACCTCAGTATAGATGGAAAGACCTTGGGGGCTTCTGAGAGGGGAGGCCCAGGAGAGGACGGAAGTCAAGTTCTCCACGCATCCCTCGGCCTGCTACGTTGGGAGAGAGCACGCAGGGTGAGGGCGGGCTCACGGGGACACACAGCACAGCGGGGATACCACAGCATGGCCCAGGCGAGAAGACGGCGGCCTGGACCAGGCAGAGGCAGTGCAGGTGGAGAGAAGCAGCTGGCCTTGGACTTCCCTTTGCAGGTGAGCCAGTATAAGGCGACCCAGCGTTTGGGTGTGAGATGCGAGAAAATGAGGCCTCAAGGGTGACCTCTGGGTTTTAGCCAGAGACACCAGAACAGCGGAGTTGCCATCAGTGCCAAGGGCCGACTAGTTACCGGACACAGTTCCAGGCAGAGCGATGTGGACGGAGGAAGCGGTCCTCCAGTGGAGCGTGGACCTAAATACAGAGCTCGCCCCGCCCCGCCCCACGCCCATCAGCCCTCCTGTGAGTCCAGGAGAAAGGCCACCAGGGCCTGTGTATGCTGGCCTCAATCCAGTCACTCCCGACGCCCCTGCTCCAGGGGCCCTGCGCTCCACTCACACCCGTCTCTCTGTGTACCCACTGCCTGTCAACGCGGGGGCCACAAGTCTTGGGCCCTCCCGCGTTGACATGGGGCCCTCCCGGCAACTGGGCCCTCCTAGGGAGGACTGGGCTGGCCCTTCCCGGCGGGGCCGGAGGGGGGAGCTGCACAGGGCAGCACAGGTCCCTCGGGTGGGACTCGTGTGGCTTTCGGTGACTGCGTCTCTGGCTGGGCTGACCAGCTGGGCTCAGCGGATCCTGTGGGCACAACCTCAAGCCTGGAACCCGCTGCTGTTTCGTCGGGGCCAAGGGCGGTTCACGCTCATGAAAAAGGGTCTTGCTGCCCAGGCTGAAGGCACTCGCCAGCCGCCACGCCACAGGGTCACTTCCCAAGCTCGCCACAAAGCAGGCTAGAGAGCCACAGTCCACAGTCCTAATCTGAGCTCTGAGATGTCTGTGGACCTCTCCCTTCTGCTGGGAATTCAAAGGACTTGGTCCAACATCTGGGCGAAAAGGAGGCTGGCCCAAATTCCCGGCAACTGCCTGGTCTGAGCAGCAGAAGACGTGGCTGTGAACTGCTGAGGAATTTCTCGGGCGAGGGGTAGAGCCCTCAGAGCCTCGGTTTTCCTGTCTGTAAAATGGGATCTCGCTCCCATGTGTGCTGGGTGGGGATGGCTCTGTGACTTTCAGGCTCTGCTCTGTGGAGAAGCCTGGTCCGGGAAGATCCCACATGCCGTGGAGCAACTAAGCCTGTGCGCCACAACTATTGAGCCTGCGCACCTAGAGCCCATGCTCTGCAACAAGGGAAGCCACTGCAATGAGAAGCCCGCGCACCGCAAAGAAGAGTAGCGCCCTCTCACGGCGACTAGAGAAAGCCCACGCGCAGCAGTGAAGACCCAATGCAGCCAAAAATAAATAAAAATTAAATATATATATATATATATATATCTTGAAGTAACGGATGTGCAAAACCCACTGACCAGCACTGCAGGATCTCGTGGGTCTGATGTCCAGTCTAGGGCTCCTTGGGTTGTGGTCTGAGGGAGCTGGGGCACAGCTGGGGCCCGGCTCTGTCCACCTCCCTTTCCAGCCCTTGGAGAGCTGTGCTCCTCTTACCTCAGTCATGTGATGCTGGGTGAGCTGCCAATCACAGGGCCCCACCCCGAGTGGACATGTGATTCAGGCCTGGCCAATCATAGAACTCCTCCCCCCCAAGTGATAAGTCCACGGCTTAGCTATGTGACTAAGGCTGGCCAATAAAGGCCCTTCCCTGGAGCACCTATATTCTGAAACAGGAAGAGAGATGCTCTTCCTTCTCTTTTTGCATCAGGCTGGAGGACCTAAGCCCGAGGATACCAGCACTGTGTTTCCCACTGCTGGGAGAAAACCTGTTTACTCTCAGAGAAAACGAGGTCCCCATAGAGCCCCCAAGGTGGGGAGAGATGGAGACAGCATGAGACGTCACGGCACTGAAGTGCCTGGTTACAGCCTTCACGGCTCCCAGAGTGGCCTCTGATTGGGAGCCTCTTCTGGTTTGAGTTTCTGTCACTGACAAATACAGGAGTCCTGTCCGATCCACAACCAACGGGGAAGGTCAAGAAGGCTCGCTCGGCAGCAAAGTTCCCAGAGGGGACCTTTAAGCTTCTCGAGGCTACGTGTAACTAAGAACTTTGCTTTTTATTTACTTATTTATTTAGCGGCGTCCTTTCCTTGAGAAACCAAATACAGTTTGCACCACGCAGACAGCACTTGAGACCGGTTTAAGGGATGGAGAGAGGGGAGGCAGGAGGAACAGGCGTGGGGCTGGTCCAGTTTTAAAGGGACCTGACAACTGGCCAAGAGCTAGGCATGCTCCAACCCTCTTTTTATTTATTTTATTTATTTTTATTATTATTATTATTTTTTTGCGGTATGCGGGCCTCTCACTATTGTGGCCTCTCCCGCTGCGGAGCACAGGCTCCGGACGTGCAGGCTCAGCGGCCATGGCTCACAGGCCCAGCCGCTCCGCAGCATGTGGGATCTTCCCGGACCGGGGCACGAACCCACGTCCCCTGCATCGGCAGGTGGACTCCCAACCACTGCACCACCAGGGAATCCCGCTCCAACCCTCTTGATGGCAGGAAGACCCCGACGGTTGAGGTGCTCCTCTGAAATCACACACAGGGCATTTCAAGCAGGACCTGACCCAGAACCAGCTCTCTTAACTCCAGAGCCCATGTCACCAGACTTCTGAATTTCACAGAAATTCAGAAAACTCTTTTTTTCAAAAATTAATTAATTTATTTATTTTTGGCTGCATTGGGTCTTCATTGCTGCACGTGGGCTCTCTCTAGTTGTGGCGAGCGGGGGCTACTCTTCTTTGTGGTGCGCGGCCTTCTCATTGCAGTGCCTTCTCTTGTTGTGGAGCACGGGCTCTAGGCGCACGGGCTTCAGTAGTTGTGGCACGTGGGCCCAGTAGTTGTGGCTCGCAGGCTCAGTAGTTGTGGCACATGGGCTTAGTTGCTCTGCGGCATGTGGGATCTTCCCAGACCAGGGCTCGAGCCCATGTTCCCTGCATTGGCAGATGGATTCTTAACCACTGCACCACCAGGGAAGTCCCAGAAAAGTCTTTTGAGAACTAACAAAGGATCAGTAAAGTTCAACGGCCATCTCTGGCTAGCATCCCTTCGTAAAACGATTACCCCCAACAACGGAGGAAGGACATAAGCTGTGAGCAAAGGCCAGGCCTCGCGTTTGGATATGTTCAGTTTGAAGGGACACTAGGTGGTTTCCTCAAAGCAATGACTACTGGGAAATGGGCAAGAGCAGGCAGTGGGTGTGCAAGTGTCCTGGGGCCGCCGTAACAAAGCGCCACAAACTAGGGGCTCTTAAAACAGCAGAAACGTATAGTGCTGGAGCCCTGAAGTCTACAATCAAGCTGTCAGCAGGGCCGAGCTCTCTCTGAGGGCTCTAGGGACGATTCCGTGGCTTACAGAAGAAGCACTCCAATCTCTGCCTTCATTTACACATGGCTTTCTCCCTGTGTGTCTGTGTCTAAATTCCCCTCTTCTTATAAGGACACCAGGCATTACATTAGGGCCACCCTAATCCAGTATGAACCCATCTTAACTTGATGACATCTGCAAAGACCCTATTTCTAAATATAAGGTCACACTCACAGATTCTGGGGGTTAGGACTCGAACAGATCTTTCCAAGGGATACAACTCAAGTGGGCTGAGCGGGCCAGCATTATGGGGCACCCCACCCCCAAGGTCCTTCCCACGCTGACAGCAAAGTGTGAGAAAGACGGATCTGAGGCACGATGCCCTCCCAGATTAGGGAGAAGGCTTGGACTGCCAGGGACAGCTGGGGACCCCTGGGCTGTCCCACCTTCCCTCACGTTTCCCTTCCAGGGAGTAACTGTCTGGAGGTCAGCCAGGTGCCCACTGGCAAAGGCAGGCCAGGACACAGACCTTAGCTCCCGGCCAGGGCTAGACCACAACCTGGGGACCTTCCTGGGGAAGAAGGCCAGGAAAAGCCTCAGCCCCAGGCCAGGAGACCGGCCCCGCCAAGGGGACAGATTCACAGCAGAGGGAAATTCACACTTCGGCCTTTTGGAGGGCAGGAGGGCTTGACTTTGCTGTGAGGGCCCCTGTGTGCCCTCCCAGGACGCAGGTAGAGACACAGCAGCAGCCACCAGCCTGGCCGGACCTCAGTCCTCTGGACGGGGACCAGAGTTTGCTCACAGGCTCCCTGGAGACTGAGACTGCAGGGGGACTTGAGTCAACCGAAACTACACGCTTCCCAGAGAGGGGCGGTAACCAGCCTGAGGTCACACAGCAATCATTCAGAGCCAACGTGAGAGACGTGTCTCCCAGTTCTGCCCGTGAGAGCCTTTTACCCACCACGATGGCCTCTATCAGGGGAGGCTGTTGCCCTTGGGAACCAGGGCTGATCTTGTAATGGTTTTATAGAGCAGTCAGGAAGAAAATATCACCCACTTCCCAGCCAGACCTGCTGGACACCCGATGTTCGGGAGAAGGAAAGAGAGAAGGAACACTGACTGGACACCTACTGTGCCCCACACACTTCAAGCTCACATTCCTGCCCATCTTACCTGCGAGCAGCGCGGGGCCCAGGGCGGCTGGAGTCGGCCAAGGGTTCCCGTTCCCTCTCGGGATGTCAGTTCACCTCGCTGAGCCTCAGTTTACTCACACCTGTAAGATGGGATCACAAGCTCAGCGTCACAGGTGGTCACTAGGATTAGGGATCCCATCCCAGGAATGGGCACACAGTAGGTGCTCAAGAAAGGCGACGTTTGCTAATTATTAGAGAAGCGCAAAGCAAAACTGCAATTATGTCTCACACCAGTCAGAATGGCCACCATTAGAAAGTCTACAAATAGCAAATACTGGAGGGGATGTGGAGAAAAGGGAACCCTCCCACACTGTTGGTGGGAATGTAAATTGGTGCAGCCACTATGGAGAACAGTACGGAGGTTCCTTAAAAAATTAAAAATAGAGTTACTGTATGATCCAGCAATCCCACCCCTGGGCATACATCCAGAGAAAACTATAACTCAAAAAGATACCTGCACCCCAACGTTCATAGCAGCACTATTTACAATAGCCAAGACATGGAAGCAACCTAAGTACCCATCAGCAGATGAATGGATAAAGAAGATGTGGTACGTATATACGATGGAATACTACTCAGCCATAAAAAGTAATGAAATAATGCCATCTGCAGCAACAGGGATGGACCTGGAGATTATCATACTAAGTGAGGTAAGTCAGACAGAGAAAGACAAATACCATATGATATCACTTATCTGTGGAATCTAAAATATGACACGAATGAACTTATCTACAAAACAGAAACAGACTTGTGGCTGCCAAGGGGGTGCAGAGGGATGGAGTGGGAGTTTGGGGATTAGCAGATGCAAACTATTATACAGAGAATGGATAGACAACAAGGTCCTACTCTAAAGCACAGGGAACTACATTCAATATCCTGTGATAAACCATAATGGAAAAGACTATGAAAAAGAATATATGTAGGGCTTCCCCGGTGGCGCAGTGGTTGAGAGTCCGCCTGCCGATGCAGGGGACACGGGTTCGTGCCCCGGTCTGGGAAGATCCCACATGCCGCGGAGCAGCTGGGCCCATGAGCCATGGCCGCTGAGCCTGCGCGTCCGGAGCCTGTGCTCCGCAACGGGAGAGGCCACAACAGTGAGAGGCCCGCGTACCGCAAAAAAAAAAAAAAGAATATATGTAGATGTATAACTGAACCACTTTTCTGTACAGTAGAAAATAACACAACATTGTAAATCAACTCTACGTTAATCAATTTAAATAAAAAGAAGAAAGGTAATGTTTTGATTTTCTATCGCTGCTGCAATACATTTCCACAAACTCTGCAGCTTCAACAACACACGCTCAGCATCTTCCATCCGGAGGTCGGACATTCAACACGGGGCTCGCTGGGCTAAACCGAGGTATCAGTGGTGCTGCCTGAGGTTCTAGGGGGCAAGCTATTCGTCGCCCTTTCAGCTTCTAGCAGCGGCCCCTGGTCCTTGGCTCACGGCCCCCTTGCCCATCTTCAAAGCCAGCGACACTGCATCTCTGAACCTCCTCCACTGCCTCCTCTTCCTCTGACCACAGCTGGGAAAGCGTCTCTGATTTCAAGGACTCATGTGATTCCACTGGACCCACCCGGATCACCCAGGATCATCGCCCCGTCACAAGGTCCTCAACTCAAGCACGCCTGCAAAGTGCCTTCTGCCGCGTCAGGTCACGTCCACAGCGACTCCAGGAATGAGGCTGCGGTGGGGGCAGGCAGCGGGCAGTACTCTGCCGACCACAGGTGAGCTGAATTTCATAAAGCGAGGGACGCCTGGGCTGGTCTCGGCAGTTCTTTTTGGAAGAAGAGGATTCCACTAAAACCAGCTCCCTGGAGGGCCGTTTCCCATCCCTGCTGTTTTTGACTCTTTTCAAAGAGGCTCTGTCTAGCCAAGGAGACAGGGTCAGGGCTGCCAAACCTCTGCTTCAAAATAAACCCTACTCGGAAATTTCCACGGGACCAGGCCCTTTTCTCCCCCCTCCCCCCAGAGACCTGCCTGAAATCCCAAACCAAGCGGGACATCTTATAGCAAGATCATCAGACCCCAAGCTCTCCCGAGAAGGTGGTTTTTGTTGTCGTTTGGGTGTTCTTTTCTCTGTTTGTGTTCCCCTGTCCAACTAGACAGCACTGGGCATACTGTTACGCAGGCAGTGAACTGGGTTAGGACATCACCCTCGACTTAGGGAAGGGTTTTACGGTTGTCATCCTCAAAAGGACCTAATCTGTCCCCCCACCCAGCTTACATTCCCCAGGGTCCCTCCCCGTTGCCTTCAAAGAGCGCTCAGCTATTTCACAAGCTCTGCACATTTACAGCGAGCGTATCTTATGCCGACAGTGAGGCAAGCACGTAAATCCCACTTGCCTAACACCCAGCATCTCCTGATTTTATTTGATTCACCCGCGAAGTCACTATTTACCATGGGCTCAGCATCAGATGTTTTGCACGGGAAGGCGTGCACTTGTTTTGGATTTCAAGCAGGTTCACAGGGACAGACGTCATCTCATGAATTCCCCCAGCAGTGTCCTCACGTTCCTGGTGAGCAGAAAGGGTGGGACGGCGAGGGGCCTTGGTTACGGTCACTCAGCCCATAAGAGGCAGGGCTGGGTTTGAAGCTGCGTCCTCTGACTTTAGAGCATCCCAATTTACTGTGGCCACACTCATCCTCTCTTGTGATACCGTGACAGAAAAAGAATGTATATTTGGTCCTAAAACCTGTGTACTTTGCTGACGGGGAGACAGGGGTGTCCTTGGTTATCCGTAACAAGCTCCTCTCCACCACACCTGAGTTCATGCTAACGAGGTGATTCTTGGCGGCTCCCAGAGAGCTTCAGCACGGGGGCCAGGTGCCGGAGGCACCAATCATGTGATTAGAGTATTGGAACTTGCAGCTCCATCCCCGACCTCCAGGGAGGCACGTGGGGCATCCCCAGCGGCAAATGAGGTTATCGGCCATGCTTACATAATGGAACCTCCTTGAAAACGCTTCTGGGTTGGTGAACACACCCACGTGTCGAGAGGGTGTGCACCCCAAACTCCACGGGGACAGAAGCTCCCACACTTGGGACCCTTCCAGACCTCTCACTACGTACCTCTTTGTCTCGTTATTCATCTGTATCCTTTACAATAAATGTAAAGGATTTACATTTACAATAAAAGTAAATGTAAGGAAAGTATTTCCCTGAGTTCTATGAACCATTCTAGCACACTACTGAACCTGAGGAGGGGGCTGCGGGATGCCTTGGTTTGTTGCCAAGTCAGAGAGAAGGGTGGGTGAGCTGGGGACCCACCACTTGCGACTGGCATCTGAAGTGGGGGCAGTCTTGCGGGACTGAGCCCTTAACCGTGGGGTCTGCTCTCACTCTGGGTGGTTAGTATCAGAATCGAATTAAGTTGTAGGACACCCAGCTGGCGTCCACAGAGAACTGGAGAATTGCTTGGTGGAGAAAATCTACGTGTTTGGCGTCAGAAGTCTTACGAGCAAAAAACAGATCTTAGTAGTAACTATATTCATTCATGTATCAATTCATTCCATGTTTAGCAAGTTCGTTAAGTCAACTTTGCACTGCAGTAAGTGACGAGCAAGACAGGCACATCCCTACCCTTCCCGAACGCGCTAACAAGGGAAGAACCACCTCCAGATCAGTGTCTCTCCACCCCCTACGCCCAGGACTGTGTAACTTATCAACAGAAACAGCAGAGAGTCTGATTCAATTGGTGTGTGGTGGGGCCATCACACCAGTAATTAAAATTTTTCTTTTAAATTTAGTTACGCAGTGGGCTGAATAAGGGCCCCCAAACATAGCAGGTCCGAATCCCTGGGACCTATCAATGTTACCTTATATGGCAAAGACTTTGTAGATGTAACTAAGGATCCTGAGATGGAGAAATTATCCTGGATTATCTGGTGGGTTGAGATGCAATCACACGTATCCTTATAAGGGAGGCAGACGGAGATCACACAACCACAGAGGACAAGGTAGTGTGACAGCAGAAGCCGGGAGAGCAACGTGGCCACCAGAAGCTGGAGGAGATAAAGAAGGTCCCTCCCCTAGAGCCTCCAGAGAGAGGACAGCCCTGCGACACCTGATTTCACACTTCTGGCTTCTGGAACTCTGAGAGAACACACTCCTGTTTCTTTAAATCACCAAGTTTTGGTAATGTATTACAGCTGTCACAGGAGGCGAATACAAGGTGTAACAGTTATACGTGCAAATCTCAAGTGCACGGCACGATGAATCGTTATATGCGCGCACACCACGTGTCACCATGGAGATCAAGACAGAACATTCCCAGCGTCCCAGGTTTCCGGTCACTACCCTCCCCGGAAGTATCCACTCTCCCCACCTCTATCACGATAGACTGGCTTTGCCTGTTCCTGAACCCCACATACAAGGGATCACACGACATGTACTCTTGTGGGAGGCCTCCTTTGCTCAACTTCATAGCAGTGCAATTCATGCCTGTTTTGGGGGTTTTTTTGGTTTTTTTGGTGAGTATTATTCCACTATATGAATATATATGATTTGTTCATCTAGTCTCCTATGGATGGACATCTGGGCTGTTCCCAGCCATCAGCTATTAATAATACGCCCACAGGAACATAGTCCTACAGTCTATTGTAGACGTGCCTCGTTTATCTCAGGCCCATACCTAGGAGTGGACTTGCGGGGTCTGGAATGGTAATTGTCTGTAGCTTCCAGGTGATTCAAATGTGCAATCAGGTGTGAGAACCACTCTCCAGGCCAATGGCTCTCAACTGGCAACGGTTTTGCCCCCCAGGGGACAGCTGGCAAGGTCTGGAGACACTTTTGGTTGTCACAACTCAGAGCTGTGCTAAGAGTGTCTTGGGGAGAGAGGTCGGGGCTGCTGGTTAACGTCCTGCAGTACACGGGACGCACCCTACCCAGCGCGCGCGTACACACACACACACACACACACACACACACACACACACACACACAGGAATTAGCCAGCTCCCATGGTGGGACCTGAGGGTGGGAAACTCGACCGTACCCAGAACGCGCGACCCCACACGTGAATAACCCACCTGCACGTAAGCTGCAGCTCGCAGGGCCCGGCCCCGCTTGGAGGGGCGGGACCGGCTGACGGTGGTGTGGCGCCGAGGCCTGGCTGCTCCGGGTGAGCCCCGGAGACAGGGCAGGGCGCCCTGTTGAGAACGGGGAGCTGCCCTCAGCTGTCCGCCTTTCGCTGAAGCTCCGAGGCATCTTCCTGCCCCACGGGTGCCAGTGTGGACTTCTGAAACCATGCCTCGCTCAGGCCTCTCTTCCTGCGTCGGCTGACTCCAGGGACACAGAAAGCCCCAGAGGCCGGGGACCACGTCTATAGCCAGTCCTCCGATTCTGTGCAGCGAGCACTGAAGTGAGGTTGCCGCGTGGGACACGGGACATGGGAACAAAGTTCCAAAGGGCAGCCTTCCCCCCAGCTCTGTCTACAGGGGGACGTTTAACGGCGTCGCACACGCAATCTCACGGGGTCCGTGTGTGACGGAGACCGTCTGGCTGCTCACCACCCCACACCCCAAACGCTTCCTCTTCCTCCAGGGCACACAGCCGGACTGGTATTTCCCAGCGTCCCTTGCCGTCAGGCGAGGTCACGTGACTGAATTCTGGCCAATGGGATTCACGTGGAAGTCATGTGCTCCTCTAAAAACCTCCCACACCTGCTCCTTCCTGCCCTGTCCCTTCCCACCAGCTGGAAGCAAAGGGCTCTTGGGGGCTGGCAGAGTTCTCTGCCTTCAGTTGCTAAATTGCCTTGTGGAAAAGCCCTTAACACCTGCTCTCCATTATCGAGAGGAAAACAAACTTCAATTGCATTTAAAGTCATTGAAATGTGGAGACTTGCTTGTTAGGGCAGCTAGCATACCCTTAACTAGTAAACTATATTTCTGCCAACTGGCGGGGCGCGGGGGTTGAGTTTCAGCTCCACTCCTCTCCGCAAAAAGCACTTAAAATGCAGAATGAGGAAGAGGATGCTGAGTTTGCAGAAAAAGCACAGCTGCCGAGGAGACCACTGAATAACGCGTAACTCGGGAGCTCGGAGAGCTGAGCATGGGGCAGGCGTTTCTCAAGCTGTGCAGTGGGGTTGTTGAAATTTACGGATGAGCAAAAACGAGTGATCGTTCTTTGCTCTCCTTTAAAATATATGTGCATAATATTTATTTTATTAATGTACACATTCATATTTAAAATCACGTTAGAGGCTTCCTTAGGAATATAGCCATTTTCTACTCTCACGTTTCACGGACTCATTCTGTTCAAACTGTCCTTGGGTTTTCACAGCAGGGCTTTGTCATCTCTTAGAGTCACAATGCTGTTCTTTCGCTCGCATTACGATATCTGAGTTGGGGGACTCTCTGAATCCAGATGTTACTTTGACCGCTCCCCAGCTTCACTGTTCCGTGATCCTCCATCAGGGTCCCTGTGGTCCTTCCAGTGGTGACCCCCTCCCCCCAGGAGCTCACCAACCTGCCCCCACAGCCCTATTCCACATTCCCCACTGGGGCACACGGAACTTCTCAAACCCCCGCATGCCACTCCCAAGCCATGGGAAGCAGGGGTCTTCTCTCGGGCCCCAGTCTCCACCGTTTCTATTCTATCATTCGGGGCCATTTGGGAAGTGGTGCTGGGCTGTGGGGTCCTGGGCCTCTTTGCCTTCAAATCCCCTCCTGGTCCTTTCCTTCCTCTGTCCAGTTTCTCAGCCATTCCATCACCTGCATCATCAATTCCCTGCATTCAGTACCCTCCACTGAAATGCCCAGGAGGCTGTCTGCTTCCTGGGCTGGACCTTGACTGCTGCGTGGGCCCACAATGAGGCTCTCTGCCATGGGCCACCTTTCCAGGCCCACCGGGGAGCGGGGAAAGGCTGCATGGGGCCTCCGTCTCCCCAGCAGAGGGCTGCAGCCAGTCTCTGTCTCTCCCACTGGCCCTGCCCCCCAACTCTTCCTCTCCATGAGCTTTTCTCTTCCCTCAGCTGCCTCTTGCAACCTCCCGGCCCTGATTCACACCGAGGTCAGTCCTCCTGCGTGACTCTTCATGGGACACGGCTCAGCAATGGGAATTCCAGGAATATTTACTCATGCTTGAAAGCCCGGCTTTCAAGACCACTGTCTCACCAAGGATTAGAAAGAAAACTCAATTATTTTCCTGCTCAAAGCTGTATGTTTATACCTTTGTAGTCATTCTCCTCCGCCCTGAGCAACAAGCCACATTTCGTGGCCCTGTTGTGATAGCAGAAGGGGTGCTGATAGGGGCACCCCCCAAAAAATTACTGGGTTATTTCCAAATCTTCTTCCCCTACAGGAGTAAAGCCAGTAGCCGGCAAGGAACAGAGCATATTCACGGGAGGACAACTTTTGTAGAAATTGGTGGATCCGTGGTTGCTGCCCTGTGCCTGCTCCTCTGCAAGGGCAGGTACTGGCGACTGGGAAGGGAAACTGGGTTCCGGGGCCAGAGGGAGACTTGAGTGCACTTTGGAACGGTCACACTTTCCGAAAATGAAGGAGGAAAAACATCTCCTCTCCCTCTCCACAAAGTTCATTTGGCTCAATCGCCCTGTCTGAAAATAAAGAAGAAAAGCAGCTGATAAACGTCTCCTGCTCGAGGCTGTCCTTTGAGGAAGAACCCAAGCCATGACTCATCACTCGCCTGTGATAAGCATTTGCAGTTTCAGGCAGAAACAGGCCACAAGCATGCAAGGGAGGGTGGGGGCAGCGGCCACGGGATCCCCTGCTTCTGGCTGGTTGGCGTTTATCTGCCTTTGGTAATACGGGGGGATTTGAGTGGCCATCATTCCATCGGCCCTCGTTTGGGGAGGGGGGGGGTGTCTGTCCGAACACTCACAAGCACACACCCATGTGAGGTCTGAGATTACCCAGGATGCGAACGGGAAGGTAATCAGGGTCCCTCCCGTCCTGTCTGAAGTCAGACCCAGACCAGGCACCCGCTGGAGAAAACGCAGGCCAGCCAGACCTTTCGCTGTCTGGGTCTGCTCCACGCAGCCCTGGCATGTCCGTCTGGTGTCTCCTGGACAGCGTGGCTTGGTGGCATGCCATTTGGGAGGCTGGCCCCTGTGAGCTGTGTCCACCAGCATTAACGGGGCGGGCAGTCTCAGAAGGATTGCATCTCCACAGCCTGCGGGCAAGGGCTTAGAGACAAGCTCAGGACAAGCCCTGGCCGAGAGCACTACGGACGCCAGTCCTCACACAACCACCAGAGGGCGCTGTCCAGCTCCAACCCCCGACCGCACTCCCCTGCTGAAAACCTTCCGTGGCTCCCCATGGCTCTTAGGATACAGGCCAGCTTCATAAACCCGCTTACAAGGCCATGAATGATCTGGCCGCTGACCTTTCCAACTTCATCTCCATCTCCACGCTCTGTGCTCCAGCAGTGATGGCTTTCTTCCAGTTCCTGGAGAGGACACTGCCTGCATCCACAGGGCTTTTGCCATCACTCTGCCCACTTCTCAGAGGCTCTCCCATTCATCTCAACCTACAGAACCCTAGTCATCATCTTTTAGGTTTTATCTTAAGCATCAGCTCAGCCGCAGAGGGAGGTCTTCCAACGCCCCCAATGAGGTTATGTGGCCATGTTTGGTGCCCTGGTGTCTTGCGCTTCTTGGTAGCCCTTGCCATGGATGCAATTAAATCATTAATTCTGTCGTGGTTCGTTCACTGTCTCCCCAGCTAGACCGTCAGTGCGTGAGTTACCGTGTTCCCTGCTGACCCTCAGGCCCACATAACGCCCGTATTGCAGTGATAGTAGACGTTTGTGCCGGTCTCCGAATCTCTCTGGACCTCATTCTTCCGGGCACCTGGTAGGATTGCGTTTTCCGCCCCCTTGTGGTGGGGACACGTCACTGCCTAGGTGAGAGCCTGTAATCGCCCATGTGACCCCGGCCACAAAGTTGAGATGGCGGCTGCTCCCTTAGCTGGGGTCCCTCAGTCCCTATGACGATGAGAGCTCCCCTGCCCCCTGTGAGGAACATGGAGAAGGACCACTCCTGCCATCTGTCACCTGTGACCCACCATCTGCTCGTCACATAGAAATATCTCAAACACACACACATACCCCCCCGACACACTCAGAAACACACAGACACACGAGCATGGACATTCCTACCACCTAGAATAGTGCCCGGCACGCAGTCGGTGCTCAACATGTATCTATTTAGTAAAAGAATAAATCATTAAATGAATAAATGACTAAATCAATTAAGTGCTCACTGTGCGACAGGTGCTGGAGGAAACTCCCAAACACACAGTGTCTGGGGTCAGAGTCCCCACATCACACCCCCGAGGTGAGGCTTTGCGCGCAGGCGATACGGAAGTGCTCCTGGGATGGCGGCCTGGGAGTCGGACGGGACAGGTGCGACTTCAGGCCCAGTCCCGGGCTCAGCCTGACGCAGCATTAGCTGCAACGTGCAGGAATCCCGCGTGATATACACGGAAATGCTGCAGGAGGGAAAAACATCTTAACGAGCTTGCCCTGAATAGGAAAGGCGAAGGGAAGGGGAATTACCCGGCCGCCTCGGCCAGAATCAGCCAGGGTCCCAGGGGCCTCAGTTTCCCCCTTTATAAATGCACGATGGGCTGCTGTGAGCCTCAAGCAGGGGGCTCCTGCTGTCAGCTGTGACCAACCATCACTCCGCTCGGGCACCCGAGGCTGCCCTGGTACAACTTCCTTCCGGTTGGCGTGGGGGCCTGTCCGCAGCATGAAATTAACCACACACCCTTCTGACCGAGGCAAGGTGGCCTTAAAGCATGATCGAGACCAAGTACCAGCTTCTGGCCAAGCCCATCCTCTGCTCCTGCCCCGCCGGCCCCACCCAGGATCTGCCCTGCAGCCCAGCCTCACGGCTCTGCCTCCGGTAAATGAGAGGTGAGGGCCAGCAGCGGGCAGGAAATGGCTTACAGATGGTAGGTGGGCCAAAGGCAGCTAAAACTGAGCCAGATCGGGGGTCATTTAAAGGCTCGGTACATTGAAAGCCCTGAGCTGGCCTGGCCCAGCCCAGCCACAGCTGAACAAGCAACAGGCAGGCCGGAAACACTGGGCTTTTTCAGGCTGCACAACGGTCTTTTTAAGTGGAAATGTCAATCGGCTTTGAGAAGACGACTCAGCCCTCGGAGAGAGGCCGGGGCTTTCCCTGACCAACGGCCTCAGCTGCACACGAGCTGACCCAGCAGGGAGACCCGCTCCTACGTGGCGTTAGGAACTCGGGGGGCCTTGAGGAGACCCCCAAATGGAGCGCAAGAGGCTTGGGCCTAGGAGGAGATGCGATTCCTTCCTTCTCTCCCTGCCCATGAGCCAGTGAATGGATAAACCAAGGGTGGGCTGTCCTGATGGTGGGATATGATTAGGTCATAAAAGAGAATGAAGCATTGACACAGCTACGACATGAATGAACCTCGAAAACCTTATGCCAAGTGAGAGAAGCCAGACACCATCGGTCACAGAGCGTGTGACTCCACTTACACGGGACATCCAGAAGGGATAAACCCATAGACGCAGCAAGTAGGCTGTTGGCTGCCAGGAGCTGGGGGAGATGGAAAGAGGGAGAAACTGGCTAACTGGCGTGGGCTTTTCCTCTGGGGTGAGGGGAAGGTTTGGGAACCGGATGGAGGTGGTGCTTTACAACACTGTGAACGTGCTAAATACCACTGAAGTGATCACTTTAAAAGCGTTCATTTTATGTAATTTCACCTCAATAAGGTATTTTAGAACCGAAACGAGACCCACCAGAGTGGGCAAGACTGAACTCCAGCGAGACCGGCTGGAGCTGCCGATCAGAGAAGGGGGGATGTGGGCCGAGGAGGGGCGGGGGGAGCTCGGCACGTGCGGAGATTCCGGAAGGGTGGCGTCCCCTGAATACGGAGGAAAAGGATGAGATGCCCCAGCTTCTGCAGGGCCGGCTCGATGGTGGGAATCACCAGCGTCTGGAGCACAAAGGCCCCCGGAAGCTTCTGGAAGAAGAGCGATGAGCCGTCTGTGTGTTAGTTCGTGGTGCCTGGGGCCCTCCCGGGGTCAGGGAGCGGGGCTGCTCATGTGAGCATCTTCCACCAAGTGAGTCAGAGGGAGGGCTGCTAACATCTACCTGGAAAGACAGGCCACGTGTCCTGTCTTCCGGAACCTGCCCTCCCTCCCCACCCTGCTTCCGGGCTGAGCCCCGAGGTCAGAGTGGCGGCCATCAGCTCAGCGGGCGGCAGACGGGGTGGGAGTGGGGGTGCCTGGGCCGGGTGGGGTCGTAGAGGCTGGGGCTTCCTGTGGCTGGCAGTGCTGTGCTCGTGTCAAAGGCACGGCCAGGGTCCTCCCAGCTCAGCCAACCTTCCCTCGGGTTCGCCGGATTTGCCTCCAGCCATCTCTCTTTTGGGGCAGAATCCGGCCATTTGGGCATTAGGAGCCCCTCCTATCCTGATCGGGGCAGAAACACCGGAGGGCCCACATCAAGATGCCCGGGGATTGCCGCGTGCTCAGCCGGCCAGGCTGGGGTCCCCCGGCCTCACGAGGGTCAGGAGGGGAACTTATCCTGCTGTTGATAAACCTTGGAAAGCCAAACAGTCCCTCTAGAAGCCAGGCTGGGTTCATGGACATCTGGAAGCTGTTAGCCTACTTCCAGTCTCCGCCGATGCCCTTGGCGGTGGGAACGCTGTCCTCGGGACGCAGAAGTGGGCCCGAGGAGAGGCCGTCCCTGCAGGAGAGGGGCCAGGGGCCAGAGCACAGTGGGATCACGCTTGGTGGCCAGAGGGTCAGCGGAGGAGGCAGATCTCACTTGGGTCCTGTCTGATGTGCAGACATGGAGAGGATGGGCAGCCGTTCCGGAACCTTCCATGTGGTGCACCAGGCCTCATCTTAGGCCTTCTCCCCAGACCCCGGGCTTCATTTCCTCGTGCGCCCCTAGCCTTCCCCACTAGGGGGGGCCTTCCCTGGGCTGTGGCCTTTGGATGCTCATCAGTCCCCTTCCCTCCCCACCTCCCCACACCCCTCAGAGCTCATGGCAACATTCCCTGTCTCCCTAAACTGGGTTGGAGCCCAGTATAGGCTCTTGGAGCCCCTGGTGAAACAATGAATCACAGGTCTGTCTCCTGGTTGTCGGCCCAGGCGGGCAGGGGTGTGTCTGGCTGCTGACATCTGTCCATGCCTTGTACACGGTGGAAACTCAGGAAAGGATTTGTTGCATAAACGGATGATCATTGGAAAGCCCTGATAAAGGGTTTTTCTCGACTCCATTTGGTTTCTCCTATTGTAAACATGTTCAGAGACATGTGGCTGACAGAATTCCTAACTTTTCTTATACTTGTGATGTTCTGAGGGAAAAGGAAGTAGAAACAAGAAGCAGCTGCTTGTCAATGTTGCAACGACTGAAAGCTGCAGGGCACACTCTTCACAGCTCTTCAGCTGCTCCTAAACCTGCAGAGGCTTGCGCCCTGCATGGGCAGAGCTGCCCTTTGGACTGGGTCCGGGAGGTGGGGTCGGGGTGGAGGGCTGAAGGGTCCTGTAGCATTCCAAAGAACTCTTTCCTGAGGTCTTGGGTTCCCACCTGTGCTCTGGGAACTGTGGTACAGGATTCCGCGTGCCTAGGTTTCCTTCAATACAGCCGGGGTTGAAAACAGGGGTGTGCATCAAAATGCAGATACCTGGGCTTGGCCAATTCAGGAGGTCTGGTTTGGGACCCTCAGCGTGGAGGGGCTTGAGGAGCTCGGGGTGATGGCATGGCCTGTTGCCTCTCTAGGGAGGGCCCCCAAATCTGGAGCCCAGGGATAGGGAACTTCCATGAACTACAGCTCATTTGGACATCCCCTCCCCTCCCCCACCTTGGTGACTTCGCGGGAATGAAGATAACTGGGGACCAGGGTGGCCCTGGTTAGCATTTAGATAAGCAGAATGGTCTGACTCATCAGCAGCCTCTCCGAAAGCCAGGTCTGGAAAATTTACACAAGGGGAAAAAAAAAAAAAAACGCAAACAAACAGGAAAAGAGAGGGCAAAAATGTTTTTAAAAGAGGCTGGAACTAATTTGGGGGTTAAACCCAGCTGCCCACACAGATTCATTTCAGCTTTCCCAGTGTTATCCTGTATGATTTATTTCCTGCTAAAGCATTTGACCACTATTGTGTAAACCGTTTCCATTTATCCTGGAAAGGCATCTTTTCCGGCTTTGGGGAGGTCCGACCAGGCCCCAGCTAAATTGGAACAACCAGCACCAGTTTTGATTTGGAAAAAACAGAACCCACAAAAAAACAGAAGAGTAAAATAAATGCTGAGTCCAGAAGGAATCTTCAGACAACCCGGAATGAGTCACCCAGGGCACCTCTGGCCCTTGGAAAGATCTAGGTTTGAGTCCTGCTCTGTGTCCTTGGGCAAATGACTTAACCTTTCTGAGCCCCGCTTTCCTCATCTATACAATGGGGACAGTAGCTGGACCACCTCACAGGGAGGTTGTGAGCATGGCCCATCACAAACACTTAAAAATGGTAGCCGTTACTATTCTTGTAAAACGGAAACATTGTGAACAGTGAAGGACTTTTTCTCCCTACGCATAAGATACGAGTTCATACTGCAAAGTCTCCAAAGGGAACTGATAGCTCCAGGAATCCACTTTTGGACAGGAGGGTCACTTGTTATGGAGGAAACAGGTGAGGTTCACGAAAGGCCAAGGGATTCCTTTGCTCAAGGCTCACAGTCAGCTGAAGGTGGGGTTCTCTTCTGAATCTAAGCGTCCTTTCCTCTGAAAGAAAAGGGACCCTCTTTTTGAAAGAAATGGTTTGCCAACCCCTCACCTGAGTCACTCTTTCATCACCAAGACCAAAGGAAAATTTTAAGCCAATGCTGTGAAGCTAGTTAGAGGAAAAAAGAACTTTCCACGAACGGATACGGAAGCAGGATGGAATGCAGGTGTTGGGAAAGGGGCTTCCGGAAGTGAGAGAGGGTTTCTTGTGTGTGCCGGGGTCCGGGGCAGTCTGGAAGGGGGCTTGGATTTTGCCATGAGTGTGTGGATGGGGGCTGCAGGAGGGCAGGGCGGCTCGCCACCTTACACAGCTCCAGAGCAGCTACCATTCTGTGGGTTGCGATGTGAGGGGAACCCCCTGACTTTGGCCCAGGAAGTCTACACTGGCCCACAGCTGCCGGCTGGAACCAAGGGCCCCACAGGTCAGAGCACAGGAAAGGGCCACTTCCATCCGGTAAGTTCATCAGCACATCTGGGCTCCCCGTGGAAAGAGGAAGAGAGAGGCCAGGGGCTGGAGGCCAAGGGAATGATTCAAGGTCAGCACTGCAGAGCCAAGTGAGGGACAGAAGGAACAAGTGCAGGCCAGGGCCAGCAGCCCCACGCAGCCCCTGGGTTCCCACCAAGCCGGCGGCAGGCCAGGGTCAGCACAGGGATGCTGACCGGGCGTTGGGGAGCCCAGGGGTTCCCGGCAGTGACCCAGGCTGCGGCCGAGGACACAGACCATTCATTCTTGCCTGTGACCTTGGCTGCCTCCTGTCGGGAGGGGCAGGTGACGGGTGGGCAGGGGAGGCGGCCACAGCAGGGCACTTGGGATGACCTAAGAGTCTGGGAGGTACCCTGTGTTTCGGCCTTTCAGCTGTGACGTCCATTCTGACTCAAAGCCAGGCTTAGCACAGGCTAGAGGGGCCTCAGGACGGGGACACCCCTGCAAATTCCACGAACCTTGCCTGCACGTCAGGGCGACTATAGCTCCACCCCGTATTCTAATGAATATCTATGAACCCCCCCTGCCTTGTGTTTTACGTTGAGTTCTCTGGACGCAGGGCCTGAGACAAGGATTTGGTACAAATAGCCTGTTGGGGAGGTGCTCCCAGGAAGCACAAGTGAGGAGGTGCCGGAGGGAGGCGGGCAGGGGAAGACGATAAAGTGAGCGGTCCTGAGCGGGCAGCCTGCTGGGGACCCCACGACTTGGGGCGTGGCGCTGAGTGGTCCCATGGGAGGGGCAGGGCCTGGGGTTTATATACCAGCCTCGTCCTTCCCTGCTTGAGGGCTGCTCCCTGGACGTTAACCCCTCTGCAAGGTGACCACCGGCCCCGCTCTGCCTGGGACTGAGGGTTTGCTGGGCTCTGGGGCTTTCAGTGCTAAAGCCAGACACGAGTGGGTCACCCTACTCTCTGGCCCTTCTGGGGACCCCTGATGCACCCCGAGCTTGCTCCTGTGGCCAGAGAAAGCCCTTGCTTAGGGCACTGCAGGCTAAGAAGCCGTTGGCATGAATCACGATGGCGAGTTCAGAGGGGACACGGGCAGAGGACATCTAGCATTTATCTGCTACACCAGGCCGGTCACCCCCGTAAATCGATGACTGCCACACCTCCCCACATCCTTCCTGCTGTCTTCCCTTACCCACCAGCCACCACACGCCGACCAGCCTCGACGTTCCGCAAACGCTCGCGGCACCTCTGACCTCAGGGCCCTTGCACTGGCTGCTCCCTTTGCCTGGAAATCTTTTCCCCAGACACACCCATAGTAAAATGTAACCTCCATGAGGGAAGTTTGTTAGGTACGATCAGTGCAGTGATGTTCCCGCGGGCCCTGCTCTTAGACCAGGCCTTCAGTGGCCTCAAGAGGCCTCTTTTTGGAGCCATCCTCTACCAAGCACAGGCTTAGCTTCCGCTGCCCAATGACGATCATATGTAACCCGGAGAAATCGCGGGCCCCACGGTTGCTCAGCAAGTCCTCAAAGAACCCATCAGCCTCTGCCTTGCAACTACCAGGGAACTTTGAGAGAGCATTCGAGTGCATCCAATCCAGCGGTCGTTGCAATAGCGCTAGATGCCCCTTTTCTTTCCTCCCTGTTCTCTAACAGAGCGGCCGGTCTCACTGAGCCCCCCGGCCAGGCTCTGTCTCCCCGACTCCCAGTGTCCGCTCTCACCCAGGCCTCAGCAACCCCAGCGTCCAGCGGGACCACAGCTCCTGGCCCCCACTCACTGAGGAGCCCTCTATCCTCTCTGACTCCAAAACCACAGTCCTCTCGTACTCTGCCTCTTCCTGGAGGATTCCTGATGATTTCTACAAATAAGCAACCTTTTTACAAATAAGTGCTATTCACCGAGGGTTTCTTGTGTGCCGGGCGCTCTGCCCAAGACTCGCTGGCCTACATGACCTTTAAACTTCAGAACCATCCTTCAGAGTAAGGGTGGGTGTTATTACGCACCCCTCGCCCCTGCTGCAGGAAGGAAATGGGTGGAGAGGTCCGGTGCTTTGCCAAGGTCACCTTACTGGGAGGCAGAGGAGCGTGGGCTGGACCCCGGCCTGGCCGGGCACAGTCTCCAGCCGCTCCACCGCCTGCAGAGGACCATGTGCTCCGCCAGCCAGAACAGCTTGTCCATGTTTGCTTCCAGAAGGGTGGCCCTCGGGGTCCCCTAAGGCCACGGCTCTCTTCCCATCGGGAAAGAGCTGGCACTGTGGGTCGGCAGCTGGGCGGGGGGCAGAGGGACTCCGTGGCCAGGAGTGATGACTCAGCACGCACACGGCCCGGCCCGAAGGACGGGTTCTTCTCCGCCAGAGGACACGTCTGGCCGGGCCGGGAGGCTTTGCCGAAACAGCGTCCTTTCAAGGAGCCACACGGGCCGCAGAGGGGCCGCGGGTGGTACCACCCTCGCCCTCTCCCACCGTCTTGGAAACCTGGGAGAAGCTGAGGAGGAGAAGCAGGCTGGCTGGGAGCCCAGAGCTCAGAGACTCAGTTTCTCATCTGTAAAATGGAGCAATAGCCTGTTTCCTGTGCCCAGGTGCCGGGGAAGACCCAGTGAGATGGTGGAAGAGGAAGTATTTTGGAAACTCACTCACTCCCTTAAACACTTCGGTAGAAAGCCTGTGACGGGATGGGCTGGTGAACGGGACATGCAAGGGGGACCGTCCCGTGAGCCCTGCCCTCCAGGTGGCGTCAGTGTGGCCAAGAAGCAAACAGGCCACCAGACCATCATAGATGGGCCTAGGAACCTGAGAGTGCCAGAACATTCCAGAAGGTTCCAACATCAGGAAGGGAGCTGCAGCTGGAAGGATGAGCGGGCAGTTAGCAGTCTGACTCTGGGGAAAGAGCAATCCTGGAGGCATGAGGCAGTCAGAACACGAACTCACCCCAAGACTCTGGGCCCTCCGATCGCCACTGGTCATTGAGGAAGCTCCTCAAATGACCGGTGCGGATGTGAGGCCTGGGAGGGAGTGACTTGTCCAAGGGCACACAGCTGGCACCTGGTGGAACCTTCCCATGACAGCCTGTGCAAAGGCCCTGGGGTGTGGGGGACTTGGGAGAAGTGATAAGTTTGTACTGGGGGTAGAGGCAGGCTCCGAGACCTTAGGGCCACCCCCAGCCCTGAAACTGAAGTCGTGAGATGGTGATGGGAAGGTGTGGGGCGATCTGAGCCAGAGGGGAGACTGCGGACAGAGTCCTTCAGGCCCCGTGGGAAGCACACGTGCCAGGAGCCCCATCCATTCCCTGGTGCCTCTCCTCCTCCAGAGTGGGGTGGGGGGAGACTTTCTGGCTGGGGATGTGGGACTCTACTTGGCCCTATCCTTCTGGACAAACATTTGGAGCAGGGTGGGGACATTTCCTCCTGGAGATAAGGCCAGGGCAGGCCTCCCGGGCAGTTGCCTGCAAGGACAGCTGTAGACAGAGGGCCTGGCTCCCTGGGCCTGGAGATGCTGCAATTCTTCTGCTGATAATGTAGCCCCAAGCCCCCAAAGATCTTAGGGGCTTAACCCACCTCAGGGACTGTATGATGTTTTCAGACAAAATCCAGCTGGAAAGTCTGTAGCCTTAAAAAAAAAAAAACAACCCACAATGTGATGGGCTGCCCTACTTTGCTGTGTCATGAAGGGCTGACCTTGAAGGAGGGGCTGCAGGACAGAGCCCTAACTTGGAGATGAAATTGAACTTGAGTACCTTTTCGAAACTTCTTTGCTCAGGGGTCAAGTTGGGAAAAAAATCAAAATGTTCACAGGTCACTCTTTCCCTCCCCGCCCCTCATTAACAATAAAAAAAATAGCTTTAGGGCATCTCATGGGCAAAACATGGGCTTTTTTTTTTTTTTTTTTTTTTGCGGTATGCGGGCCTCTCACTGTTGTGGCCTCTCCCGTTGCGGAGCACAGGCTCCGGACGCACAGGCTCAGCGGCCATGGCTCACGGGCCCAGCCGCTCCATGGCATGTGGGATCCTCCCGGACCGGGGCACGAACCCGCAACCCCTGCATCGTCAGGCGGACTCTCAACCACTGCACCACCAGGGAAGCCCTACATGGGCTTTTTTTTTTTTTTTTTTTTGGTACGTGGGCCTCTCACTGTTGTGGCCTCTCCCGTTGCGGAGCACAGGCTCCGGACGCGCAGGCTCAGCGGCCATGGCTCACGGGCCCAGCCGCTCCGCGGCATGTGGGATCCTCGCGGACCGGGGCACGAACCCGCGTCCCCTGCATCGTCAGGCGGACTCTCAACCACTGCACCACCAGGGAAGCCCTACATGGGCTTTTTTAAAGGAGCTCTTTTGGGATATAATTCACACGCCACACGATTCACCCTTGGAAAGTACACAATTGGGTGGGTTTTGGCATATTCAGAGTCTTGCAACCATCAATACAATGACTTCTAGAATATTCCATCACCCCTAAAAGAATCCCTGTACTCTTAGCCATCCCCTCCGATCCCCCCACCCCCACCCCAGCCCCAGCAACCACTAATCTGCTCTCTGTCTCTATGGATTCTCTTCTGGACGTTTCATATACATGGAAGCCTATAGGCCATGGTCTTCCGTATCTGGTTTCTTTCACCCGAGCATAACGTTTTCAAGGTTCATCCACGTTGCAGCCTGTGTCAGCGCTTCATCCCTTTTTATGGCCAAAATCCTATTCCATTCTGTGGAGGGACCACGTTTTGCTTACCCATACATCCGTTGATGGACATTTGGGTTGTTTCCACTTTTGGGATGCTGTGAGTAGTGCTGCTATGAACGCTCGTGTGCAAGTTTTTTTGTACCTGAGTTTTCATTTCTCTTGGGTGCATAAGTAGAATGGCTGGATCATACAGTAACTCTATAACTTTTTAAGGAGCAGCCGGACTGACTGGGAAACCATAGAGTTTTACAACTTAAACGACCCATTTATTAAAAACTCACTAACACTTGTTGAGCACTTACTCTGGCCAGAGTGTCACATGAGCTATCATATTTCGTCCCCACAACAAGCTTATATGGTGTGTACTGTTGTCATCCCCATTGTATAGGGCAGGAGCTGGGGATCAGAGAGGTTGGATCACTGAATAGGGTGGCCCAGCTTCTAAATGTTGAGCAGGGATTTGAACCCAGGTAAGGGGTTCCCCTCCTTCCTGAACACCCCTGATGGGCAGCCTCTATTCTAGTGTCAGGAAAAGGACTGGGCTTCCTTTTTAGCTGTAGACGTTCTCATTTTGGAGAACTGACAACCCGAAGACCACTTTCTAATTCCTCCTCCCGGGAGTGGATTAGGGACTGGGTCACGATGCTGTATGACCATAACTGACCCACTCGCCCTTCACATTAACCACCCACCTGGCCCAGCGCGGGCCGAGTCCTGCCGGGCTGGATCCCTGCTCCAGAACAACATCCTTGCAGCAAACTGGACCGAACTGGGCTTTTCTTCCTCGGAGCAGTATTGACACGTGACTGAACACGAATCAGTGTTACCATCTTGCCTGCTACATTGAAAGCAGTGGTTCTCAACCCTGAGCTGATCAGGATGCCCTGGAGGGATGTTAAAACCCAAATTGCCTAAACAACCTAAATGTCCATCAACAGATGAATGGATAAAGAAGATGTATGTATCCACAATGGAATACTACTCAGCCATGAAAAAGGACAGGATAATGCCATTTGCAGCAACATGGATGGACCTAGAGATTATCATACTAAGTGAAGTAAGTCAGACAGAGAAAGACAAATATCATATGATATCACTTCTATGTGGAATCTAAAATATGACACAGGGAATTCCCTGGTGGTCCAGCAACTAAGAATCTACACTCCCAATGCAGGGGGCCCGGGTTTGATCCCTGGTCAGGGAACTAGATCCCGCATGCCGCAACTAAAGATCCTGCGTGCTGCAACTAAAAAAAAAAAAAAAATGACACAAATGAACTTATCTATGAAACAGACACAGATATAGAGAAAACACCTGTGGTTGCCAAGGGGGAGGGGGTATGGGGGAGGGATAAATTGGGAATTTGGGATTAGCAGATACAAACTACTATATATAGAATGGATAGGGCTTCCCTGGTGGCGCAGTGGTTAAGAATCCACCTGCCAATGCAGGGGACACAGGTTCGAGCCCTGGTCCGGGAAGATCCCACATGCTGCAGAGCAACTAAGCCCACAACTACCGAACCTGCGCTCTAGAGCCCATGAGCCACATCTACTGAGCCCGTGTGCCACAATTTCTGAAGCCCGTGCGCCTGGAGGCTGTGCTCCACAACAACAGAAGACACCGCAATTAGAAGCCCGCGCACCGCAACGAAGAGTAGCCCCCACTCGCCTCAACTAGAGAAAGCCTGTGTGCAGCAACAAAGACCCAACCCTGCCAAAAATAAATAAATAAAATAAAATAAAAATGAATAAAATCTATCTTAATAAAAAAAAGAATGGATAAACAAGATCCTACTGTAGAGCACAGGGAACTATATTCAATATCCTATGATAAACCACAATCGGAAAGAATAATGAAAAAGAACATATATACGTATAACTGAGTCACTCTGCTGTACAGCAGAAATTAACAAACACTGTAAATCAACTATACTTCAATAAAATAAATAAATAAATAAAACAAAAACAAATTGCTGGGCCTACCCTTAGAGAGTCTGATGCTGTGGGTCTGGGGTGGGACCTGAGAGTCTGCATTTCCAGCGAGCTTCCAGGTGAGGCTGACTCTGCTGGTCTGAGGCAATAGGAAGTCAGCAGTATTAGGGCTGGTCCGTATGACTTGAATAAGGTGTAATGTGCTTCTTTCTCTAGTTGGGCAAAACTGCATGTGAGGAATGAGGTTCCTGATTCATTTGGGACCATTCTGGACTTCCACCTGGGGGATGCTTGGAGAGAACGTGGATTCACTTGGAAGGAAGAAGAGGGGCTGCCTAGACGGGGTGGGCAGGAGTTTCACAACTTATCAAAGTACCAATTCAGACCCCTCCCTTTGTATTTGTAAACGGATCCCTGGTGCTCTGCTGCCCCCTAGTGGTGGGCAATTCTGTACCGCCTCCTTTGGGAGGTGCCCCTTGTAGGTGGGGGTGCCTGCTCCCCCGACCCCAATGCCAGGGTCCTGGTACTTGCTCTTTCTTGGGAACTGATCTGCTGTCAGTCATTTACACTTTAGTAAGAGTCAGTTCAAGTCCTTGAGCTCCGTGCCACTTAAATCCCAAAGCTTATGCTGGAGGACAGGAAGGATTCCCCACTGGCTTTAAGTTTATTCATAAGAATAAAGGGAAGGGTCCTTCCAAGAACCTTGGAGAGCAGCTGCCTCCTCTGACCTGGGAAGGTGGGAGAACCTGGCCGAGGCCCTGTTTCCCAGCTCTGGGCACTCCAACCTGGAAGGGCGGGTGTGCATTTTACATCTGCCTCGTGAGATGCTCACCTCTGATTCTGGGCGCCTGCCCTGTGCTTAGCATTATTGCTGCATCTTACAGCAGCCCTCCAAGGTCACGGTTACTAGCAGGGGCTCAGACAGGCTCAGAGGCTTGCTACCTTCATAACCGGAAAGCCAAGTGTCTGGAAGACATCTGAGTGGGCAGGCCCAGTGGGTGGTTGGCCCTGGAACTCTATGGACCTGGAACTCAGGGAGGCAAAAGCTGAAGGGGGATGTCGGGTGACCTGCACGTTAACGGCACTTAAAGCTTTTCAGGAGGGTCGGTCCAAGGGGGAGGGAAGAGGCCCAGGGTCAGGCGTCAGAGGGGAAGGAAAGGAGCTGGCAGGAGACGCCAGGAGGGAGGGGAACGGGGCGGGGGGTGAGGACTGTAGGTGTTGACAGGCAGATGCCAGCTGGAAGTGTGCGGTCTCAGAAAAACCTGTCGTATGATCAGCCACTTTGCTGGCTGTAGGGCAAAGCCTGACTGCTTTGAAGAGGGGCCAGGGACCCAGCCTGCGGCTCTGTTCCTGGGGTGGAACTGAACTCAGGCACCTTCCCCGTCCTTTTATTTGAAGTCCAATTTGGAGGGATGCGGCCACAAGCCAAAGAAAGTCTGGGGCCACCAGCAGCTGGAAGGATCTTCCCCTAGAGCCTTCCGAGGGAGGTGACCCTGCCAACACCTTGATTTCTGGATTTCTGGTCTCCAGACTGGGAAAATATATATCTGGGTTTCTTTTGTTTTTGTTTTTAATTAATTTATTTATTTTTGGCTGTGTTGGGTCTTCGTTGCTGCGTGTGGGCTTTCTCTAGTTGCAGCAAGCGGGGGCCACTCTTCACTGCGGTGCGCGGGCTTCTCATTGCAGTGGCTTCTCGTTGTGGAACATGGGCCCTAGGCACGCGGGCCTCAGTAGTTGTGGCACACAGGCTCAGCAGTTGTGGCTCGCGGGCTCTAGAGCACAGGCTCGGTAGTTGTGGTGCATGGGCTTAGATGCTCTGCAGCATGTGGGATCTTCCCGGACCAGGGCTCGAACTCATGCCCCCTGCAGTGGCAGGCGGATTCTTAACCACTGCACCAACAGGGAAGCCCCATGTCTGTTGTTTTAAGTCACTCAGTTTAGGTACTTTGTTATGGCAGCCCTAGGAAATTAATATAATAAATATCGAAATATCTGTATACATATATAGATATAAAATAGATAGCCCCCCTTGCCTATGTATATCATATATTGTACAAAATGAGAGTATACCGGCTGTGTCAGTGTTTTTCAATGTGTGGTCTGAGGAACCCCTGCATTGCCTGGGGACCTCCTCAAAAGTGAAGATCCCTGGACCCCTCCCAGACCTACAGGACAAGGCTCTCTGGGTGCAGCCCCCAAATGGGCATTTTAAGCCAGCTTCCCAGGTGATTCTGAAGGACCCGGAGGCCTGGAACTGCAGTGGTCCCCTGGATGTGGCCGTGAGGGTGACTTGAGGGCAGGTGGGAGGAGATTCGTCACTGAGGGCCCCGGAAAGCATCCGAGCAGAACAGGAGGGACCAGGACAGAGTGTTCTGCTGAGGGGAGGTGGCTGGCGTGCCTTCCGCGACGCTGGTGTGTGCTGGCGCCAGATGTCCGGCGTCACAGGGATCCAGCTCTTCCCCGTTGCAGCTGCCTGTGGGAGGAGCCAGGAGCACAAGGCCTGCCTGATGCGCTCCCTCTGCACGCTTGGCCTTCCCAGACACTTCAGCAGCTGCTGCATGTCAGGATCTTCCAGGAATTCCAGGGCCCAGGAAAGAGGCCGGGGCTGACATCCCAGAAGCAGCTGGTGGGATGGGCCACAGGCCCATCTGGAAGTTTCCGGGCCTCAGGGAACACTTATGTAAGCAGTTCAGAGGGGACGTTTGGACAGTGGATTAGCTCGGGGGCTGAGGACAAAGGAGCAGCCCACACGCTGCGCGGAGGGTCAGGGCAGCCCCTCCCCCTCCCATCCAGTCCGTGTAACGAGGACCATCCCTTATCCTCAAGTGGGAGCCAGGGAACCCGGGAGAAGCCCTTAGCCCAGCCCTGGGAAGAGACCGTCCTTTATCCCGCATGACCCCCGCGTGCTCCACGCTGCCAGGGGAGGAAGGGCGGATGCACGTGTGTAAGCTCTCCTTTTGCTTCATCACTCAGTTGCCGGAGGGCTTGGCACGCGGTCGGCGTTCGCTAGAGTTTGCTGAGTGAATGCACGGACGCATGGACCATGTTTCTGCCCGGGAGGTGGGATCTGGGCCGAGCAGGGCTTCTCAGAGTGGGGCGCCCGGCCAGCGGCATCAGCATCCCCTGAGAACTTAGTAGAAATGCAGGTTCCTAGGCCCCACCCAGACCTCTTGAATCAGAAAGCCGATGGGTGGGTGATAAGCTATATAACCTTTGTGGGTCCTGCTGCCTCCCTGATGGAGAGAACTACTGTGTAGCGTGGTGACGGTCAACACTGGCTGAGTGCCAGCATCCCCTTGGGAGCCTACGGCACAAAACTGGCACCAGGCTCCCCGCAGGCCGGCAGATCAGAGTCCCTGGCACGGGGCGGGGCCTTAGCTGCGTCCCGTGATTCTCTTGGGCAGCCGGATTGCGAACACACACCGGGCCTGGGAAGTGACACGGGTTTGGGTGCAAATCCTGGCCCTGCCTCTTAACAGCTGGGAGACTTTGGGGAAATCAGTTTCTTCATCTACAAACAGAGGACAGTAGTAGCAGAACCCTTCTCACAGGTGCCACGGAGAGTAAGGTGTTCATTTCTGTCTCGTGCTCCCAGCAGCGTTTGGGACAGAGCGACTAGTAAGTGGGAGTTGCTATTATTGGCAGTAGTAGTATGACGATTCTTACTATTCCTCCTGCTGTATTATTACTACTACTATTGCTACCATGATTACGATCACTATGATTACTACTGCTACTATGACTCATGGCATCACTATTAATAGTATTACTACCGGGCTTCCCTGGTGGCGCAGTGGTTGAGAATCTGCCTGCTAATGCAGGGGACACGGGTTCGAGCCCTGGTCTGGGAGGATCCCACATGCCTTGGAGCAACTAGGCCCGTGAGCCACAACTACTAAGCCTGCGCGTCTGGAGCCTGTGCTCCGCAACAAGAAAGGCTGCGATAGTGAGAGGCCCGCGCACCGCGATGAAGAGTGGCCCCCACTTGCCACAACTAGAGAAAGCCCTCGCACAGAAATGAAGACCCAACACAGCAAAATAAACTCCTAACCCCAACATCTTCTTTAAAAAAAAAAAAAATACTATTACTACCATGATTACCACCGTTATGACTATTGTTACTATTGCTACCAGTATTAATACTATTATCACTGTTATGACTACCACTGCTATTACTATCATTACTAGCATTGTTATCATTGCTACGATTAATACTATTACCATTATTACTACAATCAGTAGTACATTGCTATTGCTACAGCTTCTATCGTTACTGCTGTTAGTATTATTACTATTAGTATTATTGCTACGATGACTCTTACTACTGCTGCTTTTTGTCAAGGCAGAAGAACTCTGTCTTCCGAAGTCCTTTAAGGAGGGACAGTCACCTCTCATGCAGGCTCAGTTCTGGACTCTCGGATCAGGAACGCAACTAAAAGTCCAACCCTTTGCAGAACCAAAGGGGTCAAGGTCTTCCCGGGCCTCCAGTGCTACAGCACCTGGCTGCACCCACGGTGGGGGAAAGCCCTTTGGCAATCACTGGCTGGAGGCCGCAGAGGCCTGGAGCACGGCCTCCTTCCCCTGCATTTGCATTTGGGGGGTTCATCTCCCTGGAATGGGGCCGCGATCTTCCCCAGACGGTCGGCAGGGTCCCCCTGTGCCAGACTCAGTCCCTCAGGCTCACGTTTTAAAACGTTTCAACCTTTTGTCCTTCCTGAGCAAACAGATGGGATTTATGGGGGAGGTTGCTTCCGAGCGGCCCTTCCCCACCCAAATCCTATCTTCTCGGGGTCAGGCGTGAAAGACAACAGTGCACCTCTCCACGTTTTTGAAGCCAGGGAAGGGAACACCTCACTTTTTTAGAAAGGCCCAAGTACCGCAGGAAGATGTCAAGCACTACGAGTGTGGTGTGCTTTGCACGTTTCTTTGGGAGAGCAAGGGAGAAAATGTGACACTGAACTCAAAAAAGAAAACTCTTTTAGAATTCAGAATACAATCCACACACCTGGATTTAACAAATGGAGCAAAAATTTCTTGCAGAGATGGTGAGGACAGAGCCTGGCTGGCAGCTCCTGGTGGAAATGGGTGAGGCTAAACTATGGAGTCCCAACTATGGGACTTTTCTCTCCCTGCTCTGAGCAGCCAGACTTACTCTCTGGAAAAAACTGAAAAACGACCTCCATCAGAGGCAAGGATTGTCCTAGAATTGATCGAATGCATATCGATTTTCACTTGTGGTTTTCTCTAATTATTGTATTAGTACATGGTCATTAACAATCATTTGGGAAACAGAAAAAGGTAGAAAGAGGAGAATCCCGTGTTTAGAGAGAACCTCTGTTGACCTTTGGTGAATTTCCTTTCAGTCTTTTTTTTGTACATTTTAAAACAAGGATATTGTACTGCAGATTATGTTTTGTATTTTTTAAATTTACCACGACAAAGATTTTTCTTTCCCCCTCCCACCTGAGCTACCTGGCCAGGCAGACACCACCTGGACCAGTTTCTCTAAGCCTGGAGGTGACTGTGACCCTGCCTTCTCCCTCTGCCCAAAGTCCATGAACCCCAAGTCCTGTCAGGGTGGCCCCCTCAGTATCTCTCAACCCACCCACTTCTCTCCATCCCCTCGGCCACGCCGCCCAGAAGTGGAGGGAAGCACTTTAGAAATATTTGGCTGTGGGCCTCTCACCAGGGCTGGGCTAAGGTCTCCTCCCGGGTTCCCTGGCTCCCACTCTGAACTCCAACCATCTATTCTCCACACTGTAGCCAGAACACGCTTCCAAAATGCAAATGTGATCATGTCCCCCACCCTGATTAAAACCTCAATTGCCGTAGCCCACTGCTCCTAGGATAAAGACCGGATTCCTCCTCCAGGAAGCCTCCCTGACTGCACACACGAACGCGCCCACTTCATGGCACCGCCCGCCCCCGACTGCCATTCTCGAGGGTGTTGGCGGGTCCACTGCCCAGCATCCCTGAATCACGGCACCTTTGGGAACCACTCCATCGGCGGTGCTCAGCGAAGAGCAAGCTCTCTGAGAACGCATCTGTGGATGAACGAGCGCCATCCATAAACAGTGTTGGAGCAGCCTTATTATTCACACTGCGATTCCTTAAGTGTTGCCTTCTTGCCGGAAGTTAGGATACGTGGTCACGCGGTGTGGGGCATCTCTACACAGCCACAAAATTTTGGCATTGCCATCTTAAAAGCTGAGGATGGTGTGATCACTCCAATTTCATCTGGTTCTTAGTCTATAGACTTTCTGGGGAAATAGCTCGGCAAAAAAGTGGAGACTAGAGACAGTGGTCCCTGAAAACCCTGTTAGTTACCTGCATCCTTGCCTCCCAGGCATGGAAGGAGCGGCCCCAACCTGGGATGTCCCCTCTCCTGGGGTCAGGAGATGCAGTTGTCCTGTGACCATTATACTAATCACTGAAGACCACTGTCAAAGAGAGAGCCTCCTGGGGCCATTCTGAAAGGCAGCTGCCCAGGTGAGCTGAGGCCACACAGGTCCAGCCCAAATGAAAACACTGTTGGAATCTTCCCAGGGGCCAGCTTCTGAACTGTCTCTCCTCGACTATACTTTGGGGTGAGGTCCCCAAGCCCCTGGGGCCCATGTAGCAATGACACAGGAAGAGGCTACTAAGGGGTGAGACGTGGAACCTGAGGTTTGCTGGCACCCATGCCTGCTGACACTTTAGGGTTTTCCCAAGGTCCCCTAAGGTTTGCCATCGCTGTTCTTTTGGTTAAAATAATAATTCTCTTCCAAAGGGGCAGGTGGTGAGGTTTGTGACTCTTGCTCTTGGCAAAGAAACAAGGGGAAAAACAAACCCACACAGTCTGGAAGGAAAGGAGCTGGCCAAACAGTGAGATTTGGACGCAGTTCCTTAGCATCTGGGCCACGAATGGAGAAAATGAAGTGTTTCAGCCTCAAAATCATCGTCATTCTGATCAACATTGCCGCCATCGTCATAAAGTTTGTCCAGCCCTGAGCCAAGGCTGTGGGCACTATTACTGTCTGTGTTTTAGGGACAGGAAGGTGGAGGTTTAGACTCAAGATGTCAGGGCTCCTGAGTGGCAGGGCTGGGCCTGCCCCGCACGCAGATTCCTTACCTGGGCATCCTTGTCTGCGGTGTTCCCCTGCTTCCCGGACATCCAGGCAGCTCCGGCAGGGAGACGGCTGAGAAGTTGAAAGATCAGGTTGAGTGGGGACCTTGGGCCCAATTTTCCCATTGGTGTGATCACTCCAATTTCATTATCGGGGGAAGAAATCTGGCTTTTATAGAAATTCTTATAGAATTTCTGGGGAAATAGCTCAGCAAAAAGTAGACACTAGAGACAGTGGTTCCTGAAAATCCTGTTAGCTGTCTGCATCCTTGGCTCCTGGGGATGGAAGGGGTGGCCCCTCTCCTGGAGTGGGTTCTGGTCTCCCCATAGATGTCACCCCTCTTGCTCTTAGAAGGGTGTGGCATTGCTCCAGTGTGGATCCCAAGGCCACCACGTCCTAGCCACAGCACCTCGGGCAAGTTAATTACACGCCTGGAGCCTCAGTCTTCCCACCTATAAAATGGGCTCAGGGTACCTAACTCACAGATCTGCTGGGAAGCATTTTGCCCCCTCTCCTCCTTTGGGCCTTGGTGTAAGTTATTTCCACCTGGAAGCCTTTCCGCTCCCACCCTGCTCCAGACAAGTAGGTTCCCGGAGCACTTCTCCTTGGACCCTCCTCACCCTTGAAATTCCTGTCCTGTGTCTGTTGCTTCCCTGAGGGCGAGGGCGGGGGCGGGGTCTGCCTCGTTGACCCTGGAACCACCAGGGTCAGCTCCAGTGCCTGGCACACAGTGGGTGCTTTTGGCATCTCTGGAGCTGGGAGGGAGAGGCGAGGATGTCCAGGGCAGCCGGGGCCTCTCAAACAATCCGAGCAATGGGCCCCCCTGAACGTGGTAATCCGCGGCAGCCACTGGGGGACTGAGCGTGCACGGGTGTGTTTCAGTGTCGGTGGATGTCGAGAGGCTGAAAGACAGGTGCCGGGCCGCGCTGCCACATCACAGATTTGGGGCTAATTCCTTTTTTTTGGTTGTTATTTTCTGTAACTTTTTATTTTGGTATAATGACAACAGAAAAGTTGCAATAATAGAGGGGATTCCCGTGTACCTTCACCCAGATTCGCTTACATGTTACATTCTTTCCCTATATACGTTTTCATGTAAATATAATAAATACGTAAGTTGCAAACATCAGCCACTTTTCTCCCTGAACACTCTGGTGTGTGTTTCCTAAGAACACAACTTTCTATTACCTAAATACAATAAAATGACCCAAATCAGGAAATTTAGCATCTTACCAGAGTATAATACAGCCGAACCTCAGAGATGTTGCTGGCTCGATTCCAGACCACTGCAATAAAGCAAATATTGCAATAAATCTCCTGAATTTTTTGTTTTTTTTTTTTTTTTCAGTACGCGGGCTTCTCACTGCTGTGGCCTCTCCCGCCGCAGAGCACAGGCTCCGGACGCTCGGGCTCAGCGGCCATGGCTTACGGGCCCAGCCGCTCCACGGCATGTGGGATCTTCCCGGACGGGGCACGAACCCGTGTCCCCTGCATCGGCAGGCGGACTCTCAACCACTGCGCCACCAGGGAAGCCCTCCTGAATTTTTTGGTTTCCCAGTGCATATGAAAGTTATGTTTACACTATACTGTAGTCTGTTAAGTGTGCAATTACATTAAGTCTGAAAAAACAATGTACGTGCCTTCATTTAAAAATACTGCATTGCTAAAACATTCTAACCATCATCCGAACCTTCAGCGAGTCGTCCTCTTTTTTGCTGGTGGAGGGTCTTGCGTGGGTGTTGATGGCCACTGACTGATCAGGGCGGTGGCTACTGAAGGATGGCATGGCTGTGGCAATTTCTTTTTTTTTTTTTTTAGAGAGCAGAAAAATAATTTATTCCAAAGGAGGGCAGAAATAAGAAACTCATCCTGAAAATATACTCTGGTATAATTCTGATGGGACAGATTTTCCCTCTGAACATGTTCTCCTACTGACTGCCCCGCTGGAGTCTTATTGTCATGTAACAGTTTTTAAACACTTCGCTGATTCTCACGTTGTGAGCAGGCAGGAGTCATCTTCACATCCACAGTCTCCAAGGAGGGAGTAATGTTATTTCTCAGAAGAACAGCATTTTCTATCTCGGAAGAGTACGTAAACATTTTATAGAGGCAGCACAGTTTAGATCCAATACGCACATCATTCATCAAAGTGCAAAAAAGGCGACAGGAAAAAATACTGCTTTGTAGAATAAGATATTCAAATGTGGTGGGAACGTTTAAGGCAGCTGACGGCCAAAGTGGGCGAGGCAAGGAAGGTGGTCTGGGTACGGAGGTGATTTTGCATCTAGAGGAGTTCTCTTTGTGACCTCAATGACTGAGCCCTGGCGAGCAGGTCTTCTTACTCAAGGCCAATGATGCTTGAGGTACCAGATGGTTTCATTTTTCAACTGTGGTCCAAAGAGAGGGTTGAGTTGGGCCAGAATTGCAATCAGCCAAAAGAGGTAGCCGCAAACGGAACAGGTCACCAACATGGTGATGGGACCCTGAGGGATGAACCAGGGCACCAGGAAACCGACGAAGCCCCAGAACACGCTCATCACGCTGAGAGGCACGGTGAGGCCGGTATACGCCGTGGTTGCTGGGGGAGGGGCCAGCCCTGCCCCGCCGCCTCACTCACGGCAATTTCTTAACATAAGAGAACAGTCAAGTTTGCCGCATCGATTGACTTTCGTGACCAATTTCTCTGTAGCATATTGTGCTGTGTGATAGCACTTGACCCACAATAGAACTTCTTTCAAAATTGGAGTCAGTCTTCCCAAACCCTGCTTTATCAACTAAGTTAATATAATATTCTAAATCCTTAGGACATCCCTGGCGGTCCAGTGGTTAGGACTCCGCGCTTCCACGGCAGGGGGCGCAGGTTCCATCCTTGGTTGGGGAACTAAGATCCTGCGTGCCGCGCGGCGTGGCCAAAAAAAAAAAAATCTAAATCCTTTGTTGTCATTTCAACAATCTTCACAGCATCTTCACCTGGAGTAGATTCCATCTCAAGAAACCACTTTCTTTGTTCATCTGTAAGAAGCAACTGCTCATCCACCCAAGTTTTATCATGAGATTACATCAATTCAGTCACGTCTTCAGGCTCTACTTTTTTTTTTTTAAACGTTATTTCCAGTGCACTTTTGTTTTCTTAATTAATTAATTTATTCTTGGCTGCCTTGGGTCTTCGTTGCTGCGCACGGGCTTTCTCTAGTTGTGGCGAGCAGGGGCTACTCTTCGTTGCGGTGCGCGGGCTTCTCATTGCGGTGGCTTCTCTTGTGGAGCACGGGCTCTAGGCGTGCGGGCTCAATAGTTGTGGCACGTGGGCTCAGTAGCTGTGGCTCGCAGGCTCTAGAGCGCAGGCTCAGTGGTTGTGGCGTGCGGGCTTAGTTGCTCCGTGGCATGTGGGATCATCCCGGACCAGGGCTCAAACCTGTGTCCCCTGCACTGGCAGGCGGATTCTTAGCCACTGTGCCACCAGGGAAGCCCCCAGCCTCCACTTCTAATTCTAGTTCTCTTGCTGTTTCCACCACATCTGCAGTTCTTTCCTCCACTAAATCCTGAACCCCCGAAAGCTGTCCATGAGGGCTGGAATTGACTTCTTCCAAACTCTGGTCAATATTTGGACCTCTTCCCATGAACCATGAATGTTCTTCATGGCTGTTTCCTCCGCAGGGATCATCTCTTGCTCAGTGCAGCCACCTTCATGGATGACCTGAGCCGCAGCTTCCCCCTCCGCACCTGCGGCTTCACCTGGCACTTCCATGCTACGGAGGCGGCTTCTGTCCTTCAACCTCATGAACCGACCTCTGTTTCAGACTTTCCTCCTGCAGCTCCCTCCCCTCTCTCAGCCTTTGCGGAACTGGAGAGAGTTGGGGCCTTGCTCCGGATTAGGCTGTAGCTTCAGGGAATGTGGCTGGTTTCATCTTCTATCCAGACCACTCAGACTTTCTCCATATCGGCAGTAAGGCTGTTTCACTTTCTTATCATCCGTGTGTTCACTGGAGCAGCATTTTAATTTCCTTCAGGAACTTTCTTTTGCATTCACAACTTGGCTGACAGTTTGGCAAGAGAGGCCTCGACCTGGGCCTGTCTTGGCTTTTAACAAGCCTTCCTCAGGAAGCTTCATCGTTTCTAGCTTTTGCTTTAAAGTGAGAGATGTACGACTCTTCCTGAAACACGGAGAGGTTGTTGCAGGGTTATTAATTGGCCTAATTTCAATAGTGTTGTGTCTCGGAATAGGGAGGCCCGAGGAGAGGGACAGAGGGCAGAACGGCTGGTCTCTGGATTGGTCACAACACACACGATATTTATGGATTAAGTCTGCCTTCTAACATGGGTGTGGTTTGGGGCGCCCCAAACGATTACAAGAGTCACCTTAAGATCACTGGTCACAGATCCCCACAACATATAACAACAATGGAAAAGTTGGAAATACTGTGAGAATTACCAAAATGTGACACAGAAACAGGAAGTGAGCAAATGCTGTTGGAAAAACGGCGCTGGTAGACTTGCTAGACACGGGGTCGCCACGAACCAGCAATTTGTAAAAAACACAGTATCCACGAAGTGCAGTAAAGTGCAATAAACCAAGGTTGGCCTGTACTATTAGGGCATCATAGTATATTCTGTGTACTCTAACATGTCACAATACTACTGTGTAAGCCACAGCTCACTCTCAAGGTCAGCCCAGCTAAGCCTCTAAGAAGCCTTTATTTCCCGGGTCCAGGACCCACGTGTGTGTAGTTACCCCGTTCCTTTGTCTCCTCCGATTTGGAATGGTTTCCTGGACCGTCTTTCTTTCTCGACTTGCTTTTAAGAGTGTCCTTCTTGGACTTCCCTGGTGGCGCAGTGGTTAAGAATCCACCTGCCAATGCAGGGGACTCGGATTCGAGCCCTGGTCTGGGAAGATGCCACATGTCGCGGAGCAGCTAAGCCCGTGCACCACAACTACTGAGCCTGCGTGCCGCAACTACTGAAGCCCGTGTGCCACAACTGCTGAGCCCGCACGCCTAGAACCCGTGTTCCACAACAAGAGAAGCCAACGCAATGAGAAGCCCACGCACCGCAACGAACAGTAGCCTCCGCTCACCGCAACTAGAGAAAGCCCGCATGCAGCAACGAAGACCCAACACAGCCAAAAAACTATATAAATAAATGAATAAATTTATAACAACAACAAGAGTGCCCTTCTTGTTTTAACACATGAGTTGGGAACTCTGAAAGCCATTCAGAGCCAAGTATGGAGAATTAAGTGTGTTACGAGACTGATGCCCACCTTTCTGGTCACATCTTGTCACGTGGCCCTGAAATGTGGCTGTGAGCGACCCTGGGTCAGGGACTCCCTCTGAGGGTGGCGTGGCCTAGCGGTCAGAAGCAGGCAGTTTAACCCAACTGCTCGGGCTCAAATCCTGGCTCTGTTCCTCCCAGCCTGTATGACCTTGGGTAAGTCACCTATCCTCTCTGTGCCTCAGTTTCCTCATCGGTGAAACGGAGATAATACTGGTAGCTACCGCATGAGGCTGTTTTGAGGACTGATAAGTTAATATTTGTAAAGAGCTGAGAACAGTGCCTGGCTCGGGTGAAAGGGGGAGGATTTTTGGAATACGGTGGCTGTCTGGTTTCAACCATACAATCTTAAAGATGCAGTGTGTGTCACATTAATTCTGGGTACAGTGGCTCGGTCTTATGAAAGTATTCGTGCTCCCCGCTGTTCCTTTACCCTGGACTCTCCCTTACACACACACACACACACACACACACACACACGAGGAAACACAAGACCTCCTTTTCTCCGTTTTCTAAGCGCAGAACACCAGGTGGGAAGGACATTTAAACTATCACCTGAAGCTCCCAGCCTCCAATCCACTGCCTTCCGAGACTCTGGCTGGAAAAGGATTAGTCGCCACTCCCCAGGCAACTCAGCAGGAGCATTATTCCCCTTCACTGTTTTCACTATTTTATCTAGAATCACTGAAGGAGGCGGGCAGGGTGAACGTGGGGAAGGGGGCCTTGCAGAAACAAATCCTCTTCTTGTAGGGCTGGGGAAGCAGCCTGCGGATCCAGCTCACAGGTTTCCTGCACAGGGAAATCAAATTCTCCCCCTTCCATCCGTGTGGGCTTGGGTTACAACCACACACATCCTCACCGACAGCCCAGGGCTCCTGACACCGGAAAACAGGGCCAGGCTCCCGTGGGCTTCTGCTGGTCTAGTCTGGTCAGTTTCATGTTCATTCATTCACTCATTTGTTCATCCATGTGTTGCTGGTATGAGCACTTTTTGTTGCTCAGCTATTTTTATAATCATTCACTTATTATTGTGATACAATCAGACACATTTGCAGGGCTTCCTCTGTTATTGCATTATTCATCAGCCTTTATTAAATAGTCCAGGTGTGGTTTTAAACACCTTGCACACACTATCTCATCGACTCCTCGTGACTGCTCTATGAGATAGGTACTATTATTGGGCCCCTTGTACAGATAAGGAAATGGAAGCACAGAGAAGTTAAGGAATTTGCCCAAGATCACACAGCCAGAAGGGACCCCACAGGGACTCTAACCCGGGGGCTCCTCATTCTTTAGTTATACTCCCTTGCTTGATGATACCAGAGATGAAAAAGATTTTTGAGATGGTGAGAGAAGCTGATGGGCACGTGGTTTGAGGATGAAGCCCAGCTCAGGCCTATGAGCTGTGGGACCAGTCTCCAAGGCGGGTGGGTCTCCCACTGGGGCTCAGAGAGGGACCTCAAAGACCGCCTGCACTCAGCAAGTGGAGCGGACCTGGGATCCAGCGCAGGTGTGAGGTGCTGGCTGTGCACCTGGGTGCTGTGTGCCCCGGCGTAGCGGCCAAGGTCACAGAGGGGCAGCTGGGTCTACGGGAAGGTTCGGCTAGCATCTGCCTCTGCCTCTTGTCTGCATAACTTTGGCCCAATGATTTAACTCGGGCCTCTGACAAGTGGGCATAGTAACAATTCTTACGTCATGGGGCTGACGTGAAGACAAGATAAAGCATTTTAGCGCGCTCAGCTCAACGAGGAGTAGGAGAGAGGGCCCTTCACCTGGGCATTGCACTGCAGCTGTTACCTTGAAGCCAGCCAAGGGAAAGCTCCGGAAAGGCAGGAGCGGAGGGGGTGGCAGTGTGGTTTGAATTAAGCTGTTTATATGCACACTCGTCCAGTGACAGATGGCTGCAGTGACGGAGCAGCGTGGTTTCAATTTTCCATCTGGGATCAGACGTCTCGTGGCTCTGCCAGCCTTGTCCGGAAGTGGGCAGGTCGTCCTAGCAGCCCTGGGAAGGGGGGAAGGGGGGTCTTGGTCCTCCCGCCTGCTCCAGGCCTGGCCTGCCTGCGCCACCAGACCAGCCGGCGGGGGAAGACAGTCCTCGCTGACCTCGCCTGGGCCTCTCTGGGACTTGCGAGCTGTTCTCGCCGCTGTGTCCACAGGCACCCCTGCGTGACAAGGCCATCTTATTTGGGGGGCAAAACCGTGTTGGCCCAGGTCCACGCCCATCTCAATCCACCCATGGGCCAGGGCTGGTGCTTCCGGGCCAGCCCAGCAGGGAGGGTCGGGCCGTATCGGCAGCCGGAAGGGCAGGCTGGGCCTCTGGTCATTTCTGTCTTGATTTCCGTAGTCCCACGGAGTGCAAGCGCTCGCCAGAGGCAACTCAGGCTGGAAAGAAACTCGTGATCAAGGCAGGTCTGGGACTGAGCTCGGGACAGATAGGCCTGGGCGGGACCCGTGGCCCTGGGGGCCTGGGCGAGGTGCTCGGCCCGCCTCGGTTTCCCCATCTGTAAATGGGGTACTGTGGGGTTGTGGCGAGGAATAAATAGGGGATGCCTGTGAGGTGCGGTGAATTTTCCAGCCACCCACACCTGTGAGGAAACTTGACCTTTAGATCTCAAGTCCCCCCCGCCCCTCCCCCCCAACTAATGAACTTGGTAGAATAAAACTGGTCATTCAGGGAAAGGCATCCTCGTTTTCCTTGTTGTTTCAAGTTTAAATCAGTTCATTCGGAAGGCCCTCCTTCCCCCCTTCTCCTTGAGGTGGCTTTTAATGGCCTTTAAAAACAGAAGTCAGAGCCCAGCCCACCATGGCCCTGGACCCACCTGTGGCCCCCATTCCCCTGGAGTCAAACCCCAGTCCTTCCCACGGCCCGATGGCTGTCCCCAGTCTGTCCTCAGCTCTCGCCGCCCCTGCCGGTGCTCTCCCTCCCTGTGGCCTCCGCTGGGCCCTTGGACCAGGCGCGTTCTCTCCCCAGCACCTTGGGGCTCGCCGCTCCCTCCACCTGGAACTCTCTGCCCTCTGACTGCCACTGGGCTCCTCCCTCACCTCCATCCCCCTTTTCAAATGTCACCTTCTCAGGGACCTGACCTCACCTTCCTGACCACTCAGTGTAAAATACCAACAGCCCCAGCCTCGGCACGCCCTGCCCCCCTCCCCGTTCTCTGATCTTTACAGCACTTCTCACCAACTGACATAGAACGTGTGTAACTTGTTTTGTTTAATGCCTGCCTCCCCCACATGAATGTAAGCTCCATGTGGGAGCAGACACACTCGTATCTATTGGTTTTTTTCATCTGTAGTGTCTCTAGGACCCAGACAGTGCCTAACACACAGTAGGTGTTCAATAAATGTCAGATGGATGGAGGGAGGGATGAATGGATGGATGGGTAGATGGATGGATGGATGGATGGGTAGATGGATGGATGGACAGATGAATGGATGGGTGGGTGGGTGGGTGGATGGATGGGTGGATGGATGGGTAGATGGATGGATGGATGGGTGGGTGGGTGGATGGATGGATGGGTGGGTGGATGGATGGATGGGTGGGTGGATGGGTGGATGGGTGGGTGGGTGGGTGGATGGGTGGGTGGATGGGTGGGTGGATGGGTGGATGGGTGGGTGGATGGGTGGATGGGTGGGTGGATAGATGGATGGATGGGTGGATGGATGGGTGGATGGATGGGTGGATGGATGGATGGGTGGGTGGGTGGATGGATGGATGGATGGATGGGTGGATGGATGGGTGGGTGGGTGGGTGGGTGGGTGGATGGATGGATGGGTGGGTGGGTGGGTGGATGGATGGGTGGATGGGTGGGTGGGTGGATGGATGGGTGGATGGGTGGGTGGGTGGATGGATGGGTGGGTGGGTGGGTGTTTGGGTGGGTGTTTGGGTGGATGGGTGGGTGGGTGGATGGGTGGGTGGATGGATGGATGGGTGGGTGGATGGATGGATGGGTAGATGGATGGATGGGTAGATGGATGGATGGGTGGATGAATGGATGGGTGGGTAGATGGTAGATGATGGATGGATGGACGGAGGGATGATGGATGGATGGACAGATGAATGGATGGGTGGGTGGGTGGGTAGATGGTAGATGATGGACGGATGATGGATGGGTGGGTAGATGGATGAGTAGATGGGTGGATGGAAGATGATGGAGGATGGAGGGATGGGTGGGTGGCTGTCTTCAGGCTGCAGGCTGGGGAATCCTGCAAGTTCTGGAAGGAAGTGGGGAACTAGTCTCTTCTACTCTCCAGTTTCCTGGAACTGACCTGGGGGATTCTTCCTTTTGTCCCCACCTGACTCCAACACAATGAGAAGCAGGCACAGGTGGCCCTTCACAGCACCCTGTACTTATTTAAGCAAAAAAGGGACTTGTTACAAGAACACTGTGGTTCCCACAGAATATCAAGGAGGGCTGGAGGACCAGGCAGGAGGGCTCTGCAGCCAGGAATGACACCCAAAATCACTCTGCAGAATGGTCTGGTGGGACCTACCTGTGGGTGGCTGCCATACAGCCCGCCGGGGAGGGAGTCCAGACTCTCCTGTTATCCCATGCCTAGGGTTGCCAGATGAAACAGAGGTGAGCCAGTCCACCATGAACTGCACAAAAACAATAGTATTTTAGTAAGGGTATGTTCCATACAATATTTTAATGTTATTATTATTATTCTACTTTGTCTAAATCTGGCACCCCTGCCTGCTATCCCTGAAGTCCCACTGCTCCCCCGAGAAAAGTCTCTGGACACCACCTTCCTTGCTCCAGGGGCTCCCAATTGGAAGTTACAGAAACACGTCCCATGCATGCACCCTAGCTGCAAGGGATTCTGGGAAAGCAAGTGTCTCCAAGTTTCTACAGCACGAGGTGGGCTCAGCCTCCTGGGGTTGGGGAGCCCCTCAGACCATGGCCGGCAGCTGGGTTTAGGCTTCTGCTCTCCTATTATCTGCAGAGGCTGGGCAGGGTGAAGAACCAGATTCTCCCCAAATCTGCTGTGTGGTCCATGAGATGTGGCTTTTGAGATCTGAGCATCCTTTCCCTCAACCTATTTTCTCCACCAGAGAGTTTCACGTATCTATTTAGATACAGTCTCCACCAAAAGGAAGTAGGGCTCCTTGGAGAAATGACTGATTCCAAGACTAGGGGAAGGAAAGCACAAGGCGAGCCAGGAGCACCTTGTGCCAGAAAGCTGAGCCACAACTGATGGGCTGTGTGAAAAGGACACGAGCCAGCTGGAAGGGGTTCCCACCGCTCAAATCTGGGATGATTTGAGCATCAAAAAAAAAAAACAAAAACCAACATTGTAATGCACTGCATAAAATAAGAATTATTGAGTCCACAACAATATATGCCTGTGTGTATATATATTTGTATATAACATGTGTGTATATATATTGTATATAACATGTATATTCCAAGTAATACACTTGGAATATACGTTTATAAAATACAATGTGTGTGTGAATAAATAAACGAATACGGGAGAAGGGAAACCTCTTCCTTAGAGGAAAATGCCAACCGATAAATGTGGAAGGTGTAGCATAATTAGAGCAGACACCATTTGACAGCCGTCATAAAATACTTGTTCCAGGGAAGAGGCATCACTAGAGGGTAAAACCGGTGACTGAAGGTTTTCTGGGGATAGGAGATTTACATAGTTCCAACATATCTCTCTGCAAGATCATTATCTATTACCAAAAAATACAGGAACTTCACAGCGGAAAAAGCTGGCAGACACCACCTTAATCAAGATCTCAAAACTGACATCAGAGCCCACAGCACATAGACACATGCCCTTGGTATGAGGCACTGAGAAGCTTACAATGTCACTTCTGTGAGATTCCTTCCAAAAACGTGTCATCTGAATCTCATAAGGAAGAAACACAAGACAAACTTGATTTGAGGAACGTTCCACAACACATCTGGTCAGTAATCTTTTAAAAAATGTCAACATCATAAAAGAAGAACATAAGTGAGGAGTTGTCCAGATTCAAGGACACGAATTAAGACACGAAAACTGAATGTGACTCATTAGCTGAGAGTTTCTTTTGCGATAACGGACATTCCTGGGACAATCGGCAAAATCTGAATCAGGTCCGTAGATTAGATCCCATAATGCATCCGTGTCAACTTCCCTGATGCAGACAATTACACCAGGTGTTGTAAGAAAACGTCTCCTTCCTCAGAAGAGAGTGTCCTTGTTCTTAGGAAATACTGAAGCATTGAGAGATAAAGGGGGGTCTCATGTCTGCAACTCCCTCTTAAATAGAAAAGAAAAAAGGCAAAGACGATGATCACGGAAATGCAGTAAGTGTTCACATCTGGGGACGCTGCATGAAGGGTAGAGGGGAATTCTTTGGAGTATTTGTGTGGCTTTTCTGCAAGTCTGAAATGACGTCAAAAGAAAAAATTTTAAAAACCAGAAATCTGTCTAGTAAATCAAAAACTAAATAAAATGTACCTCTTTGTTCCTCCTGTTCTGCTGTGGTCTCCCTTCCCTGAGAACAGCAGGGGCTGCTGCCTGAAGGCCCAGGGCAGGGTTTTAGATGGAAAAAAAATGCCAGGAACGCACAACAACATATTTGTTAAAATAATGGTATCCAACTAACGTGTATACAGCATTTATTATGCACCAGGCTTCCAAATGCTTTAAAACAACTGTACTAACTTCTTGGAATCTCGTAACAACCGTACAAAGTAGCTGCTATTACAGCACTATTCACAATAGCCAAGACATGGAAACAACCTAAATGTAGACAGAGGAATGGATACAGATGTGCTACATGTATACAATGGAACACTACTCAGCCATAAAAAAAACATGCCATTTGCAGCAACATGGGTGGACCTAGAGATTATCATATTAAGTGAAGTCAGACAGAGAAAAACAAATACCATATGATATCACTTATATGCGGAATCTAAAATATGACCCAAACGAACTTATCTGTGAAACAGAAACAGACTCACAGACATAGACGACAGACTCGTGGTTGCCAAGGGGGAGGGGGAGTGGGGGAGGGATGGAGTGGGAGTTTGGGATTAGCAGATGCAAACCATTACATAGAGAATGCAGAAACAACAAGGTCCTACTGTAGAGCACAGGGAAATATATTCAATATCCTGTGATAAACCATAATGGAAAATAATATGAAAAAAATATATATGTGTATAACTGAGTCACTTTGCTGTACAGCAGACATTAACACAACATTGTAAATCAACTATACTTCAATAAAATAAATTAAAAAAAAACACAAAGTAGCTGCTATTACTGTTCCCATTTTATATATGAGGAAACTGATGCACAGAGAGGTTGAGTAACCCATCCAAGGTTTCACAGAGTATACGTAGTAGAGCTGGGATTTGAACCCAGGCCCACTGGCTCCAGATTCTTTTCCCACCCCTCAAAAGTGTCATATTGGGGCTATTTAAAGGTTCAAACTATGAGGGGCTGAAAAGGGAAAATGGGACACAGGGCACAGACTGGACACTGGAGCCACAACACTCACTAATTCCCAGAGTGCTGCCCCAACAGTGAGCTACAGAGGGGCTGCGGCAAAGACCCCAAAGATTGAATGGTGGCAACTCCAAGTGTCCAGGGAGATAAGCTATCACGTGGACAGCAGCTACCACTGCTCAGCCTGCAGGACTGGTGTCTTACCTGTTAGATTGGGTTGAACAGTACCCCTCCCAAATTCATGCCTTCCTGGAACCTCAGAACGTGACCTTGTTTTGAATTGGGATCTTTGTAGATGTAATTAGTTAAGGATCTTGAAATGGCCACGTAAGCTGGGGCAGAGTGATGGGAGTGATGCGGTCATATAAGCCAAGGGATGCCTGGGGCCCCCAGAAGCTGGAAGAGGCAGGAGGGACACTCCTCTGAAATCTTCAGAGAGAGCGTGGCCCTGCCCACACCTTGATTTCAGACTCTGGCTTCCAGAACTGTGAGAGAATACATTTCTGTTGTTTAAGTCACGGGACCTGTGGTCACTTGTTACAGCAGCTCTAACAAACTACACCTGTGGAAGTTCCCAAGTGAGCTGCATCTTAACTGCCCAAGGTCCCTTCTCCCATTCTTCTCCATAGGACCCACTTTACAGTTGGATTTGCAATGTGCTCAGGAAAAAACATGCATCTCTCCCAACTTCCTTGCAGCTAGGAATGGCTGTGGGACCCAATTCTGACCAACAAGTTGTCAGTGGAAATTTACCGGCTGCGACCTCTGGGAAAGCTATGCTTCCGTTGTTTTTCTGGGTGAGTTAGACTTGGGTTCTACTCTCCCAGCGATGGCAGAGTAGCTACAATCAGACCAACCATTCTATACGTGGCAACCATAAACTCCAGACAAAATATAAAATACAAGTCTCTGATGGTTATTGGGAGAAGCAAAGGCAGGCAGAAACTGCATGGGAGTCAACACTTGGAGGAAGGGGACTGCACTGTGTGAGTCTCCAGTGGTTTTCAACTTTTTGCCTGAACACAGCCCTAGTCAGCATCCTATAGGAGTGGCTAAACGTCTAAAAGAAGCCTTAAATCTTGAAGAACCAGGGGATGCAGCAGCTGGAAAGTGAGGAGGGAACCTCCAGAAAGGAGAGAGTTGTAGAAGAGGAATGCCAAATTCTGGGTACAAGCTCTGCCCGAGTCTCTGGCTGACCCCTGAACCATGCATGCACACAGCAGACTCCCAGCAGCTCAGCAAAGGCCAACAGAACCGAGAGTGATTTCAGTTACAGGCCACTGCAGTGGAGTAGCGTTGGAGTCCAGACAAGTTAATTCCCTGCTCAAACAAAATGTAACAATCTAGAATCCCCAGGATGCCTTACTGACAATGTCCGAGATACCATCTAAAATTACTAGACATACAAAGAAATAAACAAACCAAAAAATGTGTCCATCCTCAAGAGAACAGGTCAGCACACTATGGCCCAGGGGACGGCCGTCTGCTTTTTCTTTCTTTTTTTTTTTTGGTTTACTTTTAAAAATGAAGTTTTACTGGAACACAGTCATGTTCATCCACTTACATATCGCCTACGGCTGCTCTCAGACTACAACCACGAAGTTAACTCGTGACAGAGATGCTACTGCTCACAACCCTGAAATATTTATCAATTGGACCCTTTAAGAAAAGGGTATGTCAACCCCTGCTCAAGAGAAAAGACAGTGAACGGTGACTGGTCCAGATACACGGATTAGCTGATCTATATCTATGTTGAAGTCATAAAGAAAAATACATTCGAAATAAATGAAAAAATGAGAAATTTCACCAAGAATTAGAAAAGTAGGAAAAGAACCAACTGGACATTCTAGAATTGAAAGATACAATATCTGTAATAAAAGGGGGCAACATCACCTGCCAGATGGCTTCTGCCTTTTGAAACGTCTCTTCCTTTCTGGAATGTCTATGACTTGCTGGAGGTGAACCAGTCATCTTTCTTCTTTTAAAAATTAACTGATTTATTTATGTATTTTTGGCTGCACTGGGTCTTTGTTGATGCGCGTGGGCTTTCTCTAGTTGCGGCAAGTGGGGGCTACTCTTTGTTGCAGGCGTGGGCTTCTCATTGCGGTGGCTTCTCTTGTTGCAGAACACAGGCTCTAGGCGCACTGGCTTCAGTAGTTGTGGCACGCAGGCTCCGTAGTTGTGGCTCATGGGCTTAGTTGCTGTGGCATGCGGGATCTTCCTGGGCCAGGGCTCGAATCTGTGTCCCCTGCACTGGCAGGCAGATTCTTAACCACTGCGCCACCAGAGAAGTCCAAAGCAGTCACCTTTCAACCACAAGGACACGTGCCATGTGCTGTGGCTGGCAGAGCAGTAAGTGGGAAGGAACTTGGTCCTTGAGAACTTCCCAAGCACTGCACCCTGTTCATCTAGGAAATGGAAATTTCTCACAGCATCCTCACCCTCCTACCTTCCACTGTGGTTGGGTCTCTGTTACATGCAGCCCAACACATTCCTAGCTGACATTTTGACAAAGAAAATCTAACGAGGATTTGAATTATTATATTTGACAAGTGTATTGAATTAGCAAGTTGCTGATGGAGATGTGTGCTTATTAGATGAGACAGCATGTGTCTGGTGCCCATTCAGTCCTGGCACATAGTGGCACTCGGCACAGGTGAGTTCCTTTGCCATCTTCCTGGGTCAGGTAGGGGCGGGGCAGTGGGCCTGGGCTAGTGACAGCAGGATGGAGAGGAAATATCCTTGGGACCACAGCCATGTTTGGTGTAACAAGGTGAGAGCAGGTGAGCTGGGAGCCTGCTGCCTGACGAGCCAGCCCATCCCCGTCCAGCGTGGTGGCAGCCAGGTCCCACAGGGAGGCCTTCGCCCACCTCGGAGGCAGGCCAGGCACTGACAGAAGAATTGGTTTAATGGTCTGTCTCCCTGGTCCTTGGGTGAAGGCTGCTACCAGATTAGTTGGCCAAGATGAAAGAGTCAAAGGAATGCCATGAGGTTTTCAACACCTGGGCCTTTGGCAACAAATTAATTTTTTTAAGGGGCTAAAAGACTTTTTAAGGCCCAGTGGTCAGCTAGGACAGGTTTTGGTTTGGTGTGAAAAACTGGAAGGAAAATGGATAAAACAAACAAACAAAATCGAACCCAGTAAGACATAACGGCTTCAGGACCACCTACAGAGTTGTAGGGTTTTTGTTTTTCCTTTATAGAATGAAGGGGCCATGGTTGGAGGAGCCAGGATTCCACAGCTCATGTCACCCCTTCCGTGGGTCCCCAGGGCCCTCTGGGCAGGGCGGAGGAGGGAAAGGCAGGTCTCTGCTGGGAGCCAGAATCCGGAAAGAGGATTTAAAGTAGATCTAGTCTGAGGATCCTCCAGCTTCTGCTTGTATCCTTCCAAGGATGAGAAGCTCACTCCCTCTTCACAAGGGCCATTTCATCTTTGGAAGTTCCACCAATTTGAATCTTCTTTTTTGTATTTGGTAGAAATCTGTCTCCCTGTGGCATGTAACCACTGGCACTAGTTCCATGCTGCAAAGCAATACAGTGATCAAATGTGGCAGCTGTGTGTGCCCACCAAGGGCTGAGCACGTCTCAAGTTCGACCTCATTTAATCCGCATAACCACCCCTTGGAGTAGACACTGTTATTATTTCCCTTTAATGGAGGAGGCCACTGATGCTCAGAGAGGTTGAGCGACTTGCCCGGCATCACACAGCTGGTGAAGAGCTGATGTGGGAGTCAAACTGCGGCATGTCTGCGACCGAGCTCTTAACTCTTACACCGCATGACCCCTTCATGGCCCCCGGTCAGCCTCTCTTTACTCTAAACCTTCTTGTTCTATCCCGATTCCTCGTGATAAACCTAGGAATGGGCACGTGACCCATCAGTGATGAAAGGGATTTAGAAACAAGTCTGCTGGGTGATTCCCGGGAAAGATCTTCTTCCCTGAGAAAAGAGAGAATGCTGTGAGGAGGACCCACCCCCTCATCCCTTCGTCCCGTCTCAGACTCAGTGTGGGGACAGTTTGCGGCCGGTGGCCGTCCTGACCACAGAGGATGGGGCGAGGTTTGCTGACCAGGTGTCCCGACATCTCTGAGCTGCTGTCCCCGAATCGTCTCCCTCCTGACTTCTCACGTAAGATATCTGAACATTTTTCCGAGCAATGATTCTGCAATTGAACCAGCAGCAGAATCCCCCTGAGGGCTTGTTCACTCCCAGAGGTCTGACTCACTGGGTTTAGGCTGGGGCCTGAGAATCTGTCTTTCTGACAAGTCCTGGGGCTGTTAGATGGGGTCTGTGTTATCTGCAGCCCCAAAGCATGCCAACCAGTACACAGAGTTGCCATTATTAGTCAAGCACCTTTCAGCCTACAGCTCCCCTGTAATCTCTGCACTGCGGTGAGGATGCTGTGAGAAATTCCCACTTCCGAGATGAGCAGCCTGAGGTCCAAAGAGGCAAGAGTGACTTGTCTGAGGTCCCTCGATTGGTAAGAGGTGGAGCTACCCAGGGACTCCCAAGTCCGTGCTCTGTCCCTGTGTCACCTTGTGCCGGCGCCCCCTCTGTCGGGGGTTCCCAAGCAGCGTGGCGCTGGCATTCAGCCCGCTTACAGCACTCCTGCAGACCTTTGCTGCGTCTCAGACGGATTCTGCAAGAAGGAAGGGCCAGCTCCCTCCTCAGCTGCCAGTACATCGTTTGTATGTTGGAGGTTTGGGGCCCAGAAGTTTGGGGCCTGGGATTGTGGCATCCTGGGAGGTCAGAAGAACTTCCAGAAACAGAAGAAAGAGGCACACCCAGGAAGGCTGCAGATTCTGCGGGAGGAAAGCTGGAAGCAAGGCTCCCAATGCCCTGGGGTTGCTGTCAGTGGGGTTGGGGAGGGCATTTCCACAGCCTTGACAATGCATCCGTCAGAAACCAGTATTTCCCAAACATCAGTCACTATTCCCCCATCTTCGTGGGTTCTGCGGCCCACCTGCACACCTGCTTATGTGATATTTTAAAATCAACATTTAAAAAGCCTTAGATATACTTAGTAAAAAGGAAACCTGGGAGGGCTTCCCTGGTGGCGCGGTGGTTGAGAGTCCGCCTGCCGATGCAGGGGACACGGGTTTGCGCCCCGGTCCGGGAAGATCCCACATGCCACAGAGCGGCTGGGCCCGTGAGCCACGGCCGCTGAGCCTGCGCGTCCGGAGCCTGTGCTCCGCAGCGGGAGAGGCCACAGCAGTGAGAGGCCCGCGCACCGCAAAAAAACGACAACAAAGAAAAGGAAAGCTGGGAATCCCATGGTGGTCTAGCAGTTAGGACTCTGAGCTTCCACTGCAGGGGGCACGGGTTCGATCCCTGGTCAGGAAACTAAGATCCTGCATGCCATATGCGCAGCCAAAGAATTTTAAAAACTTTAAAAAAAAAAGGAAAGCTAACCCCGCCATCAATGAAAATGAGAAGCACGTGTTATAAACAGAAGGCCCATGAAAGCAAAGGCGGAGGGTGGGTGGCGGGAAGGAAGTCAGCCAGGAGCTCCCTAAGTCGCTCGTAGCTGACAGCGTTCGGAACACGGGGACACAAGACTCAACTGGGCACAAGGGGGCTGATGCCTGGGAAGATGGTGACCGTTAAGGACTGAATTGGGCTCCCCCCTCCCTAAATGCATATGTTGGAAGCCTTAACGCCTGACATGACTGTATCTGGAGATGGAGCCTTTTAAGGAGATAATTAAAGTTAAATGGAGTCTACAGGATAAGGCCCTGATCCTATAGGACCCGTGTCCTTATAAGACGAGGAAGAGACACCAGGGATGCTCGAACAAAGAAGAGGACACAGTGAGATGGTGGCCATCTGCAAGCCAAGGAGAGAGGCCTCAGGAGAAAGCAGCCCTGCGGCCCCTTGATCTTGGACTGCCAGCCTCTGGAAGTGTGGGGAAATAAACTTCTGTGGTGTGAGCTCCCCCGCCTGCGGTGCCCAAGCTGACTAGGACAGTGCTGGAATGAGGCTAAGCCTGTCGTACTCACCACGCAGAGTGTGATGTGGAGGTCAGCAGTCTCAGCGCCACCGGGAGCCCGTGGCAACTGCAGCCCCTCAGGCCCCAGCCCAGACCCGCCAGACCCGGAACCTGCGTTTCGACAAGCCCCGCCCCCCGCCCCACGTGATTCGCGCACATCTCAGGTGAAAATACTGCAGCAATTAGCATCTGGACGCCCCGGGCGCCACGTTCCTGGGAGGAGTGGCGTAGAAAATAGTAACGAGCCTGCAAGGAGGTTTCCATTGTTTTATTCCACAGACTGTTGAGATGTGTCCGTAAGAGATACGTCCCAGAGACGTTTTAGAAATCAAACCAGTTTTATTGAAACGACAGCAACGTGGTCCCTGTTCATGCGAAGCACACACAACATTTACAATAAACTTTTGTACATAGGAAGTAGTAAAATACATCATTTTTCATAGAAAAAAGCACACACGTAAGCTGCGGGCTGAGTGAGCCTACAGACAGTATGAAAAATCAGAACACGATGGGGAACAAATCAGAAGGCACCAAAATTTTTCATTTTGGGGGGCCCAGTAACACTGTTGGCCGGAGTTATGTTTTTATGGGTTTAGTGCTGAGGGCATGACGGCCCTTTAAACACGCTAAATTAGAAGGGGGTCCCTGATTACAAGGTCTTATACTTTGTAGCACTGTGTCCATTTCCAGAAGATAAATGGTTCCAGTTTCACAATGTTTGTGAAGGTGAAAAAGACAGCAAGGTCTGGTTCTGGGCGAGGAGTTTCCAGCCCATTAGACGGCCGGTTAATGAGGCGTTCAGGAACTCGGGAATTTTCTTTCAAAATGAGAGCAGTCCACTCACATTGGACGTTTCAGATTCTCCCTCCGGCAGGATGTTTCAAAAGCAAACCTACTGAAATTCCCCAGGACCGTCACTAATTCTAAAAACCCAAGCTTGCAGTCTGGACGTGGCCACAGACATAAAGGCCTCGTGACAAGCAAAAGTCCGACAGCGTAATACCTAGCATCCGGACGGTTCCAAGGACTCAGATCTTTGGCAGGAACTAGACGCGGTATCGGACAGTCTGACCAAATTCTTCCGCACTGACATTTGGAGTCGAACAGTCAGTACTTACGCATTATAACAAGCCCACAATGCACGAAGCAAAAACACAGTCCGCGCATCTCAGCTCTGTCAAGCTAAGAGTTTCATTACTTTTACAAACTCCTTTGGGGTGGGGGTGGGGGGAAGCGATCTACCTTCTGTTTCTTCACTAATTAGGGTTGCCCTGAAACAACACACCAACGTGGTTCCCCAGGTGGAGTTCCTTGTCCAGACTATGTTAGGTTTTGTTTGTTTGTTCATTTTAAACTTTCTGCTGGTTCTTCTGCCTTTGAAATATTCTGATGGAGACTGAAATCAACTTTGAAGTCAGCATTCACGAAAGTGATCTACTGGCCAGCCTGGTGGAGGAGGGTGGAATTTTACCTTCTGCAAAGAAATGCTATTTACAAAAGGGTATTTTATTTCACCGTGGGTTTTGGGTCTAGGCTGCTGAAGCAGTTTTGTACAGCCACGGCAGCCAGAGAGCACCGCACTCCTCAGAGCCTCAGGAACATTTGGCAAGAACTGTTTCACAAAAATAGGAAGAGAAATCCTTCCAGTGTGTTACCATCTCCTGTTGTTATGCCGCAGGACGGTTTCATAACTGCAGGCTGTCCCTCTTCCCAGAGCTGCTAACCTCGGCGAGGAATGTACTGAGGAATGAAGCCATTCCTCTCATGGCTAAAAAAATAGGTCATCCGACGGACGGGAAATCTGCACAATTCAGTGCCGTTTTTTAAAGGCAGCAACAAAACAGCCCTACTTTGGCTGTTCTTAGACATCTCAGTGGAACCCACAGAGACAAGGAGTTGGAAAGAAAAAAGTGGGCTTCAAACAGAATTGTTTGCCAAGCAAAGACCCTGGCGGGAGACACAAAAACCAGTCTGGGCAGGGCGTGACCCACAGCAGGGAGGGGATCAAGAAAGGGTCCTGGTTCATTAGTCCTCAGTGAGACCAAAGGTCACGGCAGCAAACAGACGGGCCACGTGGACGAAGGGAAGGACCAAGACAAGACACATCTCTGGAGTTACGGCTGAACTCGAAGGAAACCAGCACTGCTGTGTATAGAACCAGCCTGCACAGAGCAGGACGGGAAGAGGACGGGTGCCAGGGCAGAGTCCCCTTGTTCCGGCCCATTTGTCTGACCAGCAAACATGAAACCCATTTTTCTCCATTGGTAGGGACGGCCTGTGTTTTTTAATGTTTTAAATAGCTACCTCTACTCCATCCCTGAAACTCCCCCCTGAGTGTTCTCAGTACGCCCCTTCCCACACCCCTGAATGCCTCGCAGCGTCAGCTCCACATCCTTTGGAATGCTCTCTGCATCCACAAAAGAACACCTCCCAGGGGGAGACCCCCGGGCCTCAGCAGGACGGCCACCGGCTGTCTGCTCAGGACCCCAGGGATGCTCCCCTGGGTGGAGCTGAGACCAAGGCACGACGGATGGGACACGACGCCAATCAAAGGAAGTTTCCCCGGCCCACCCCCCCAATGACAAAATAAAAATAAAAAGCGAACCCCCGAAGCCCTCTTGAAGACGCCCCCTTCTCCCCGACCCTGCAAGCTCACGGCCTGACGGCAAAGATCCGGAAGGCCTTTCCATCTCGAGGGGTCCTCAAGCTGAAAAAGAAGGGAGAGCACATGTTACCGAAAGATCTGCAGGGCTGGAGCGGGAACGGGGGGGAACTGGGTGTCCCCAAGTCCCCGCGGTGGAAGAAGCACGGCCGAGGGACAGTTGGCGAAGCTGTTGGGAGCAGAGCATGCCCCAGCCAGGAGGAGCTGGCAAAGCCCTTTGCCTCTGCAGATGCGCCCGGGTCTCAACTGAGGTCAGGGTTGTTAACTTGGAATTTGCTGGCCCCTGTCTGCCTGAACTGAACCCAGCCTCCAAGACTTCTGCCTGGTTTTTGGTACCACCTGTCAACCCAGAGAGTGGCCACCTGCTTGACCGATGAATAGGACGGCATTATGACAAGAATGCACGTGCTCCTGTTACTAGAATGGGCGCACCGATCCGACTGGGCTCAGATATTGTGCAAAGGATTTTCTATACGCCTTTACCTCCTTCCGAGGAAGACCCATTAGTATCCCTATTTTGCAGGCAAAGGACAAATTAAGCTTCTGCCAGGTCACACAGCCAGTAAAAACCACCCTCTCAAGATAGGAGCTAAATCCTTTAGCTAACTGAATGCCTTTAAAAACAACAAACAAACAAACAAACACAACTTCATTAAGATATAACATGCCATGAAATTCACACTTCTGAAGCGTACAATTCGATGATGTTTAGTGATGGGGGGGCGGGGCTTGTGCAATCATCTCCACGATCCAGTTGTGGAGTGACCCCGGCTGCCCTGCTCGTTTCTCGAAAGCTCAGATTCCAGGGCCCTCCTCAGGCCTCTGGGCTACAGGACTTCCCTGGATCCTCTGCCCAAATGACTAGTCTGGGAGAGTCACCCGGAGCTACGAGGCACTCAGCTGTTGGACGTGGTGGGTAAGCCGCACTGGGGACCACTGCCAGGCTCTGTGATGCTGACTCACTACCAGCAATTCTACAGACAGGGCAGTGGGTGCCTCCACGCACAGGGCCCCCCGACAACCCAGGGACAAGGGGCCACTCAGGCTGTCGTCCAGGCAGGTACCCTAAGGTTCCTGGAGGTCCTGCCCAGTCCTACCAAGCATCCCCATTGAACAACCGGCCCACCCGGAAGGCACGAGCGGCCCCGCTGAACCGGGTGTGAATTTCTCAACACAGCACACAGCTGGCCGACTAGGTATCATGTGACACCAGCTGTGGTCCCTTCCACTGCTTCAGGCAAGGGGGGGGTTCCTATTGTTCAAGCTTCAAACATTTACTGAGCTCTAGTTCTCCTAGGAAAGTTGCCAGTTGTGTGCGTCTGATGAAAAACAAGTGTGATCGGATAAATTATAAAATAATCTCCTTTTCTAAATCTTGCCCTCTGACTCTTTTTAGCCTAGTCTGTAGCTCCCACAGGTATACGAAAAGGAATGTAAATTGGTACAGCACTTCTGGACAATTTTCACAAAAGGTACTGGATGAATTGTCTAAAAGATATTGAACAATTTTCGTAATGGGCATTAAAACTCCTACAAGCACTTCTGAACAAAGAGCTGAACTCAGCGTTTTGTCTGTCATTCAACCAGTGTTTACTGCAGACCTACTACGCACAGGCATCAAGTTGGGTGTCAGGGACACAGGGTCAACCAGACCGATGGGATTCTCGCCTTCATGGAGCTTATACAGTCTGGGGGGTGGGAGATCAACAGCTAACTATGTGTGAGAAATACAATAATTTCAGACAGTGGTGGGTGCTGGGAGGAAAACAGCACAGGGTGACGGGATCAGATTAGATTGGGGAGGAGGGCTACTGGAGACCCAACAGCAGGAGGACGCTTCCTCGGGCAGGTGGCATTTGTATGTCGGTCTGAACGACGTGCGGGCCCAGCCATGGGAGGTATAGGAGCTGGGAGGGTCTGGGGTTGGATACCAGCAGGTGCAAAGGCCCTGAGGCGAGATCTTGGTATCCAGGAACAGAGAGAAGGCTAGTGACAGGCACTGCTGTGACGAGGAGGGTGACGCACCAGGAGGGTGGAGAAGTGGGTGGGGTGGTGGTAGGTGTGGACTGCCCGTAAGGGGTAAGGGGCAAGGATTTTATTCTCAGCCCTAGGGGGCAGGGTACCAACAGGAGAGAGGCACACTGTGCCTCCCAGAAAGAAGTCGATTTGGTAGCTGTGGGTACTCTGATAAAAGGAAGTTACCTAAGAAAAGTGTGGGGAAAGCACATGGGCTTGTGCAAAGATGTTCTTTGCTGTGTTGTTTACAAGAGCAAAAGAGAAAAAGGAAACAACCCAGATGCCAGTCAGCTGGGTAAAGAAATGATGGTCTGGCCACACAATGGAATAGCGTGGAGCCACAGGAGTGACGACGTGGCTATGTCAGGCATTGGAAATGTCGGAAAGACACTCACAACCTGTTGCCGATTGAAAAAAAAAATGAACTGAACGATTTAGAGAGTCTGATCCCTTTTTTTTGTAGAAACAAAAACAAAAAAACAAAACAAACACATAAGAAATAAGCTGTTAGTGTGTAAACAGGAAAAATCTGGAAGGGAACATACCAGAATGTTTACAGTGGGTGTTTCTGGCTATGGGGTTTTCCATGATAGTAATTTCTTTTCTCTCTTTTTTTTTTTAATTTAAAAAAATGTTTTGGCCACACCGCACGGCACGCGGGATCTTAGTTCCCCAACCGGGGATCGAACCCACGCCCCCTGCAGTGGAAGCGCAGAGTCTTAACCACTGGACCGCCAGGGAAGTCCCATGATAGTAATTTCTTAATATTATTTTCGCTATTTCTTGAAGTTTCTCTAATCTTATTATGAAAAGTAGGGGGGAGAAAAGGAAGGAAGGAAGGGAGAAGGAGAGAAAGGAAAAGAAAGAAAGAGAGAGAGAGGAAGAGAGAGGGCGGGAGAGAGGAATGGAGGAAGGGAGGGCGGGATGGATGGAAGGGAGGGAAAACCAGCACAAAAATCCCGTCGCAGAACTGGGAGAGAACCTCAGCCGGACTGAGAAGCTTCTGGGGCATCCCCTTGGGCTGACTTAGTGCCCAAGGGTCGCTGACCTATTGGATGAGCTGGGATGGGTGCTCTGGGAAAGGTCGAGTGTCTGCAGCCTCGGGCGGTGTCACCAGCCCAGCTCCGGTGAGTGATTCCAGGCTCCTGACGGCCACTCACCCTGCCCTCGGCTCCAGGGTTCAGCTCTTTGTGCCAGCGGCTGTACCCAGCACACACACCACCATACCCCAGACGCTGCCTCCATCCTTTAAGTAATCTTACCCCGTCCGTGCCTCACAGCCCCGCACGAGATCTCTAGGGTTCCTCCCGCTTACAGAGAGGGAACCAAGGCTCTGAGAGGGGATGTGATTTGCCCCAAATCCAACACCTGTTCCAGGTACAGCTGGGAGGTGGATGCAGGTCTGTCGATGCTCTGGGACCCTTTCCTAACCCTTATCCTAAATGGGTGGGCTGTGGCCACGCCATCCCTGAGGACCACACTGGCCAAGCCCGCATGGCAGTGGGGGGACTCAGAGGCTGGGAGCCCCTCGCAGGCGGGAGGTCGCAGGTCCTGCAGGAGCCGCAAGCATAAGGCTGCGTCCTGGAGGCTCACTCCTGTCGGTGAAAATTACTCAGGCAGGAATTGATCGGCGTGCGGCAGCACACAACACAGACTGGATTAAAGAGAGAGGACAGCCAGCCATCTGTCCTGGGAGGGACGGAGGGGTTGTCCACCAGTTGGCCGCTGACCCCATGGAGTCACGGAACCCAGCGATAAAAGGATGGCGGAGTATTGCTCTTCTGGCTTTTAAATGTGCAATATCTTGTTTATTATTAATATCACTTATATGTATACACGTACGTCTTTGTATTTATATACGTGTGTGTGTTATACATATATATACAATTTTTCTTTTGAAGATTCTAACCCTACTCTCCCACAGTCGCACCCTCTACTGATCTTCCAGGAAAATTCAAGAGTCAGACACAGTTTCAGATCTTATCTGTCGGACCTTGGGGTGGTCAATCTATTTCTCTGAGTCTCAGTTCCCACATAGGTAAACAGGGTCCATAAAAGTACCCCCACCCTCCTCAGGGACCCTGTAGGAAGTGAATGAGCTTATCCAGGGAAAGCATCTGAGTCAGTGCTTCGCAGTTAGCAGGCGCTCAAAGCCATGGGCCATGGATACCGTCACCCTGCTAGGTTTAAGCCTCGTTCTCCCATCAGGAGAATGGTGGGTACATGCACGGCGATGAACAAGTTATCCACACAAAAGCCCAATCCCCAACGAATCAGCAAACCTCTTCATCTTATTTCATGAACTATGAAATATTTTTTAGAGAAAAAAATTTCAGAGCAGGGTGTATACACAATCTCCATTTTCATTTTTACGTGTGTTGCCCAGGGGGAAAAAAGGCCTGGAAGAGCTATAAGTAAGCAGTTAACAGAGGTTAATGGGGTGACTGCGGGAACTCTTTTTTTCTAATCCCTAGACATATTATTTAAATAATAAGTATGTATTTCCTTTCTAATAAATATTTTTAGGGTTACAAACAAGTATACCTTAGGACTGTAAGGCTCACCCCAACCCCTTCTGGGAAGGGCCTGTGCCCCAAGGTCAATGACTTGTCTGCAGTGAGGAGTCACGTGTGCTGGTTATAAGCATGGGTGCTGGAGCAGGCGTCCTGGGTTCAAGTCCTGGCCCTGCTGCTTGCTGGCTGAGTGACCTTGGGCAAGTTGCTTTACCTCTCTGTGCCTCCCTTTCCTTACTGATAAACTGTAGTCCCTGCCTCATAGGGCTGTTGGGAGGACGAGATGAGCTAATGTGTGTACAGATCTTAAGAGCGCTGGGAAGCGGGAACAGGCAGGGAGGGAGACGGCAGAGGAAACCAGTTCAGCCTTGGTCCAGCTGGCCTGGGGGAGAGTGCTAAGCTCATTCGATCTGGAAATAACGGCTCAATGGTTTCTGCTTCCCAGAGTTTCTGGACATGTCGAGAGATTTTCAGATGTCCAACGCTTGAAACTCCCAGAGCTCACAGTGGTTACCGAGTGCTTGAAATGCAGCTCGCCCAAACTGAGACGTGCTCTGTGTGCAAAATACCCGGTAGGTCTCCCAGCTCTTATGAGTAAAGGAGAGTGCAAGTTTCTCATCAATACTTCTATTCATACGTATTGAAGATAATATTTTTGATACACTGGATTAAATGAAATATACTCTAAATTCTCCCATCTGTTTCCTTTTACTGTGATTACTAGAAACTTCAAAATCCCATATGTGGCTCGCGGTACGCGTCTGGGACATGCCGCAGTAAACAGAGGCCCCTGAGGATGAAGATTTTTGTCTCTTCCGTCCCTGCCATGGCTCCGGCCCCGAGGACAGTGTCCAGCACACAGGAGCTGCCCCATAAATGCTAGTTCAGTGAGTCTACTATTTGGATAAAGGTCCATCCACATACATACCATCAACCTCTATAAACAGGTTATATCTGTTAAAACCAAGTAACCAAGGATGTTATCTGTCATTGTGTGGTATATTTCCCAATCTCATTGTAAAATCTGTCTTAAAAAATGGTCCTGGGGGCTTCCCTGGTGGCACAGTGGTTCAGAGTCCGCCTGCCGATGCAGGGGACACGGGTTCGTGCCCCGGTCCGGGAGGATCCCACATGCCACGGAGCGGCTGGGCCCGTAAGCCATGGCCGCTGAGCCTGCGCGTCCGGAGCCTGTGCTCCGCAATGGGAGAGGCCACAGCAGTGAGAGCCCCGTGTACCGCAAAAAAAAAAAAAAAAAAAAAAAAGTAGTCCTGGTCTCAGAAAAAATCCTGAACTGATATCCATCCAGATGTCCAGCTTCTTTCCGAGAACATCTGGACAAACCCTGGTCCCAACATCTGAAGCTCTTCCACACCCCTCTTCCTTCCCTTCCTTCATGCGCACGTGCGGGAGAGAGAAAGTGCCTGTCCTCTTACATTATCCCAGTTCTGCATGGTCATCTTTCAAAACTTTCAGGAAATCCTCTTCTAAAAACAGACAATTGCTAAACCAAAGCCACTCTGAAGCAGAAACAACTTTTGGCCCGTGTCCTGAGAATTCTGTAGAGGAGGTTTTGTTTGTTTGATGGCTTGAAGGATTCCCTAAATTTAGAATGCAGCTTGCTGTGAACGGGTTGCTATATGTCCAGTGTCCACATCTCCCTTGGGACTGCTGTGACCACTCCACGGTCCCAGCAGACACTGGGGACAGAGCCACCCTCCGGTCCCAGGCTGGGTTCCCAGAGTTCCTAATGGGAACAGGCTCTGGGGAAATTTCTCAGCCCTCGTCTCTACGCAGAGGGCCACCGAGGTCCCATCTAAACAAGGGGAGGATGGGGCATGGCCCTGCGTGGGGCATCCAGATATCTCTGCAGGAGCCACGTCACCAGGGAGGCACCTCCAGATAGTAAGGTGGGGCCCCGCTTGGTGTACTCGGCTCCCTGGTACCTCCCTCCACAGCTATGATGCTGTGCCCTGCTACAGATGATGCTGTTATTTCTGCATGGTCTGTGCCCCAACTAGATGATAGGCCCCACCAGGGCAGAGGTCCCAGTGCCTGGGACATCGTAAGGGCTCACCACGCATATGCCACCTGATGGGTGAGTGCAGGTGGAAAGGATGGATGCCAGGGCGAAAAAACAATTCCTGTAGGATGCTTTTGTCCTTGTCCAGAAGATAATCCATGCGGGCTATTTCCTACAACCGAGTTACCTGCCCCTACGTGACAAGAACCATAGCGTCTTGAGGTTTGCAACAGGCCTTAGAGGTTATGTCATAGCAACGAGGCCAGCGGATCCATCAGACACTTACTCAGAGCCACTGGGTGAGTGCTTTGCCCATACTGTCTCATTTAATCCTCACAGTAGCCACTGACAGAGGAAGGGACCGAGGTGTGGGGAGACTGCCTGCCCAAGGACACCCAGCTGGTGAGCAGTGCGGCGGGGTCACAAACGCCATCGGACCCTGTGTGCCCTCCTGGCCTGGTCTCTTCCCTCTGTACGTGCAGGGCGGACTCTATCATGCTGGTGCCCACGGATCCCAGCACTGGTCCAGGCCACCCTGAATACGTAGGAAATCAATGACTCTGCATCACAAACTATCAGAATCATGGGCGGTGCCGACTGTGCCAGGGACGTGGTCACCCTGGCGTCACCCTCACAGTAGCGGCTCTCACCCTCCAGTGGGCATCAGGACCACCAGAGGGCAGGTCCACGCAGCCTGCCCAGCCCGTTCCCCGAGGGTGTGTCTGAGGGGGGCCGGAGAACGTGCTTTTCTAGCAAAGCCCCCATTGATCTCGATGCTGCTGGTATGGGAGCCACTTGGAGACCCACTGTTTTACCACCACCCCAGGGGGCAGGTGCTATCATTTTCCCCTCTAAAGCTTGGGAAACTCACCCAGACATCACCACAGATTTCAGCACGCAGGACCTACTCAGGGGAAAGGGTTCGAGAAGGAAGGGAAGCAGAATCTCCACTCGCTAAAACTCTTCTGAATATCGTTGGGGGGCATCAACCACCCCGGGGCCTGGAAAAGGCTGCCTGGAAGAAGACACGGTCGGCCTTCCGCATCCGCAGGCTCTGCATCCGTGCACCCACGATTCAACCATCCGTGGCTGCGGAGTCCGTGGATGTAGACGGCCTCCTGTACTCCGACACTGTAGGTAAGGACCTGAGCGTCCGCACATTGGGGTATCTTTGGGGGATCCTGGAACCAAGGCCCCGCGGATACCAAAGGGCCACTCTACTTACAATGACGGCGCAATTTGGGCGGGTCCTTTGGGCAGAGAGAACTACAGGTGGCGGGGGAGTTAACAGTGGGGAAGAAGATACTTTGGGGGAGCCCCTCTCAGTCCCTAACCCTCCCCAGACACCCACCTGTGTCGCAGCCCTGGGATGGGGGTGGCGGCTGCTGGGGTCTTTTCTCTCTAAGGTGGGGAGAGAAAACAAAGCCCAGCCTACCAGCTTCTCACCAAGACGGTTTCTCCTAAAGGGGCACAAAGAGCTCAAGAGATTGGGGTCCTGGCATTTCTTTCCAGCCTGGCCAGGAAATTCCACCTAATCAGCTGCTTCATTTCCCTCCCATTAAATCAATGGAATTTCCCTTCATTACGCTTTTCCCAAACAGAGGTTGCAGACTTTGAAGGAGAAAATGCAGAAGCCCTTAACTCTAGCTCAGAACCCTGGGATTCTGCGTCACTTGATTCTGCAGGGTCTTCCCATACCTGGGAAGCACCATCCTGGGGCCCAAAGCGCCCCAGGGGGCTGGGAGGGTGGGGACAGCCGAGAAGTTCCCTGGAGTCGTGAAAGCCCAGGCTTCAAGGGACCCGACATATTTTGTATTCTTGACTTTACATTCCTTTTCTAAAGCGCTCCCTCAAACATAAAATCTTCAGCATTCCCCTCTGCTATGGGCTGAATCGTGCCCCCAAGTTTATCTGTTGAAGTCCTAGTCTCCGGTACCCTCAGAATATGACTGTACTTGGGAGACAGGGACTTCAAAGAGGTGATTAAATTAAAATGCGGTCATTAGCGTGGGCCCCAATCCAACGTGACTGGTGTCCTGGCAAGAAGAGCTAGGCGGGCTACTTCCCTGGTGGCGCAGTGGTTAAGAATCCGCCTGCTGATGCAGGGACACGGGTTCGGGCCCTGGTCCGGGAAGATCCCACATGCCGCGGAGCAACTAAGCCCGTGCGCCACAACTAACGGGCCTGCGCTCTAGAGCCCGCGTGCCACAACTACTGAGCCTGCGTGCCACAACTACTGAAGCCCGCGCGCCTAGAGCCCGTGCTCCGCAACAAGAGAAGCCACCACAGTGAGAAGCCCGTGCGCCGCAAGGAAGAGGAGCCCCCGCTCGCCGCAGCTAGAGAAAGCCCGTGCAGCAGCGAACACCCAACGCAGCCAAATAATAAATAAATAAATTAATTAATTAATTAATTTAAAATAAAAAGCAGAGCTAGGCAACATTTCCACCAAGCCTCCCAACAGTCCCCTAAAGTGGAGACTATGGTTATACCCATGTCACAGGCGAGGAAACGGAGGCTCCGGTGCCCTGCTCAAGGTCACAAAGCTGGTAAGAAGCAGGGCCTAGGTCTGCCGCACTGCAGACTCGGCTCTTATTTATGTAACGAGATGCAACTACATTCTGATGCAGCTATACATAACCATTGTGTGACTACAATTTGATCCCACTGTTTTGTTGGGGACGTGGGCAGGGGGCCGCACACACACATATAGAAAAAGGACCCTTTTGTGGGACACGCACCAAAACTCTCAGCAACTCTCCCAGGTGACAGGTAACAGATGCTTGTTTTCCTTTGGGCTTATCTGACGCCTCTAAATCGTCTACAAAACATGTGCTGGTCACAGAGGAAAGTTCTTATTGTGGAAAAAAGGAAGAGAAAAGAGAAGGACAGGCTTGTCCTGGGCGTTCTGATATTTTAAAGGGCACTGTCTTTGGCCCTCCTCCAATGCCCCTCACTGGCCTTGGGTGTCGAGGGTCCGAGGACGCAGCCGCCCTACCTTTCAGACTGAACTCCGTTCCTGAGAGAGCCCACGTAGATCTTCTTTTTATCCACGGGCATCACGTCCACGTAACCCCCGCTCTTGTTTCTGATGACTCCTGCGTGCACGGCGGTCTTACAGATGCTTGAAGTCTGAAAGCCCAGGAAGAGCTGTGATCAGTGTCAAGGGCAGCTGCTCGGGTGAAGAAGCCCTGCTGGGGTCAACCGTTACTTGGCCTCCTGGCTGGTGGCCAAGGAACCCCTAGGAAGTAACCGCGGCCTAGGAAGTAACCATGGCTACCTTAATTCCTCAGTGGTCTCTCCAGGGAGACCTGGCCTCATCCGTCCATTCATTCATATGTTCATTTTATCAACAAATATTTTCTGGGCACCTACTACGTGCCGGGCACTGTACTGGATATAGGAGGATTCAGCGGGGAACAAAATAAAGACTGTGCCTTCATGGAGTCAAGGGAGACGGACAAACAAGGGACTCAGGCTATGAAGAAAACAAAACCAGATCACGAGATAAAATGACTGGTGGAGGGAGCTCTTTTAGAACGGTTAACAAGGAAAGACTGCTCTTGACGTGACATTTGAGCTCAGATCAGAGTGACAACACAGGAACCGGCCACAGCCACGGGAATATCTCTGGGCAGAGTGTCCCAGGCAGAGGGAGCAGCTTGTGCAAAGGCCCTGGGGTGGGAATGAACTTGTCATGTCCGAAGTACAGGAGGAGGGACAGGGTGGATGGAATACAGTGAGTCCAGCAGAATGTGGCAGGAGAGGGGGAGAGGTGAGAAGGGGCCAGTCACGTGGGTCTGTGAGGGCCACAGGGTGGGGTCTGGGTTCATTCCAGGTGCCAAATGAGCCACTGGGTTTCAAGCAAGGGTAGGATGTGTTGTTTTCTAAAGTCATCAAATCATCTAATTCCTGGGTAACAAAATTGTCGAGTTAAACTTTCATTAGGGGCTTAACTTATCCAATAGAAAAATGGCCCTCAGATTGGACTGTCTGAGAGTAACTAATCAACATTTCCCAAAGTTGGGGAAATTCATTCAGGGGTGCGCTGGCTGGTGCCCGCTAAAGATGCAGCCTCCTGGGCCTCCCCCTGACCTACTGACTCAGAACCTCCTCAGGTGAGGGCCAGGTGATCCTGACACACACTCAAGGTTAAGAACCAGGTAGGTAGCACCCTCCTGCCTCTTCCGCGGTCATTGCACCTGGCCTGTGCTGGAACCTAACACTGGCCCTGGCAGTGACTCCCCACCCTCACTGCAGCTCAGAGCCACCTGCAGCATCTTTATGTGAAGATGATGCCCAAGTCCCCGCCCTTCCCATCCCTCCCACCCCCAGATTCACTTGCTCTGGGGTGAAGCCCGAGACTGAGTATTTTATTTTATTTTATTTTTATTATTATTTTTTGACTGAGTATTTTAAACACTTGCTGGGTGATTGTCAGGTGCAGCCGGGGCTGCAGACATGAGCGGAGCTAATCCATCTGTGGGGTGAACAGCCTCCTTCATGGTAAGTGGAGCTATCGTCGACTCTGAGCTTATTAAATACCAGCCTGGGCTGCCTTTTGTTTGCCATCTCATTTAATCTTCCAATGACATGGGTGACTACTGTCATTCCCACTTTACAGGCCAGAAAGCACAGGGTCAGCGAGATTAGATGACGTTGCCAACGCCCTGCAGACAGTTCAGGGTTTGGGAGTGATTCCAAATGAGGTCTGGCGGACGGCAAAGTCTGTGCTTCTATGGTCGGCAGAATAAAGGCCCCCAAAATGCCCATCCTCGTCCCTGGAACGTGTGGATATGTGACCTGACATGGCACAAGGACTTCACATGCAATGGGAGAGGATCCTGGATTGCCCGGGTGGGCCCAGTGGAATCTCAGGGGTCCTTACAAGAGGGAGGTGGGAGGGTCAGAGGCAGAGAGAAGCAGCATGAGAAAGACCCAACAGCCTTTCAGACTGTCAGCTCCTGCCACGTCCCTTCCAAATCCAGGTCATTCCAGACAAGTTACTGGTTTTGCAGAAGAAGGAAAAAATGCTCACAGCAGAAGGCCCCGCCCTGCCTGCTCCCTGGGAAGTTAATACTGCTGCAAAAAGGTGGAGAGGCTCAGAGTTGAAAGGCACCCTCACGCTAAAGACGGGAGAACTGGATTTCTCGGTTTCCACCACTAATCGACTTGAGTAACTGAAGGCCAGTTTTTCTAACCCCACACAAACATGTCTTGTCGTCAGTAAATAAATTAAATGGATGAGGGCAGGGTTCCTTAGCCTGAAGTGGGCTCTGGGGTGGGGGTGGGGCAGTCTGTGAGGCCCTGAGGCTACGGGCATAACTCTGTGGACCTACAGGGTCAGCAAGAACTTTCGAGGTTTTAGCACCGAGCCCAGGAAACCCCGCATCTCAGGCAAACTGGGATGGTTGGTCAACCCTGTCGGCACAAGGAAGCCTTTTTATCCCCCTGGAGGAAGGATCCACAGCTTTTCAGTTCTCAGAAGGGTTTGTGCCCCCAGAAGATTAAGAAGCAATAAATCTGCTGCCATCTAAAAGAGAGGCAGGGAGACCTTGGAAATGAAATGATCACTGTAGAATCCTTCGAAGTTCGCTGCGAGCGGGGCTGAGCTGTGGAAGCGAGCGTGGGTGGGGCTTCTCACCGGCAGGCAGAGCTGGGGTTTTTTTCTGTCTCCCTCAGTATTGCTCACCCTCTGAGTTACCAGCCCCAGGGCCTGCCTGGGGAGGCACATCCTCTGATGGTAGCTGCCAGGAGGTGGGCGCTTTGGTGTTGTGGCCTCTGTGACAGTCCTTTGCCCCGTCCCCGGAGGATTTCTGGGCACCAGAGGCACAGAAGTTTCCCATGATAACATCCAGCCGTGGGAATGGAAACCACACACGCACAGCCTGATCCTTCCTGCACGGGCCCAGCGATCACTGCACGCGTCTTCCACCGCTGATGCTGGACAAACCCTTTCCTCCCCTTGCCCCCTACCTCTTCCCACCCCTCTCCTCTCCCTGCTTCTTCCCCAGAGGTACAAGTTATCTGCTTTCTCTCCTCAGGACCCAAGGCAACACCGATATCTGAATATTTATGAACAACCACTATCAACAAAGATCTGGTCTCAGCAACACTGTCCCCACCACTTGTTGGCTGTGTGGTCTTGGATGACCTATTTTAACCCCCGGAGCCTCTATTTTCTTAGTATAAAGTGAGGATCAGGGGCTTCCCTGGTGGCGCAGTGGTTAAGAATCCGCCTGCCAGTGCGGGGGACATGGGTTCGAGCCCTGGTCCGGGAAGATCCCACATGCCGTGGAGCAACTAAGCCCGCGCGCCTAGAGCCCGTGCTCCGCCACAAGGGAAGCCACCGCAGTGAGAAGCCCGCGCACCTCAACGAAGAGTAGCCCCCGCTCGCCGCAACTAGAGAAAAAGCCCGCGTGCAGCAACGAAGACCCAACGCAGCCAAAAATAAAATTAATTAATTAATAAAGTGAGGATCATATTGGTAACCCTTTTGAGCATTTACCAGGGTGGGCCCAGTTCTAGGTGTTTCACATGATTGATATGGTAATCTCCCAATAACCTGCAAGGTAGGTATTTATTATTATTATTATTATCATTATCATTATCATTATTCCCTCTTAACAGGGGTTAAATGACTTGCCCCCAATCACTGGGCTAGCAAACAGCAGAGCTGCGACTGCTACCCAGACCAGCAATCCGCATTACTGCTCCACAGGGGTCAGTGAGAACCTAAGAGGGCCTATCGAGACGATTAAGTAAGACCAAGGGCTAAATGCAGGCTTGCACACAGTAAGTGCTCGATAGATGTTCGTTAATAAGACAAATATCACCATGATCATCACTCTCACCATCACCATTATCGAAAATTCTCAAGGGACTGTCCTCTCTAACCCAGTGGTCCTCAACGTGTAGTCCCAGACCAGCAACATCAGTGTCACCTGGAACTCGTTGGAAATGCAGGTTCTCCGGCTCTGCCTCAGATCCCGTGAGTCGGAAACACGTGGGGTGGGACCCGGAACCGTTTGAACAGCCCTCTGGGGGATTCTGATGTACGCACGAGTGTGCGAATTTATCCAGCCACCGAGGGAGATAGGACAGATAAGAAAACTCAGGTTCAGAGCAGGGAAAAAGGCTTGTCCACCATCCCACGACTGGTAAATGTCACAGCTGGGGTTTCAGTCTGCATCTTCTGACCCAGACTTCATTCGTAGGCTACACCCTGCTGCTTCTCCTGCCTGCAGCTCACCACAAAGTACGGGCTCTGCCAGCCAATGCACTCCGGGGGAGCAGGCAGGAACTGCAGGCACTGTTAGGCCCTTCGAAGGTCTGGAGACAACGCTCCCAAAATAAATCTCTCAGCGAAACAGACATTTTCCAAAAGGCATCATCATTTCCCAGAATACAGAGTGACCTAGAAACCAAGGCCAGAAAAGAACCTCTGATATGGAGATGATAGCTTTCTCTTTCTCCCTTTCTTGCTTCCTTCTTTTATTCTCTGAAGAGCTGTTTAAGCACTGACTACTGTGGTATTTTTGCTGATTTATTGTTTCAACAAACATGAATAGAACAGTTATTGGGTGCCAAGCCCTGTCATGAGCACAGGGCTTCCAAAAGCTCAAAACCCTAGTGAAGAAGAGACTGTATACAGGATTTCACCAACAGGCCTGTTCACACCTGTGCATTTATGAGGGTGGGTGCGTTCAAACAAGGCAGAACAGGGTAGGGAAAGAACAGACCCTAAGGCAAGATACACCCTCATTTGCATCTCGCCTTTGCCATGTACTAGCTGGGTGATTTGGGGCAGGTTATTCTGAGCCTCACTTTCCTTGTCTGTAAGATGGGGATAACAATACCTAGAGATGGTGTTTTTTAAGAGCCTAAAATACAGTAAAAAGTAGCCTTGTAATATTACTAAATTTTCATCAAGTTCTTGTATTTCTAAATACTTTTTCTCTTTTCTTTTTCTTCTTTTTTTCTTTATACGTTTAGCTGCTACACTGTTTGGAGCATACAGATTTGATTTTCATATCTTCATGAATTGTACCTTTCGTGCCACTGCATAACGAACTGTCATGTCCCATTCAGTATGTTTAACTTTCAATTCCACTTCCTCCGATAGCAATATTGCCACTCCTGCTTTATCTATTTGTTTCTTTGTATTTGGCTGGAATCGTTTTGCTCATCCCTTTACACTTCAAGCACTTGAAAAGCGAAGACGCTGTCTTTCGGTAGCAGATTTGGGTTCCAACATTTACTATAACAATTGATATACATTATTTTACTCCTTCATTAAACTTTTAGAACTCAATTTTGAATTAGCAGCTTTCAAGGAGAAAAAAAAGACTCATTTAATCGGGAAAGAAAAGAAGATGGGGGTGGGGGGCAGGTAGCCACGAAGGTTGCTTTGACTTGGCAGAACTCAATGACCTCCCATTTACAGGACTCCAGCATAAATGAAGGCAGATGGGGGCGAAGGTGATGGTCGTGGGTGAGGGAGAACGGTAAAAATGAAGGCTGAGTAAAAATGTCAGCTGGGGATGAGCGATGCTGATCTCATCATGGACTTTTAAACCTAGAAGATTTCCTGGACTAGAAAATCCCAGCTCTGGCTCATTCTACGGAGAGATAAACAACCTGGCAAGAAGATCAAATAGTCTGTTGGGCAGAACTGTGACCACAGTCACATCTTCTGGATCACCATGTCCCTAAAGCCTGGACCACCGGAGGGAGCAGACTACTTTTTGAAGGCCTCACTTCAGAAAAATCAGCCTAGGCAAACGAAATTATTATATATGGGACGGATCGACAACCAGGTCCCACGGTATAGCACAGGGAACTATATTCAATATCCTGTGAGAAACCATAATGGAAAAGAATAGGAAACTATATATGCGTAACTGAGTCACTCTGCTATACGGGAGAAATGAACATAACACTGTAAATCAACTATACTTCAATAAAATTTTTAAAAAAGGAAAAGAAAAAGAAAAATCAGGCTAAAGCTTCCTTGCTAAAGTTAGGAGGGACAAATGGAAGAACAGGCTCCAATATAATAAGAGTGGTTATTAACAAGTGGTAAATTGGAGGTAGCTTGTATTTTCTTCCATGTGCTTTTAGCTCCGTGTGTACACAGCCACAAAGAAATGCAGTGAGTACAGTGGACGAACAGCTTATAAATGCATCAGGAGAGCCAGAAGGGTGATTAGATATCTGGGGGAATGATGTGTGTGATGCATGGGAGCCTTCATATGAAAAAAGCACGTCAGTAGAGAAGCAGAATTCAGTTCACCAAACTCTGAAGCCCTCTGTGTAAGAGGAGGTACACCTGTGTCCGTATTCATGAGCACACATTGGTGGAAGTTCAAATATTTCTGTAAATGGAGAAACTAGGGCAATGGTAGCAAAAATGAGTGATCTAAAATTAGCTAGAGGCACAGGAATGGGATCTCAAGTTTCTGGTGTCCAGACCTTGGAATGTGGTTTCTGTGGGGTGGCAGTTGCAAAGGCCAGAATACTCACGTCTGCATAGATGTTGGTTCCAAGCACGGGAGCCCAGTAGGACGGCTCATCTTTGCAGTGCGCCGGACAATGTACTCTGGAAAACAAGCAGCATTTAGGTGATGGTTAGAATCAGCAGAAAACAAAATTTCTTGAGAAAAGCAGCTGGCCCTCTGTATTTGAACATCAAGATTTAAGCACTTGGGTGAAAGGCAACTACCACACGGTTTACTCTTTAAGAAAAAGATATGCCTCTCCTACCCTAGCAGTGATAAAGATATTCTTCCTTAAAAGTGCATATAGAATTTTAAAACCCCGTATGGGGAGGCATAAATTGGGAGACTGGGATTGACATATATACACTGCTATATATGAAATAGATAACTAATAAGGATCTACTGTATAGCACAGGGAACTCTACTCAATACTCTGTGATGGCCTATATGGAATAGAATCTAAAAAAGAGTGGAGATAGATATATGTATAATTGATTCACTTAGCTGTACACCTGAAACTAACACAACACTGTAAATCAACTATACTCCAATAAATTTTTTTTAATAAATAAATAAAAATTTTAAAAGCTGTAACTAAAATGAAAGGAATGAAAGGTTTTTGTCTGATTTGCTGATTGATTAGTTGATTAAAGTTGCTGGTTTACTCAGTGTACCTTAGTAATGCATGCTTTCTGTTTCTTTTTTCTGACCAGTCACTTATTAATAAAATGGAATATATTAATGGGAGAAAAACCTCCATACAACAAGACATGCACAAATGGCAAGGTGAAAGGAAATAAAAATCTAAGACATGCACAAACGGCAAGGTGAAAGGAAATAAAAATCTAAGAGAGGCGAGTATGGGATTGTAAGGGGTTGTGCCTCCCATTCTTGGATGTTGGCTGGTTCATACTGTGGCTACATTATGGAGATTACAATCAATAGATTTTCGGAAACGCCACTTCCCTGTGTAGGGGAGGGAAGGGTGGAGGCCTTCACCTCCATGAGTCACAGAATATTCCAGGCGGGGGGCACTGATAACCCGGGGCAGAAGGGTTGGCTCACCGCTGCGTCAGTCAGCACATCCCTGCCATAGGGGACGAGGAGAGTGCCTCAAACTGGAATCTCTCACACCAGGAAAGAACATGAGCTTTACTTAAACAAAGGTCTTTTGTCTTTATCCGGAACAGGTGCACCATGGGCTGGAGCCCAGGGACCAAGGAACCAAAACGGCATCTGGAAGCCCTCTGGCTTGTGAGTAGCAAAGGGGAGGATTCAGGAACCCCATCTGGTCCCCTCACTGGCCCCCCTCCCGGGGCTCTTCCCTGCTCACACCTCGGGGTTCTCCACCTGTTAGATTTTTGTTTTGTTTTTGTTTTGGCCATGCCGCACAGCTTGTGGAATCTCAGAGCTACATAACCCAGCTTCTGACAGGATCTAACAGGTACTTTGGAGATACCCCTTCTTTGGTTCTGATGCAACATCCTCCCAAAACTCAGCCGATTAAGGTTTGGGCAGATGCATGTGAAACCCACTCCTTAGACAAACACATTGCGGTACATCCACAGAATGGAACGCCCGCCACTCGGCAACATGAAAGGATAAGACAAATCACCGATTCCCTCCGCAACACAGAAGAATCGCAAAGCACTGTGCAGAGTGGAAGAAGGCAGATACCCAAGTCTCCGTGCTGTGACGGCTCCACGTATATGAGATTCCAGAAAAGGCAAGAGTACGGGGACAGAAGGGAGGTCAGTGGTTGGCAGGGATGTGGGTGGGAGTTGGAGGGAGGGGTGCGGACAGCAAGAGAGCGTGCTGGGGTGATGAAAATGTTCTCTGCCTGGATGGTGGTGTACATATGTCAAACCACATCGAACTGTATACTTTTAACAGGTGGATTCTGTTGTGTGTAAATTACACCTCCAAAAAGCTGAGTTTTAACGAGCTAGCTCTAAAGTGACCCACGGAAAGCGTAACAGATCAAGTACAAGAACCAAGGAGCTGATTCCAAGGGGACCAGTGACACCCAGCTTCCAGAGCTCTCGACAGATCTAAGAGGCCAAGAATGACAGGTCCCAAGGTCTGTCTGGGGGCTTGGGAAGAGCCTGGGGGCAAATGAAGTCAAATACTCTCTCCTTCAAGTGGAGGTGACATCGAGAAGGGCAAAGCCATCTTTTCAGTTAAGTTCCCAGAGTGGGGCCCTGGGGCCTGGCTACACACGGGGCTCACCCAGAACCTTCTCAAGATGTGGATGTCCTGCTGGGCCACGCCCGGAGATTGGGACTTGTTCTTTTAATGCCTCTCAGGCAATTCCAATGTGCAGCCAGGGTTGAGAACGAGGGGTCTCAGGGAGAGGCCAAGTGGGTCCTTGACCCGGAGCACAAAGCGACTGACTTCCTGGGTGGACACACACCAGGGCCACGTCTAGAACTCAGCTGTGCGTGGCTCCGGGCAGTGACCCGCCACCCAACCTGGCCCTCCTTCTCTCGGCCCCCATGTTTGCCAATCCAGATGCCAGGGAGCCTTACCTTGGGCAGTGGGTCCCCGGCTTCTCATATGGGCAGAGCTGGGCCACGGTGGTGTAGCAGTCCAGGTCCTGCACTGTGAATAGGAACACGGAGGGGAAGGGTCAGGTCACGGGCAAGCCTGGGCCTCAGGCTACTGGCCTGTGAAACAGGCTGCTGGACAACGGGTCCTAGGGGTTCCTTGGGCCCCCGAACCGGGATGAGAGCTGGGATGAGGCCCCAATGCTCCTGGCACCTCCCCCAGGGGCACTCTAGGGATGAGATAAAACCCAAGGCCCAAGCGTTTCTACAGGTCGAAGGTGTCATCACCCTAAACAGTTGCTCTGTGGGGCGAGCAAACTTTTCATTTGCATCGTGCTCTTCCACCTGGAAGCCTCTGCCTCTACTTCATCCTGCTGGAGCCTCATGGCGGGTATTATACTAACTATACAGATGGGGAAACTGAGGTCCAGAAAAGCTAAGAGACCTCCTGAGGCTGCACAGGACATGGTTGAGGGTCCACGTTTCCGATTCCCAGCCTAGAGCTCTTTGCTCACACCCTTCCCAAGGGGCAGGTGACTCTTTCCTTCAAGGTCACATGTTGTGTTTTAACAACAGATGTAAGAAAGCGGTTCTAATACTGGCCACCTGTAGTCTCTGACAGCCCGTCCTTGTCCAGTCCAGGGCTCGGCAAACTCTTCCTTAAAGAGCGAGAGAGTAAATATTTCCAGCTCTGTGGGCCCTATGCCATCGTAGCAGGAACCAGCCACAGACAATGTGGGAAGGAATGGGTGCGGCCAGGTGCCACTAAAACTGTATTTACAAAACAGTCAGCAGACAGGATTGGCCTTGAGGGTTGTAGTCTGCCCACTCTTGGTCCAGCCGATCACTTGCACGGGCCAGGGGTCTATGCAGCAATCCAGCAAGGGGATTGGTCTACTACACCGAGGGTCTGCTATACAATGGGATGCTGGGGAAATCATTAAAATGAGGTTTAGAAGTCCACTTAAAGGTATAGAAAACTATTCTTGATATATTATTATTTGAAAAAAAAAATCAAAAAATCAGTTTACCAATTCCATTTCAATTTTTAAAAACATATCAATGCATACGTTACCAATGTATATACTCTTAATGCAGAGGGAAAAGAAACACTACAGCTATCCACCAAAATGTTCAGAGCAGTTATCTCTGAATGGTGGAATTTAGGTCTTTTTTCCAACAATTCTCTGTATTTTTAAATTATCTGGAATAAACAGGCATTACTTTTGTAATAGGGGGAAAAGCTGCTATATGCTTTTTTGGTTTGTTTTTTCTTTTTTTTTTTTTTTGCTGTACGCGGGCCTCTCACTGCTGTGGCCTCTCCCGTTGTGGAGCCCAGGCTCCGGACATGCAGGCTCAGTGGCCATGGCTCACGGGCCCAGCCGCTCCGCGGCATGTGGGATCTTCCCGGACCGGGGCACGGACCCGTGTCCCCTGCATCGGCAGGCGGGCAGAAAGGGTCCGTAGGCAAGAATCAAGGACAGGGCCCAGGGGAGGGTGCTGGGTGGGGCACCCTGGCACCCCCACCTGCCTGAGACTATTCCAGTCAAGTGCCCGGTCTGGGCAACCATAAACCAGACCCCAGTTCTGGTTACAGTGTGCTCTCCCGTGGATCATGCCACCCTGCCAAATGAACATCCCGGAGGCCATACAAAAAGCTGGGCCAGAGACAGCAAGTATGGGCCACGGACTTCCCCACGTTTCCCTCTCTTGTCCATGGCAGACATTACTAATCTATCAAGCTCCGTGCTCTGCTGAGCCCAGAATGAGGCCTCAGAATCCTTCTCAAAACGACGCTCCAGGTAGCCACTGTCGCTCACTAGAAATTGACACTCCCTGTGCAACCTATTAGCTACTCTAGACCCAGGCATTCGTACTTCTGTGACAGTCAGCTGGGAACCCATGCCTGTGTTTCAGGTTAGCTATCTAGGTCCATGGCCAAGTTCAGATTTTTTTTTTTTTCACCGTGCCCCACGGTTTGCGGGATCTTAATTCCCAAACCAGAGACTGAACCTGGGCCACAGCAGTGAAAGCGCCGAGTGCTAACCACTGGACTGCCGGGCAACTCCCCCTAAGTCATGATATTTAAAAAAATTAGTTAAAGGATCGACCTCCTCAGGAACCTCTTAACCATCTTTACAGTGCTGAGAAGAGCAACATCAGCAGACACGGTAAACATTAAATCAATAACTAAGAGGAATGCAGTTCCAGGGAGACCCAAGATAACCTGCGTGTTGCGGTCATATGAGAAAAGACTGGCCGGCTTACCTTTTACCTTTGACACCGTGAAAGAGCTGGAGGCCTTGTATTTGCTGTAAAAGGAATCATTAGGTCAATGCAAACAGAAACGCGTCTGAAAGTACACGCTTGTTCCTGCAGTTATTTTATTTACGGCCTCAACTTTACATTTTTCTACTTGTTTCCCATCAGGCTGAAAGCCCTTGGGACGTTCTAGAGCAGGATCTAGAAGGAGAAGATTCTAGAGCAGGGCTCGTTAATCTTCCTGGTGCCAAGGGTCCCTCTAGCAGCCTGGTACAGCCTACGGACACCTTCTCAGAACGATGGTTTTAAAATGCAATGACAAATTGAAAAGATTAGAAGGAAATAAGGTATTATTAATATCATCATCAAAGTATTAAGACAAATGTGTGTTAGCGTCATAGCTGTGCACCTTTATCAACGTACTGAAAACAGAACCTAGCGGCAGGTCTTCTAACTGCTGTCATTTGGGGATCATGACAGCAGAGACTGTTTCACGGTGTCTCCATCACGTGGATGCCCACCCGTGAGAAAGTCGCTGGCCCTACGAGTGCTACTCAGACTGGGGGCTAACACCCATCAGGGAAGAAAATACCACATTTCAATGAGAGGTGAGTGAAACTAAAGTTTTAATTTGCTTTGCATTCACACACTCCCCGACTCTAATTCTAAGACGTGAAGAACCCCCCTCTAGATGTAAAGTTGGCCATTGGAAGGGACCAGAAATGGATTCAGGACAAGGGTCCCAGGCAATGCAGGACCTGAACCCTTGGTCAAGTCCACAGCTCCACCGGTGGTGGGGCGGAGCTTCATCAAGGCTGGGGTTGAGGTCACGCAACCGATCTCTCCATGAATATTTTCTTTGCTTTCGTTTAAACTTCCTTGCTCTTTTTTTGTTTACATAAAATCCCCAGCTAAGACAGAAGAAGGAATATTGCAACACTGCCGGAAGAACCAGGCCTTTCCAAACAGAATGACTCATGTAGTTTTTGAAATGTTCTGAGTGGCCTCACTATTCGGAAGGGACATGGACGTGCCACCTTGTAACTATCACAGGAGAGTCTGCTGGGTGCCTTCCTGCTGCAGACCCTGGGATGGGCACTGACATGGGGGTCCCTGACATGCTGCCTCGTGGTGGGTTAGCTGGGTGTCAGCCCCGGGTCCTGCCGTGGCCCTCATTTATAAATGAGAGTACTGCCACCCCGACGGGATGAAGAAGCCAGCCCCCGTCACGCAAAGGGAGAAGTCAGAGCCGGGTCTGTTTGACCCTAGAGCCCCCAGTGGGTCCCACCAGCTCCTGGTCACCTTATGCCTCAGATGCCATGGACAGATCAAGACATGATCTCCCACAGTTCTTCACAGTCCCCCCAACCCCATCAACCCCCAAAAGTCAGAATGGCGAAGATGGTCTGCCCCGTCAGCCATCCACATAACTTACATGAAAAACACCTTGCAAAAACAAGTAAGTATATTTAAAAAATGAAAGCCTCGTTCTCAGGGGGAAAAAAAGTGCCAGTCAAGAATTAGCCAACGGGGTGGGATACGGAGGGTGGGAGGGAGGCTCCAGAGGGAGGAGATATGTGGATATCTGTATATGCATAGCTGATTCACTTTGTTATACAGCAGAAACTAACACACCATTGTGAAGCAATTATACTCCAATAAAGGTGTATATAAAAAAAAGAATTAGCCTACAAACTCAAAGATACCATCAGTCATTACTGAAGTTTCTGAAGAGTTCTCAGGGACAAGGAAGGGAGAAAAAGCAGGATTCAGAACTCAGATTGCAAGGCTATGCTTTTGAAGGTCATGTACGTAGATTATCTCTGGGAAGTGGGAATGAAGAGATTAGTATTTCTTTATTTCCGTTTTTCTGTATCTTCATGGCTATGTGTACATTTCCTAATTAAGAGCAGTGTTCATTTTAAATACGCAATAAACTTTCCTAAAACCTACAAAAACAAACAAACAAGAAACAAAACTCAACCACATTAAACACACACACCGAAACCCACTGGGATTAAATAGGCTGAACGGCCAATGGGGCGATTTCTGAGTTACGGGATTAAGGTCATCTTCAGTGTTTTCCTCCTTCTTTATATTGTTCAGTACTTTTCAAAGTTTCAACAGTGCTCTCATAAGCAGAAAAGAAGTCTTCAGGAACCCTGATCACTGCATAGTTACCTCAAAGACTGCACGCCGTTTCTCTCAGACTTGACGAAAAAGGGGACCTTCCCATTCCTGGTGACGTCCACCAGGCCTCCCTTGTCGTCCAGGACCCCGTAGTGAATGGCGGCCCGGCAGATGCTGGACGCCTGCGGGGGACAGGTCAGACTGTAAGTAAATCTGAATTCATCTTTGTCTGCGATCATTTCCAGAAAACATCCAAGATGTTTGTCCTCAACCCACAAGAAGTCGGGCCAAGGCTCACCCCACTTCTCACTCTGGCTGCACTCTATAACACGTCTTTGTTCCAGGGGGCGCTTATCTCTAAGAACTCATCTGAGTTGCTTTACAAACTAAGAACAGGGACAAACAGCCCTTTCTCCCCATCCAGTGGAGCATTTAACGCTCGGCCTACAGTGGAGACTGGCTGCTCGAGGGTCATCCCCCGTTCCCAAAAGTGGCTTCACAAGTTTGTGACCCCAGAAACACACACGGATCAGCTCTACAAAAAGGGGGGCTTGACTAAGGAGCGGAAAGAAAATCTGTTCACCTGAAAACCAGCCACCTGCTTTTAAAACAGAGACAGGAGTCCACACAAGCCATTTAAAGAAATGCTGGCCATACTTACGCTTTCATAAAAGAGAGTCCCAAAGATCTTTGCCCTGTGGTGCAGGCAGCCTGCTGGGCACTGGTACCTGATGGAGAAGAAAGAAGATGATTTTCAGAGGTAAACATGTTCATGAAACCTCATCGTGAATTTATTGGGGTTTTTCCCTTCTATATTATTACATATAGAAAAGCGTCAGTGATATAGCATGCATTGTTTTGGAGCAACTCACAATTCACCCAGGCTGAAGTTTCTAGTCACACAGACACAATTAGATTCAACTTGACCTCCTTAAAGACTATTTTCATGTGCTTCAGGTTCAAATTGAATAGATGGACAATTCTATGAACAGATAGACAATTCACAGAATAAAGACAAGTGGCTTCAAAGGCACCAGAAAAAAAAAAAAAATCCTCAGATATCAGTCACCAAAGATGTGCAGACTGAAAGGAGTTGGCATTTTCCAGGCATCAAGGGTTTTTTAATAGAATAAAACTAAATGATGGTGATCATGTTCACAAACAACAGTTAATCTTTCCAGAAAGCCTTCAGAATTCATATCCCTTAAACCATAAACAAAACGAAAAGACAACCTCTGCACTGGGAAAAAGTATTTGCAAATGATGCTACCGACAAGGGATTAATTTCCAAAATATACAAACAGCTCATACAGCTTAATATTTTTTTAAAAACCACAGCCCAATCAAAAAATGGGCAGAAGACCTAAACAGACATTTCTCCAAAGAAGACATATAGATGGCCAAGAGGCACATGAAAAGATGCTCAATATTGCTAGTTATTAGAGAAATGCAAATCAAAACGACAATAAGGTATCACCTCACACCAGCCAGAATGGCCATCATTAAAAAGTCTACAAATAACAAATGCTGGAGAGGGTGTGGAGAAAAAGGAACCCTCCTACACTGTTGGTGGGAATGTAAATTAGTGCAGCCACTATGGAAAACAGTATGGAGGTTCCTCAAAAAAACTAAAAATAGAGCTACCATATGATCCAGCAATTGCACTCCTGGGCATATGTCCAGACAAAACTATAATGCAAAAAGATACATGCACCCCTATGTTCATAGCAGCACTATTCACAATAGCCAAGACACGGAAGCAACCTAAGTGTCCATCGACAGATGAATGGATAAAGAAGATGTGGTACATATATACAATGGAATATTACTCAGCCATAAAAAAATGTCATTTGCAGCAACATGGATGGACCTAAAGATTATCATACTAAGTGAAGTAAGTCAGACAAAGACAAGTATATGATATCACTTATAAGTGGAATCTAAAAAAATGATACAAATGAACTTATTTACACAACAGAAGCAGACTCGCAGACATAGAAAACTTAAGGCCACCAAAGGGGAAAGCGGGGCGAGGGATAAATTAGGAGTTTGGGATTAACATATACCCACTACTATATATAAAACAGATAACCAACAAGGACCTACTATATAGCACAGGGAACTGTACTCAAAATCTCGTAATAACCTATAATGGAAAAGAATCTGAAAAACAATATATATATGTATAACTGAATCACTTTGCTGTACACTTGAAACTAACACAACACTGTAAATTAACTATGCTTCCATTAAAAAAAAATTCATATCCCTTAATTCTTGAATCTCCCAAGTAAAAAGACAGAAAGTCAGACCTCCATGTTACTCCAACCATTTGTAATAGGGAAAAACTGTAAATAAGTCATCAGGTGTCAAAGGAATAGCCAAATATACTTTTGTGTGGCCAAATGTCAGAGTATTATGCAGCCACTAGAAATGAAGTTTTTGAGGAACAGTTATTGACTTTGGAAAACCTTAAGTGAAACCAGTAACACACAAGATTGCATAACAGTATAGCGTAATCAGTGCACAGAAACTACATAGAATGGTTACTGACGTTCACGAGATTGTGGGACACTTATTCTTTCCTTTATACTTGTTTTTGGTGGTTGTTTTCCTGAATTACAATGAACAAGAACACCTTTTAAAGTCAGAAAAAAAGTCCAGTAAATATTATTTTTTTAAAAGCACCACGTACAGAAAACTGATGTGACAGATGGCGGGACGGCTTCCAGGAGCTGCACCGGGAACGTTCTTGTGGTCGCAGGTGGGCTGAGTTCTATATCTTGACTGGAGGCATCTAACAGCCTTCATGTGGACAGACCCCTGCCTTTTCCGTGCTTGGGGAGGGTCCCACTACCCCCAACCCTGCAGCTCTTTTGATGCTAACAACGAATGTTCTCCAGACTTGTCATTTGTTCCCATTGAATGTTCAGGCGTGATGCTCTTGTAACAAGCCTGCGGTTCAGAAAGGCACATCACCACCAAGGGGCAACTCGGGAGCGTCCCGGGAATCCCAGACCTGTGAGTTTGTGGAGTGGAGACCCCTTCCGGTGCGAGGGGACAGACGGTTATTCCACCACCCTCATTGCCACGTCCTGCTCATCTCACCAACAAAGTGCCTGGTTCTACTTTCGTAGTACTTGCTGGCCCATCGCCAGCTGCTCGTGGGATGACGTATGAGCCCCTTGAACATCTGATCCTGGGCTGCTCTGTCTGTCCCAGGACACTCCTGCCAAAGTCTGAGTGATGCATTGTCCAGATCACAAAGTCTCCATGGTATAAAATAGGACCCTCTCTTTTAGGTAATACCATATACCTTCTCTTTTAGCGTGTGCTTTAAAGAACACGATTCACGGTTTCCCTGGTGGCGCAGTGGTTAAGAATCTGCCTGCTAATGCACGAGACACGGGTTCGAGCCCCGGTCTGGGAAGATCCCACATGCCATGGAGCAACTAAGCCCATGTGCCACGACTACTGAGCCTGCGCTCTAGAGCCCGCGAGTCACAACTACTGAACCCGCGTGCCACAGCTACACTACTGCCCGTGCTCCGCAACAAGAGAAGGTACCGCGATGAGAAGCCCGCGCACCGCAACAAAGAGTAGCCCCCGCTCGCCGCAACTAGACTAAGCCCGTGTGCAGCCACGAAGACCCAATGCAGCCAAAAATAAATATAAATAAAATAAATAAATGAAAAAAACATAAAAATGCAATTCAGCTTTAGATGAATGGACGCCAGAATCCATCGGAAGAAGAGTAAGGGCCCCTCCACCGATAACACAGTTTCCTGCCGTGAACCTGAGGACCTATGTAGGGCCGCTACACCTGTTGGCCACTCACTGCCAGAAGGCGCAGCCCAGCAGCTACGTTGCCAAAACCAAGCTTGTTCTTCTTGGCAGGTGTTTTTCAACATCTGAAATGGACGATACTAAGTGACTCCGTCAGCTACATGAATTTGTTCAACGCTCTTTGTCTGGTGGGGCCCCTCGGGAAGCAGGCCGACTTGGATTCCACAGCAGCCGTGCTGGACCCGTCCACGGCCACACCTGCCCTAACGCTGCCGCAGCCCCAGTCGTCCCCGGCACAGAGCTCTGGGCTAGCCTGTGCTAGCTCTGGGTAACCCCTTCATGCAGGGAGATGGGAGGGAGCCCCCAGGCTCACAAAAACGTTCGTCAAGATCTCCCTGTCGGTAGCACATCTGCTGCTGGCACATCTGGCATTTCTACAGATGTAGATCAGCTGACAGACCATGATGTGACCCAAGACCGAGAGCAGGTGCTTCAGAGGGCTGTAGGCAGCGAGATAGAGATGGGCCAGGTCTTACCTGTTGCACGTGGACCCTTTACACTTGTCCTTCATCTTGGTGTCACACTTGACGACTTGGGCTAGGAGAGAAATGCAGAAATACTTGTCAAGGCAAGAAGCGGGAAGATGAGTCTGAGTTAGAAGACCCCATCCCCCGCTCTGAGGAACTCTCTGGAACATTCTGGAATCCATGTCATAATGAAAACAAGAGCATGGCCCAATGGCTGCAGGCTTAGGGTGAGGTTCAGATCCCAGATCCTCTTTCTAGTAGCACTGTCACCTTGGACACCTTACTTCCCCTCTCTGAGGTTCAAATTCTGCTTACTAATGGGGATGAGTATAGTATCCACCTCCAACGGTTGCTGTGAGCCTGAAATGAGAAAGTAAATGTAGGCTTGGAAGGGAGCCTGGCACACTAAGTGCCCCATAGCCTCACAGGGCTCTGGAGGGCGAGCCTTGTCCAGCCCGGTTGGCGGGCACCCAGCCATTCTCACCAGTGTCGTCTCCCCGCCCCCGGCCAAGATGACTTTGCCAAGCTTTCCTTTTTTGTGTATTTTATAGGGACATATCAGAATCTTGCAGTAGTGTCACAGTTTGACAAAAAGACATATTACTTTGTAACGTTACCTTATTAAAGAAAAAAAAACAACTGAAGCGTTCGGAATTTCTGGACAGACAAGAACATCAGCGTATTTCCTGGTCAAGGAAAGCCACAGCTGACTAAACAGGCAGGAAGCCCAGGAGAAAGACGTCTGAAGGCCCAGAGGATAGAGACTAGTGGGGGCTGAGGGCAGGGCAGCTGACAGAACAGCAGAGGATTTTTGAGAAAGATGGGCATGCGCTGGCCTCCTCACTCAGGGGTGAGTCCCGTTTTATGCTGTGTGAGGTTTGGAGGGAAAAGAGAGACACCGGTGGGCAGAGAAGCCACACTTGGTGCCGTCTCTGTAAGAAAATGCCCTCCAGAGCCTCAACCCTTCACTAAAGGTGCCGCATACACAGGTGGGCAGCGGAGGGGGTAAGCGGAGCCCGGCAGGGGAGGGCAGAAAGAAAGGAGCGAGCCCTAGCTGGCGAAGCATCTTGGGAGACCGGGCAGAAGAAAGCGTGACAGAGGTGAGCGTGAGGACACTAGGCATCTGGGGACTTCCGGAAGTCTCTGGGAGGACATCCAACTTCCGGCCTTGGGGGGGGTGTCGGAGGCAACTTGATGGTGAGCTCAAAGCACAGCTGACACTGGGTGGCCCCCGTTTACTGCAAAAAATCTCCACAGCAAACTGACGGAGCTGCAACAGCTCTGGTAAGGAGACGTGTGAGAGTAACAGATGAGAACGTTGACATACAGCCCAGGAGGTTTGCCCCAGGTCTAGAATCCATGGCCTTGTTCCCTAGTAATTGCTGCAGTTCTCCTTTGTCAAGAACATGATGCCAGGCTTCCCTGGTGGCGCAGTGTTGAAATCCACCCGCCAGTGCAGGGGACACGGGTTTGAGCCCTGCTCCGGGAAGATCCCACAGGCCACGAAGCAACTGAACCCGTGCACCACAACTACCGAGCCTGCGCTCTAGAGCCCGCGAGCCACAACGACTGAGGCTGCGCACCACAAGTACTGAAGCCCACGCGCCTAGAGCCCGTGCTCCGCAGCAAGAGAAGCCACCACAATGAGAAGCCCGCGCACCGCAACGAAGAGTAGCCCCCGCTCACCACAACTAGAGAAAGCCCATGTGCAGCAACGAAGACCCAACACAGCCAAAAATAAGTAAAAAAAAAAAAAAAAAAAAAAAAGAACCCAATGCCTCTTGTAAAATATGGACATATGAAATGCACAGGTCCATATCTCACTGATTTAAAAAAATGCTGACAGAGGCATCACTGCTCCCACTTTATGGACGAGCACATCGACTCTCTAAGAGTCGGGTGACTGTCCGAGTCACAGGGCTGGTGCACGATGACCACGGGAGCCGGGCTCCACGCTGCACGTTCATTCTCCCTTTGGGAGCCAGGCACTTCCAACAGGAACCCAATTTTAGCCCAAGTCCTCTCTGAAAGGACAAGAGAAGGTCTAACCTTAAAATACCTGCCAGGGGGGAAAAGGCCACCCAAGCACAGCTCCTATAATGCTTCTTTTGAAATGACTTAAAAATATCATTTTTTAGAAACATCTTCAAGTTGTGCTTTTTGCAAGCTACACCCCACCCTGTTCCCTGCTGTTTGTCGACTTGGAGACCTCTCAACCCACCAGTTTCCCTCCTCTGCCCACCCCAAAGAAAACTGCCCCCTCCAGCGGTGGCTGGCAGAGGGCAGAGCCCCACTCACTCATGTAGTTCACGGCAGGGGCTTTCTTGGGCTTCGTGGGTCTGATCACCCTCGGCGGGACCCAGATGTGCTTCTCTTCAGGAACGGGGGCCACTTCCACCTCGTTCATCTCGTCCGTTTCAGGTTTCTGGTCGTATGTCTCTTAATAGTGAAGAGGGAGAGAAAAGCAACATGCTGGGATTCAACCAAAGTGCATTTAGGAAAAAATAAAGAAGCAATTTGGAAACTAAAGTTGTTCGAGGTTTGGCTTCACAAAGGGTCATTTCAGTGGCAAAGAGAAAGTTACCTTTCAGGACAGTGCTGGCCAGGTGGAATTCTCCCCGCCAAGGGGCGGTGGGTGGCTCTCTGCTCACTGTGTTTGCTTTGGACGCAAGAGCGGCTGGGCTGACCAGAGGTTAGAAGGCCCTGGCGCCCACCCCTGGATCATCAGAATGGTTTCTTGTCCCGTCTCTGCCCAAGGAAGCAGCTTCAGGAAGCCGCCTCATCCTCTGACCCCAAACCGTAGCTGTCTCCGCTGAGGTGCCTCTGGCCCTAGGTTCTCACTGGCGGAGGGGTCCGCCTCATTTACACGCCGTCAGGGCACACGAAGACCCTCGTCAATGGTCTTGGGCCCCAATGCCCCTCACCACCAGCACATTCTGCTTCCTTCCCCACTCCTGCAGGCCAAGATCACTTAACCTTTCTCTGCACTGACGTTTCGAAGCCCAATAACATTGGAACCATCATCTAGAACGAGCCAAAGACCCAACTCTTGGTTAAAACACTTAGTTCTTTGGGTCCCAATATTTTCCCCACCCAAATATTATTATTTCTCCAACCATGACCATGACCTTCATGTTTCAAAACATTCTAATTCACCGAATACACTGCATTTATTAAGCATCAGTTTATCTTCCAGTTTTCGTCATGGAAGTCAACTATTAACCACTCACTGTGATGTGTAATCAGGCCAGCTGGATACCAAAGCATAAATTCCAGCCAAAGTAGAGCAAAGTATTGCTGTTTGGGTTTGCTCGAGCACCCTTATCAAAGATGAATCAGTGCGCATCTCTGCTGGGGGACCCCCGCCCCTCCAAGGATGCCTGTGGACCCGAGGTGGAAACCCCTGCCTTCCAAGCTCCTCCAATGAGAAAAGACAACAGACGTGTTTGGGTAAGAACGGTTTCAAGGAGCAGGAATGAAGCGCCCTTGCAGCCTCTCTGTGTCAACGGATTAAAACTCAAGTCCCATCACGTGTTCACCAATCCCCAGCCTTATCCTTACTTCTTCTGAAGAGTAACAACTTTTCTCCAAAAAGCAGACCAAGGGTTTGCGTTGATACGAGACATTCAAGAATATGAAGGGCAAGTGACATCTTCTCTGATGCTTTTCAAGGCTGGGATGCTCTGCAGCTGTTTCACTGGCCGATTCATCACGGCACAACCACTACCCTGACTCATAGGAGGACAGACAGGATTTAAGCCGGAGGAGAACAGCAACCCTGAGTGCCAAGTTCATTATCAGAGCTCATGGACCTCCGTGTACTGCTCCTGGACGGCGTGCTCACCACCACCCACCTCCCCCACCAGCTGTAAACTCCCTGAGGCCAGCAGCCAGCCTGCTTCACACCACACTACACCCAGCTCCCAAAACATAGTAGCTGCTCAACAAAATGTGCTGAGTGAAGGATGATCCAAATGCCCAACAAATTCTGTCTTTGAATTCTTTCGGGGGAAAAAAAAAAAAAATAGTCCCAGCAAAGCTTAAAGACATCCAGGAAGGGAATTCTGAACACATCATTTGCAGCCAAACGCTATAGGTGAAATCTTTATGAAGATGCTGGGTTTGCAAACACCACTTGGGACCCAGCGGCCGTCTCTTGTCTGTCTTCCCGTCAATGTGGCTATTCAGGTTTGTCCTTCACTGAAAGCCAGAGCTGTCTCTGGAATAAGCTGGGTTTTCTTCCACTGGCCTTTAGGATTTTTATACCGCATAATCGTGGCTTTATTTAGCCAAATATAGTTGGGTGAAGCAGTCTAAAGCATTTGAGGGCTCACTATTTAAGAAAATGGGTAGACGGTCCTCGCCCTCAGACACACACATGAAAAGTGGAATGCTTACCCAGAGGACGGGCTGTATTTGATCACATCCTAATTAAGATCCCCTGTGTGGACCAGCACAGGCCTGGGGAAATTCCGTGCCCAAGTTCGCGGCAAGGTTACCCCGTGCACCGTCCAGCTCCGGACCGGGGGTCTCAAGGCACACAGCATTGCTCCATCATTCTGCAGACTCCCGCCTGGTTCCGTAAGTGGGGATGAAGCTCTCACCTCATCCTCTCGTTTCCCTGGGAGGCATGAGCAGCCCCATTTTACAGACGGGAAAACTGAGGCTCAGAGAGGCTATGTGACCTGCCCAAGCTCACACAGCTGAGAGTCAAATCACCTTTCCCCAAAGTCCACGCCCTTCCTCGCCACACAGGGAAGGGCTGGAGGGATGGAATCTTCTCTTATGGTCTATCCTTATCCCTGTTCCATCTCCATTAGAGGTCAAGGCCTTGCCAGGAACCTCAATAAATGCTTATTAAGTAGCTCATGCAGATAAGCTGCTTTAGAAGAGACTTTCTGCATGGTTAGCTAAGAAAATCGGGACGCCCACCAAGTGAAGTTGGGCATTTTCCACCAAAAATAAAGAAACAAGTCTAGGAGGCTTCATTGGGTGGGTTAACCAGCATCTAGGCTATCTTTGTGTGCATTTGTTCTTCGAAAATGACCCTCTGTGGATATCAGGGGTATATTTATTCAGACAACATGCAGAACACACCCGCTACGTGGCCCTGGAGGCCCGGGAGTGAACCAGCCGTTGTAACTACAGGTGAATCAAGTGCAAGGAGAGTCTGGGTGCAGTAAGAGCACGGAGGCAGGTGGGCTGCCTGTCTGTGGACTCAGGGAAGTCTCCCTGGAGGAGGTGTGACACCAGAGCTGTGTTTCCCGAGAAGAGAAGGGGTCTGCCAGGATCCTGAGATGGATGGGGCCCCCAGGCTGGGAGAGGGCCCCCAGTACCTCCCAGGTGAGGAAGAACCCCACGCCAGGTGATAAGCACAGTCATACCTCCCCACTCCCACCTCTCCAAGGAAGTAATGAGCTGTGTTCATAAGGCACCATGTGCAGGCTGCTGTCCTGGCAACTCACATCCTCCGTGTTGCATCCTCCCAGCAACTCATCTGCGGGAGAACGATGTCATCGCTCTTACAGATGGGGAAACCGAGGCTCAAAGAAGGCAAGCGGTGTGCCTGAGCACACGCGTCCAGGAACGCAGAGACGCCCCGCTCTGCCTGCCCTGCACCCTGACAGCCTGCCTTGTGCGCACGCGGAGCCCCCTCCCAATGCGAGAACCAACGGGGAGCCCCAGTGGGCATCCCTCCCTCACGGTCCCCAAATCAGCACTCAGGATCTGATGGGGGGATTTGCCCCTCTGGGTGACTGGACAGCAGCCACAGGACCTGCCTGAATGGGGATCTGCGGCCTGATATGCCTGGAGTGTCAGCCTGCATTCTTCTCAGCCCTCCTACGACCCCCAGGGGCTGACACATCACCCCATTTTCACACAGGACAACTGAGGCTCAGAGAGATGAAATGCCCTGCCCAGGTGCTCACCGCTGGAACATGTAGGGTTGATATTCCTCAGGCAGGTGTGCCGAACTCTAAAACCCACGCTTATCCCACGAATCCAGGAGTCAGAGTTGGGCTATCTGGGAATATTTCACTAAGGACAGGTGTGGGCGCCTCCCTCTCAAAGAGAGTGAAGAGGTGTGTTGCCTGAGAGGGGGTGGGAGAGCAGGAGAAACTCCATCTAACAAAAGCTTACAGAGCCCCGGCTGCGTGGCAGGCACTGCCGGGACCTGCACATCCCTGTGGGCCCTTCTGCCTCACAGTCTCGTGACCGCGATGCCTCATCTTCCAGGCCTTTGCACATGCTGTTCCGCCTGCCAGAAACACCCTTCCCTTCTCTCATTACTAGGCCATGTCCTCTGCCTCAATAGCCGCCTGCTTGGGAAGCCTTCCCTGACCTGGCTGATGGTGGATACTCCTGCCGTTAAGCCCTGAGGCATCCGTTACGTCCCCTGAAAGATGCGTGTCCCTCCTCGGGGCAGTGGCCCCGCTGGACCTCATGTTCCCGAGGGCAGGACCGTGACTGTCGGGTCCCCACAGGCATCCCCACCCCTATCCCCTGGCAACGTCCTGGCACACGGCAGGCGCTCAATACACTCGCACGAAATGCACCGACTCTCTCATCTGAGCCCGAGATACGTCATGGAAGGCTGGAGGTATCATACCCATTTTGCTGATGGGTAGAGTGATCAGCTGGCTTGAGCGAACAGCCTCCAATCATGCAGAGCCAGAACCAGAAGCCTAATGTCCAGACTTTGGGTTGAGCCCCCTGAGTTCCCCCTGGAGGCTCAGCCACCCGCATATAACTCACGACCCAGGGGACCAGCACGGACTGGACTCTCAGATCCTTGCTTCTCCCCCCCTGCAAGATCCCCACGCCCTCCCCGCAGTGGGCAGAATCAGTAGCGAACAGCGGGCCTGGGAGGGTCTGGGAGCCCCACGCTTCACCCCGGAGCCCACTGGACTGATCCTGCGTTTCCCCCCCAGTCCCACCTCTCCTGAAAGACCCCTCTCAGCCATTACAAGACCTGTCAATGGAGCCACGGGAAAAAATACACACCTCAACCTCAAAAACACGGTCAGCCCCTTGGCGGGCTCCGCTCCTTCTGGGACGGAGCCGGAGGAAACAGTCCCAAGTGCGAGGAGCACGTGAGGCACGAAAAACGCGCATTATTCACAGGAGCGGGGACGTGGGAACATTCTGAGCCGCAGGCAATAAGCAAATGCTGGCATCGCCGGAAAACACGGCCTTTGAGAGCCTTTGAGAGCTCGGCTTGGCCTGAGCTGTGGGGTAGGGGAAACAGGTTTCTGACGAGTAAGGGCCGGACGAGCTGCACACGCGGCTGGGTGGCCTGCGGGGGACAAGGACGGGCAGGAGGGGCTCTGACAAGCCGCGGAGGCGGCCCCTGCCCGGCCTGCAGCTGGCCGGACCATCAATCACGTGGCTGTTTTAAATTCCTTGTTTGTTGTCTGTTTTATACCAAACTCTGAGCATCAAGAGAGCAGGGATGCCTCCCACGGGAGACGCCCACTGGGGGGACGTCCCAGGGGCAGCCGTATCCCCGGGGAGCTGGGGCTGAACCCTGAGTCCAGAGATGGGGAGGCGAGGAGGCGAGGGCTGAGGGGGAGGGCAGGAGGGACCAATTTCCCCCCCAAATTGTCCAACTTCCCCATTTCACGTCAGCCACTCTGTGACTCAGGGACTGGAGGGGACGCCCATTCCAAAGGGTTTTGAAGTCGTTTCCTACCTCGGTAACACAAGTTGTTCCTGCAGCTGCCTCCGTACCTGGGCGGGCACTCGGAGCAGGGCCGGCCAGCTCTGTAGGGGGCTTCTCCGATCCAGTTCCCCCTGAGGACAGACCAGAAACCCCGTCAGGGGGCCGCCACGCCAGGGCCCGGGGGGCTTCTCGCTCCTTTCTGGAGCCTCTCGGGACCCCAGACACGGTCAGGGAGGAAGGAAGGTGTGAAGGGGGAAAGGCACCTGCCCTGAGCCCCTCCTGTGTACAGAGTCTAGAGAATTCCAGAAGAATCCCAGTCGGGAGCTACAAAGCATCCTTCTCCCTGCACCTTTGTCCTGTGGCCTCACGCAACTCTGAATGCTGTCAGCCACCCCCAGTCCCAGCCCCGATGCCTCTGCGCTGGAAGCTGCTGGGATCCTTTGAAGCCATTTCTCAAATGAGTAAAGGTCAGTGTGTTCCAGGGAGTGCCTCGTGTTTACCACGTACCTACCTGCTCACTCCATCCTTCCAACACCCCAGGAGGGACGTGCTGGAGTTCAATCCTTTTTCAGAAGAGGAAACTGAGGCTTAGAGAGGTTAAGGGACTTGCCCGAGGTCACACAACGAGGGAGTGGGAGGGCTGGGATTTGAACTCAGGCCGTGGGGCTCAGAGCCTTTGACCACACTCTGCTCTCGGGGCTGGGACCAAGGTCCCTCTGGGCATTGCAGGTGCCATCCGCCTCCCTTTGAAGTTCCCAGGGCAGGAAAACCAGAGGCCGGTCAGTGGGATTTCTCCAGGGGCCAGGCTGCAGGTGGTGAGTGGAATTCCCAAGCCCTTCTCCCTGCACCTGGGCCTTTAGCAGCACAAGCCGGAGAGGTGAGTGACTAGGAGCCAGTCTTCGTGATCTGTTCTAGAAACTTCCTTCATGGGTGCCCTGTCACCTGCCTGTCCACTCAGGAAAGAGACTGGCGGCCCCGATCCTGGGCCAAGCATGGCCGAGCGGTGATGAGCAGACTCCCGGGGCTGGACGTGGCCCTGCCAGCCGGGTGAACCCAGCCAATGCCCCTCGACCCTGAGCCTCTGCCCCCTTCTCTGTAGTGGGGTAAGCACGGGGGATGGTCATGAGATGAAGAGGGCGTCTGTGTGGATGCCCCAGACTGGGGCCAGCCCCTGGTGAGCATTTGCTAAATCAACATCCTCGTTGGCTGACGTTTTTGACAGCTGTCCAGGGTGGCCAAGGAGGGGTCCTGAGAGTGATGGCCGGGAGACAACTGCAGAAAACACACTCTCTGTTTGGCCCCGGACGGCTCAAAATAGCGGACCGGCATCACCCAGGGCCACGCGGGCATCGGGCCTGGGGATGGTGGGAGGGTGGCTGGGGGGTGCTGTTATAATCTGCACCCGTGGATGGAAAATAACCCCCCCACCAGGCTGCAGACCCTGCCTCGCGAGCACCTCGGCCCCATGTGCAGGCTGGCTAGGGGCGCACGGGGGGCTTCGGGATGGCCCTCCCAAATGGACCATCACCCGGCGGACCCAGGGGACCCCAGCACCTGCCAGGTCACCGGGTGGGGCTCAGTAGGTTTCTTCACACACTCCGGGCCTCCCAGACAGGCTCCTCCCCTCCCCCAGCCAAGTGCACCAGCACAGGTAGCTTCCACATTTCCTCAGCGACAAACCAAGTCTCCCACACAGCTGGAGCAGTAGCTCTCCGGGTTACCGGTCGTGGATGCGGGCTGGGTGCTACGCGTCTTGTAGACGGGCAACCTCCCCGCTCCCAACAGCCCCAGGAAGTGAGCACCCTCCCCCCACCCATGAGGCCATCAGGGCGCAAGACCACCCCACCCCACCCCCTCCCAAAGAGACCTGAGCCCAGACACCACCCCAGGGCCCACCCTCTCAGCCACTGCCCCCTGCATGGCCGGGGGCTCGGACTCTTGAAGAAAGAGGCTTGTGGACATCATGGAAAACCACAAAGACATCTGAAAAAAAATGCCCACCGAACACACAACACCACGGACGAATCTCCCAGACACGGTGTTGAAAGGCAGACGGCAGGCACAAGAGGGCATATCTGTCCATTCACAGGAGGGTCCGAACCAGACAGACTGACCGATGGGGAGGGGTGTCAGAATGTCAGCCACTCTGGGGGGCATGAGGGAGCCCCCCACTTCCAGCCTGGGGCCCTGGAAATACTCCCTCCCTTGACCTGGGTACCAGTTACACAGGTAGACATAATGCATACATAATGCATATACATATGCATGGACTGAACGTGTGTGCCCAGCCCCCCCAATTCGTATGATGAAACCCTAACCCCCCAACGTGGCTGCATTTGGAGATGGGGCCTCGGAGGAGGTGATTAAGGTTAAATGAGGTCACAAGGGTGGGACTCTGATAGGATTAGTGTCCTTATAAGAAGAGACACAGCGAGCTCAATTCCCCCTCCCTCTCCCTCCCCCTCCAACCCCCAGCACACGCTGAGGAAACGCCATGTGGAGACACAGGGAGAATGTGGCCATCCATGAGCCAGAAAGAGACTCCTCACTAGAAACTGACCCTGCTGGACCCTGATCTGGACTTCCAGCCCCCAGAGCTGTGAGAAATAATGTGTATTGCTCAAGCCACCCGATCTGTGGTATTCTGTTACGGCAGCCTGAGCTGACTAATACATGTCTAGATGTGTGAAAATTTATCCAGCTGGGCTCTTAGGATTAGTGTACTTTACTGTACACAAGTCATTATTTTTTCAAGAAAGCGGTAAAGACTAAATAAGGGAAGAATGGTATTTCTGGTTGGATCTTCTAGTGTATTTTTTAATATAAAGACTTAAATCAAATGATTCCTCACTCCCCAACTGCCACACTGCAACGAGCTCCACCATGGGGACCACCTTACTGCTCTTCCATGGGGCTCAGGTCCCTCCCATGGATGACGTAACCCCCCGCCCTCATCCCCGTGGGCTGCCTGAGACATCATTACCACAGGCGTCCCAGATGGTTTACGGAGAGTTTCTATTTTCCTCCCAACCTCAGCGATTCCCTCTTCATCCTACCTTCTCACGGCTACTCCTGATCCAACCCAGTAAATGAGGTCATTCCTGTTTCATGCAGTCATGGAGAAAACATGCCTCAAGGGCACACTGCGTGCAGGGCCCAGTGCTAGGATGGCGGCCAGCCCAGTGGCCAGTGTGCAAACCATAGGCTGTAACTGGGTGAGCCGATCTCTGAGAATCAGCACACACTTGTCTGATGAGCAACGGAGGTGAATGAGTAAAGAGATAAGGGACACACTGATGACATCAGGATGCTGTCAAGAGGAAGTGGGACTATGACCTAAAGGTGTGACGAGGTCCCTTCTGGGAGGGGAAATGTAAAGATGCAAAAACTAGGGCTAGCATGAATACCTATTTTCTAGAGTGCTATCTGCTGCGTATTTTCAGAGAAAAAGAATCTCTATGACAGACCCCACTGGTTGCCCAGCCAACTACTCCTGCTTCTGACTTATTCAAGTAGCCCCAGGGGGTGACGTGCAAAGCCAACTGGGGCAATTTCATTGGTCAAAGCCAACTGGGGCAATTTCATTGGTCAAAGCCAACTGGGGCAATTTCATTGGTCAAAGCCAACTGGGGCACTCTTGTTCTCCCTTGTCCATGAGTGGTCTAGTTCTGGCCAATGACATAAGGAGAAAGTGGGCCAGGGGTGAGAAAAGCCTAAGGAGACAGGCCTTTTCTACCATTCTCTTCCCTTCTGTTTGGGAAGATGTGATGCCTGGTGCTCTACAGCCATCTTGGGACCATGAGGAGAGGACAATACAGCAAGAAGACAGAAAGTTCTCATTGACATGCTGAGCTATTACACTAACCTAGATGCACCAACCTCTAGATGCCTTGTTATGTGAAATAATAAAGAGATTTTACCACTGAAGCCAGTTTCAGTTGGGTCTTCCATAGCAGGCGAACACACCCCAACCCATAAAACCACGTCACTTGTTCTTACTTTGGAGAGTAATTGCAGACGAGGTAGACCGCATTCTCCCAAACATCTCCCCAGACATTCATCCTCTCGCAGGTGTTCACAGCACAGCCAATCTTGGTGGTTGTGGCCCAAACTATCTGAAAAGATGACATCCATACATCTGAGCTCAAGGGACAAATGACCAGGGTGATATAATCTGGTCTGGATCCAGAAGGTGCTGGCACTAAAGGGGTGTGTGGTGAAGAGGTGAAGGACCAGATTCTTCCCCTAACCCATTGAAGAGCCACACATTTCTTTAAAACAAAAGCAAACAAACAAAAAAAAGAACAAAAAAACACACAAGGAAAATTCCCCAGCAATGTAAAGCTGCCATAGAAGTTTCCAGCGCTTACTCTCAGTTTCCATATTTGTGAACTGGCCACAAACAGCCTGGCCCACCAGCTATACTTTGAGTAGTGCTGAATTAAAGGAAAAACTTAAGGCAATGATAGAGCAGAGGTTTTCTGACTGGGCAACCGTCCCACAGGGCCAGGTGAGTGACAGTGTTTGGGGGTGCCAGGCTGAGGTCACACCTGATCTTCAGCCTTACCTGTGTGTAGTGGGTGCACATGGCCCCAGAGCACCTCTCTGGACACCAGGGGTTGCACTCGTGGGGGTAGGGGTAGGTGTAGTCCTTCACCTCGTCATACCAGGACTGCACGTGGAAGCCAGGAGAGCGATACCTGCAGGGGCAGATCAGCTTGTTACGTGCCAGCCACCAAGCACCCAACGACAGAGACCCCCGCTGGCAGCAGTGCCACCCATGGGGCAGCTGGAGGGGGTGCTTCTTTGGGCCAACAGCCCCATATCCCACCCAGTATCTGTTAAAAGTGCTTAAAACCCGAATTGGTCTCCTCTGGGTTCCAGGAGTGTCCCTGGGTGACCTACAAGCCACCAGTGTGTGTGGGAAACTTTTACCTGGCTCCCGGTGAGTTCTTTTTTATGTTAATAATTATGTATTAATTTTCACGTACGTTTGGGGAATCCCATATTTCACAGATATTACCGCTTAAGAACAAATCCCATATTTCACAGATATTACCGCTTAAGACAAAACTGAAGGTGCAAGTCCATTTACAGTCAATGTAGAGAAAAACAGTAAGTAGATAACTGAACAGATCCTGCCCAGATAACTGAACTGTGGCAGGGGAGGGTCTGGAAGTTGGGAAACAGCTGGCTATGGCGGACAGGGCAGACAGGTCCCTGTCACACACACACACACACACACACACACACACACACACACACACAGCCAAAGAGCAGCCTAAAGCCTCACGTTTCTGTAACGTCACGACCAGCTTCGTTCCTTGGCTGCCTGGGGACCCGAGGACTCAGACTCAAGGAAGAAAATTCATTCAAGGCACAGGAACCCACAGGTGTGCAGAGCCCTGCAGTCAGCTGGGCAAACCCTTCTACCAAGCTCCCCTTTGGGATTTTATCACCTGAGCCCTCCCTCGTCCCCAACCCTGAGGAGCACGGCCCCAGCCACTGTTGGTGGCCACCACCCCCTCGCTTCAGCCCTGTCCGCCAGGTTGGCACCGGGAAAGAAAATAAACCAGGTTGGAACCCCCGGTCGCTGTCACCAGCAAGTGTAAACAAAGTGGTTTCAATAAAGAGAACAGATGTGGTGGCGACTGGTGGCTTCTGAGGGCACCGTGGGGACCCGGGTGGTTAGAAGTCTTATAACAATTACTGTCAGGACCCAGGGAATGGTGGTGGTCAGTGCCGTGGCTGGAGAAGCAGCCTCCCTTCCTGGAGCCAGCTCGGGGAAAGAGACACACGCAGCAACAGAGCTCTAGGGACACAGGGAACCCATCACCAGTCTATTTCCCTGGAACCTCACAGCCAGGCTGGGGTGGTTTTGGAAAGAGAACAGTTGGCTGCAGAGGGGCCTTCAGAAGAGGGTCTCTTTTGTAAAGTGAGTTGGCAATATTCATCCAGAAGGGGGACAGTCTTTGTGCCCTGGGACCCATCAGTCCTACCCCTCAGAGTTTTCCTACTGAAATCATTCAAATGAGCCAAGGGGGAAAAGAGAAAAAAAAAAAAACCTAGCTACAAGAATGGAATGGCTTGGGCTTCCCTGGTGGCACAGTGGTTAAGAACCCTCCTGCCAATGCAGGGGACACGGGTTCGATCCCTGGCCAGGGAAGATCTCACTTGCCGCGGAGCAACTAAGCCTGTGCACCACAACTACTAGCCTGCGCTCTAGAGCCCGTGCTCCACAGCAAGAGAAGCCACCGCAATGAGAAGCCCGCGCACGGCAACGAAGGGTAGCCCCCTCTTGCCTCAACTAGAGAAAGTCCACGCATAGCAATGAAGACCCAACATAGCCAAAAAAAACCCAAAAAACAAATAAATTAATTAATTTTTAAAAAAAAAGAGGGGCTTCCCTGGTGGCGCAGTGGTTGAGAGTCCGCCTGCCGATGCAGGGGACGTGGGTTCGTGTCCCAGTCCGGGAAGATCCCACATGCCGCGGAGCGGCTGGGCCCATGAGCCGTGGCCGCTGAGCCCGCACTTCTGGAGCCTGTGCTCCGCAACGGGAGAGGCCACAACAGTGAGAGGCCCGCGTACCGCAAAAAAAAAAAAAAAAAAAAGAATGGAATGGCTAAATTCCAGTCTGTCAACTTCATGGCCCAAAGGCAGCCTTGACAAGGTGATAACCATGGCAACTATGTAACAGAAAATTGTTTGATATCGTAGGAGAAGGAAAAAAAAAAGAATTAACAGCTGTCCTGGCCACAGTTACAGCTACGTGAAAACATGCCGGCCCACAGCCAGATGCAGCCCAGAAGCCCAGGAACACGCAAATTGCTGAACCAGGGCAGTGGATCGATGGGTTTGGTTCCCTTTAGACATTTTCTCTTAATGCTGTCACAAGACTGACTTCATAAAAAGCAGAAAAGAATGCTGGGTTGCTGTGGTTCCACGAAGTCACCCCTCTGGACACACGGTGACACCTGCCCAGGTCCTTCCCGGAAGGGCACTGGCTAAAGGAAAATGCAGCTACTCGTGGCCCCATTACACTCCCCGCTTAAAGAGCTGGAAATAGAGTAAACAGGCGGTTGAAGGCAAGCAAACCCTGACGTGTACTTTGAGGGGCTGTTTCCAGCCCCGGCCAAATTTTCCATAAGTGTGGCTCAACGAAAGCGGAACCTGGGCCCCCGTTCGGAGGACTCGTGTGCACAGCACGTGGTCAGTGAGTCTTAGCCGGTCAGAAGACATTTTGTCCATTTCCTCTAAGGCAACCAGGCCCTAGCCCGGGAGGGGCTGCCAGCTGGCTTGGGTGCTCGGGCACGTGGCCCGGTTGACCTGGGGGAAGGTCCGTGGACGACATTTAACAGACACCGTCAAGGCCTTGGAGGTCTGGCGGCCTGAGTGAGACCCTGTCCACAAGTACGGGGTCACGGTGGCTCTTACCTGCCCCAGTGCACGGCCAGGTTCTGCCCGATGGACACCAGCAGGCTGTTGGGCCCATGCTCCCAGATGCACTCCTGGGCCCAGGCCACCGCCGACTTCTCCAGCTCTTCATCCCAGGTCTGCAGGGGGACGAGAAATGGGCACCAGGAGGTCAGGGTCAGGGGTGGGTATGAGAACCCAAACCGCAGAGACGCCCCCAGCTCAGGCCCTGGGAGACCCCGAGGGCCGGGCTTCGGCTTCCGCGACGCTAGACACAGGGCCTTCGTGCATGTCTCCGATGGGTTCCTTGCTCGGGAGGTGGGAAGCGGCCGGTCAGCAAAGAACCTAGAGGAGCCCCGATCCTCAGAGCACCTGCTCGGCCACTAACTTGTCGGGGACACTGGCAAGTCCCTTCTCTCAGCCTCAGTCTCCTCATCTGTGAAATGGGAGGATGAATAAATCCTGGAGATGAATGACGGTGATGGCGGTCATGGTTGCACAATGGTGTGAATGTAGTTAATGCCACTGAATAGTGCATTTAAAAATGGCTAAAATGGTAGGTTATATATTACGTATATTTTACTATTATATATATGTATATATGTATTTTTTTAGGTAGCAAGAAATGCCTTCAACTCGCCCAGTCCTGTTACCCTCCAACACAGCCCTCCCTGAGTCAGGGGTCTGGGCCAAAGAATCTGCAGCCCTCTTGCCTCCCAGCTGGCCCAGGGAGCACACATAACTCCTCAAGAAAGAACACGGTGAACAAGGCAAGTAGGGTCACTTCTCTTCTGCAGAGGAACAGAGGCCAAGCGGCCCTCCCAGCTGCGAGCCAGCGGCTGTCCCGCCCCCTCCCGGAGTCTTGAGGAAGATGCTGCAGCTCATGGGCAGCCAGGGGCTGTCCCTCGCTCTGGGAAGCCCCAGCCCTGGCACACAGTAGTTGCTCACTGAAAGCCTATTGCGGCAGAGCCCCGGGACCATCCAGGAACAGGAACAGGAGACTGGGTGAACCAACTGTGGGACCCCCGGATGGAAGCTGCCCACTGCCCTCTCCTCCTCCTCTCTTGCCGTCTCCTTCTGGCCAAGATAACTGCGACTCCTCAACACCCAGGGGCAAGTCCTGCCCCAGGGCAGACGCCTGGGGGGTGGGCGGGGTCACACCTCTGGACCCGCTGCCCGTTTCGGCTGCAGGGGATACTCTCCCCGACAGTGCCCCGCCTTCAGCGCCCACCAAACCCTGTGCCACTTCTGCCTCAGATCTTTCTCCAGTGCCCAAGCACAGCCTGAAACAGGGGGTCAACACCCTCCGGGGGCCACACTCAGTCAGTGGGAGACAGGCCTGTTGATAAGAGCACGCACCTCCCACCTTCAGAGGGCGGGGCAGTGAGGTGCTCTTGTTAGGTGAACCTGGGTACGGTGCCAGGCTCTGCCTCTTGCTGGCTGTGTGACTTCAAGCAAATGGTTGCACCTCTCTGTGCCTTTGTTTCCCTATCTCTAAATGGGCTAATGGTACCTGGAATAGGATTTGGGGGAAGGTTGACTGACAGCAGGCATGGAGCCCCCAGATGAGAAGCAAAGGAGCTCTCAGTCAATGGTACCTGGATATTAAGGAAGTTAACTTTCTCAAGCACCCGCCAGGGCAGTCATCATCTGAACACCTGCCCACTGCAGGTAACATTAGAACCATTTTCTTATTTAACTCCCCCAACAAGCCCTGGAGGTATGTTTTATCTCTCCATTGTTGCAGATAAAATGAACAAACAAACAAAAACCTCTGAGTTTAAGAGAGGTTAAGTAACTTGCCTAAGGTCACCCAGCTAGGAACTTGTTAGAACTTTAACAGCCCAGCCTCCAAGGGGGATCTTCCATCTTCCTGCTCTGCATGCTGCCACCAGGTGCTGGTCCCACTCCACTAAAATAATGGTTACTAAAATAATAGCAAGTCTAATTCACATTTATTTAGTATCATGCATTGTCTTACTGACTCCACCAAACAACTCTGTGAGAAAGGGACTTTTGTCGTCCCCCGTTGTGCTTGGTGAGGAATTATAAACACAGAGAGGCTAAGTAACCTGCCGAAGCCACACAGCTGGCACGTGGCAGCTACCTAATCCCAGAGCCTGTCCGCTCATAAAACCTCAAAATGGGGTATCTTAACCTCTGGAGTGTTAAAATCCACCTCTCAGTGCTCAGCCTGTTTCAAAGGACTGTGGCTAGAAGCCCCAGCAGGCAGGGCCGAGCAGGAAGCCATGACTCTGAGACACTTTCTCAAATCAGTGTCACTTGTCTGGGTGGAGACGGGGCTGGCAGCACTGCACCGAGGATGCCCAGAGGGAGGGGACGGTGCTGAGGCTCGGACTGCCGGCCCCGCCCCGAGGGCCCCTGCGCAGAGGCGGCCTCAACAACACCCCTAAAGGCTCTACTTCCCCTACAGGGGGGCTGTTGAGACGGAAGGAGCGAGATCCCAGCTCCCATCCTGAGATACCATGAAGTAAACAAATAAGAAAACAGCAGGCTAGTCACAGGCTGCCCAGGGCCTGTCCCTGCCTGCTGCGTACCCAAGCTCCTTTCCGCTGCCCTGAATCTCCCCCACAGGCACCAGACAAGCACAGGGCATGAGGAAAAGAGCAGCAGAAACCCAGCCTGCTCCCCACGGGAGGCAGGAAACAGCCAGGACCCTGGCGGGGCTGGGGCTCAGTCTAGCTTCAGGCCCAGGAGAATGCCTGCTCCCTGGTAGGCACCACACAGGGCCTTGGGGTGGGGAGGGGCACAGGATGGAGGGCGACTGATCCAGAAAGAGGTGGAGAGTGTCTTTTCCCCACAGGGACAGAAGCCAAATGACCAGTGGCTGGGAAGGAGCGGGGAGGAGTCCGTGCCCTGAAGAGAAAATCTACCCTGACTCTCTCCATCCTTAACCCTGTAAAGGTCTGCGCAGCTGCCCCCGGCGTTAGGCGCCCCACGTTGAAAGGGCGCCCACCCTGCCTCCTAAAATTATCACAGCCCCTTCGGAATAAATGTCTGGACCATTTTCTTCAGAGAAAAAAGAAATGGTTTCATAACGAGTTCCCAGAGGACTGGGGGCTTGCTCAGGGCTCTGCGCGGACGGGCATCCATTCATCCGTCCCACAGCTGGTGATGGGCCACCTCGCGCAAGCACAGACGCCGAGGGACTCACAGGCACGCGGGCAGGGGACCGCCCGTGAGGGTGGCCGAGGTCGGAGCACAGGCCACACGGAAAGCGGCAGCTGAGAGTCCAGAGGAAGGAGAGGGCCTGGGGCCAGGCCTGCAGGGAGGTGGATACGGGAATGATGAGGGTGCAGCCCTCCTGGGGGGGGGCGGGGTCTGTAACACACACAGCACCCAGAGGCCTCTCTGGCCAAAGGCAAGGGAGGGAAACAGGCTATCCAGACAGACAAGGGCTTGTGATAGGAGGCCTCGGATGCCGGAAGGAAGCACAGAGGGCCACCGAGGCTCCTGCCTGGGCAAAAGCTGGAAGAGAGTGAGATTTAGAAACTATAACGCGATACCAGGATGCAGAAGGGGCCGGAAGAGGGCAAGATGGGATGTGAAACAGCCCCTGCCCCCACTCCAGGGCTGACGCTGCCCCGATAATCAGGGGAGGATGGAAAAGGCTGGTGGGGTCGGGGGAGGGGGGGAGGGGTTCAACTGAGCGTGGAGAGGGGACAAGAGCACGGGTCCTGGACTCAGCCGGACCCAGGTCAGCATTCGCCTCCGCCTCTACAGCTGTGTGACCTCGGGCCTCGGTTTCCCAGTCTATAAAGTGGGGGGATACCACGGCGCCCGTTTCACAGGGCTGGGGGGATGGGACACGGAGACACATGAGTGAGGGCAGAGCTGGGGACGTGCACCGGGGAGCTGGCTGCCCCTTCTGCTCCGAAATGCAGGGCTTCTCCAGACGCACAGGGGACCCTCCACTGTCCCTTCTCTACTCCTTCCTCCCCAGCAGACACCCCATCACTCACGGACTCGGCCACCCCTCGCTACTCAGACGGAAGGCGCAGCTAAACGGTGGGGTGACGCTAAGGGTGACACAAGGACAGCGGTTACAGCACAGCCCCAGGGCTGAGCATCTGTGCCAGGCAGTCAACACACGTGCCGTTAGATGGTCACGGGGCGGGGGGGGTGGGGGGTGGGGGGGGGGGTGGGGGGGCACATGAGGTGGGATTTCCAAAGTAGACACTGAGACTCAGACTAGCTAAGGAGACGTCAAGGTCACACGGTGAAGACGTAGCAGAGCTGGGGTCGGACTCACCACAGCCTGGCCCTTGACCCTCCCCCTCCCCCTCCCCTCCCCCTCCCCTCCCCCTCCCCCTCCAGGAGGGCCGGGAGCTTGGGCTGAGCTACAGAGAGGTGCAGCCTGTGCTGATCGGGTAGGGCATCCAGAACAGAGGCAGGGGGCCCTCTCTCACCAGACGTCCCCAAGCCTGCCATCCCCCCCTCCCCCCGCGGATGGGGCCAGCCCCTGTGGTGCCCCCGCGCTCACCATGTACTCCATGTTGGAGGCCGGTGGTGACACCTGGCCCCGCAGCCTGTTGTGAAGCATGAGGATCTCCTCCTTGTCCGCCCTGGGGATGGCCCTCCGGACCCGGGAGTGGGGTCTGTCCTGCTGGTACTTGCTGAGCAGCTTCTCTAGGTGTGTGACATTGGGCAGGAAAAAGCCTTGGGCTCCACAGAGCAGTAGCACCAGCCCCAAGGGCACGAGGCCGTTCAGGACACAGCTCATGGCTCCACGCTGGCAGCAAGGGCTGGGATGACAGGGGGGCCTGGGCTCCTGAGGCGCTCGTGTGCTCTGAAAAGAAGCAGAGGGCGGCAGGAGAAGTCGATCAGTGTCAAACCCACGACGGCACTGACCGTACTGGACGTCATTCTCCCCACTTTGCAGATGTGGAGACTGAGGCCACAGAAGCTGAACCACCAAGGTCCCGCAGGCAGGAAGTGGTGGAGCTGGGACTCAAGCCAAGGGTCTCCAGCAAGGCAAGCGGCCTGATGCCACATGGGACATCCTGGCTGGGTCTCTCCTGGACTCAGCTTCTCACGGTACCATCTATTCTCACTCGGAGTCAGCATTTGGACTCATTCAAGAGTCTACGGCCTGAATTAAGTTCCATCTCCCGCCCCCCAAAGAGATCGCTAAAGTCATTTCACATCACGAAAGGACGTGCCGTGAACCAGCGTGAGTGGCAAACTTCCTGGTCCCTGTGAAGTAAGACTCAGTTCCCAAAGCGATTGTCAGGCATCCCCAGACCCATCACCGCATGAGGCCTCACCTATCACGGCCCTTCCACGGGGCACCACCCGTGTAACCGTCACACACTACGACACCATCTCCCAGGACCCAGCCAGGGACCCAGCCATGCACTCTGCCGATTTGCACCTTGGAGAAAGTGACAGTAGAAAGAGAGAGGACCTCCAGGGGTATCTGTGTACCCACTCTCATCCCATCCCTGCCTGGCAGAGCCCCTAAACAGCCTGGCGTGCAGCCTCCCTCAGGCAGCTTCTGTCTGACAGTGAGCCCGTTACAGGCACTGCCGGGTGTTACCCTGTTGGCTGCTAAGTTAGTGGTTCATAGGGGTTATTAGTACCCAACAACGGCATCAGTAGGGCCGAGGGGACAGAAGATGGTGGCTGGGACTCCCGGTCCTGCAAGGCCCATCTTGGAGCTGCACTTCCCAAGGAGTATTTCTGGAACCCTAACCCTGACACGTGCCGGGCTGGGGGCCGTGGCGCACGGCCTCGTGGTCACGGCGGTTGGGATTCGCCCCTCTCAGAGACCCCCGGTGCCGACTGCCGAATCCCTCACTTTAGGACCCAACAAGGATCTTGACGATCCCTCCTTGCCTTTGGGCGACAGGCCCTTTTCCCAAATAACGCCGCCTACTAACCTTTCTTAGTGTCTTAGGAAAAGCTGCCTTAGTCTTGGAATACACTTAGTAATTTTAAAATTCGAAGTTAGTTTATGAGGTGAATTTCCGCTGTGCCTTGTGTTCCTTCCCAGAACCCTTCCTGAGCATCTGCGTGGGCCCGCCACCTCATTATGCCGTTTCCAATCCTCACGACAACCCAGGAGGTCGGCCTGTTATCGCTCCCATTTTACAGGCAGGAGGTTGAGGCTTGACGTGCTGGTCCCAAGGCCGCTCCACGGGTAAGACTCGAACCCAGGTGTGGTGTCTCTGAGGATCCTGGATTTCCCATCATGCTACCCTGGTTCCCCGGGGTCACACTAAAGGTCACAAAGCATGGTCTTCCCCCTGGCTTATTGTCCGGTCCAAGAAGACAAGGCGGGGCTTGAATGAGTGTGTTCGTTCACCCTCTCGCCTCTGCTTTACTCCCAAGGAGAGTCAGTCAGTCACCCAATGACCTTTATTAGACACCTACTTTGTGCTGGGCGCCGGGACACGAAGATGAAGAGGGCCCTGTCCTGGCCTCAGGGAGCTCCCAGTTGGGCGACAGGCGAGGAAACCCACAGCCCCTACCCAGCGGGACAGGCCTGACAAGACAGCGCGGGGAGCTGGAGGGAGGGGCTCCAGGGCCCCCCTGGATGGGGGGGAGGCAGTCAAGCCTGGACGCTGACCCACCCGGAACCCCGGGTGGCCCCTCTGGTCTTCTCCTATACCGGCAACAGCTGCGTTTTCACCAGTCGCGTGGTCTGGGGCTGCAAGCCGGCAGCTGGAGGAGGACATCCTCAAGGGCGCATCCAGGGCATCCCAGGAGGCAGAGCTGCAGCGGAGGAGCTATGGGAACGCAGCAGTTCCCATCTCCAACCCTGGAAACTCTCCAGGGTCCTGACCGAGCTTACGCCATCTAGGGGGAGGCCCGACTCCTTGGAGTGGGTGAGATGTGGCCTCCCTCCCGAGGAGTTCCCTTTGGGGCAGAGCCTCAGGGACCTGGGTGAGGGTGGGGGACTTCTGAGTGCTCGCTCGCCCTGTGGGCATCAAGCCAGAGACGCAGACGCTCTCAGGGTCCCTGACGTCTCCCTGCTTAGTCACGCCACCATATACGAGCATTTCCCAGCGGCAGAGGCCAGGCTGAAAAGGATGCCAAAACGCACTGACACTGGGTTAAGATTTAGGACAAAGAAGGAGCGGAATCAACATCACGGAGCGTCCACTCGGGCATCACGGCCACACCCGACTGGCTTTACTCTTCATCCCGAGGGGCAGGGCACCCCAAAAGGCATGAAATAGGAACTGCTTACATGACTCAACTAAACTGGCTTTGGTTTAAATCACCAACGGGCACAACTCAAACGACTCTCAGCAGGGGGATGGGTAAGTGAACTGTGAGTCCGTGTGGGTGGAATATTATACAGCAAGTAAAAACGATGTCCTGGAGCTCTGTGAGTGTTGGCATAAACGAAGCTCAAATCTAATGTTGGGCTAAAAAAGCAAGTTGTAGAATACTATGCTAATGGTACTATCTGTGTGCATTTTAAGGCATATAAACCATACCTTGTATAGTTTATAGATATGTGTACAGGTACATACATCTGCGTATACGTGTGTATTATATACACATGTACTATACGTGTATGTACATATATGTATACGGTGCGTGTGTGTGTGCGCACGTGCACCTGCATGTGCTTGTATGGTAAAACCAGGACTGAACAGACCAAGTTCATGGTGGTAGACGATGCCAGGGTGAGGTAAATTGAACCGGGAAGGAGAATATGAGGGAACTCACCTTGATGTCTAACATATTGTTTCTATTAAAAACCTCGGGACTTCCCTGGTGGTGCAGTGGTTAAGAATCCACCTGCCAATGCAGGGGTTTGAACCCTGGTCCAGGAAGATCCCACATGCCGTGGAGCAACTAAGCCCGTGTGCCACAACTACTGAGCCTGCGCTCTAGAGCCCGTGAGCCACGACTACTGAGTCCACGTGCCACAACTACTGAAGCCTGCGCACCTAGAGCCTGTGCTCTGCAACGAGAGAATCCACCGCAATGAGAAGCCTGCGCACCGCAACGAAGAGTAGCCCCGCTCCCCGCAACTAGAGAAAGCCTGCGCGCAGCAACGAAGACCCAACACAGCCATAAATAAATAAATAAGTAAATTTATCGAAAAAGCAAATTCTCAAGCAAATATTGCAAAGTGTAAGCTCTGTTCACGCTGAGTGGACAGGCTGAGTTGGCAGGAATGTGATGTAGTCACCAGAGGAGGGTGTCCTCGGGGGCCGGACATCGGTGGTGAGCGCATACTAGCCTTTGGACTTGTCTACTTTAAACTTTTTAAAATATTAATGAATAAAACAAAGCAAAATCCCAAAGCATGAAAGGACAGTGAAACCACTGCTGGTTCCAAGTGCATTCTCCTGGCATGTTCTCCTGAACAAGGGTGACCTTACTCTGGAAGACTTGGTCGGCCGCCTTCACTCTGAACATTCAAGGGCCTTGCTTGGTCCATGGGCCGCAGGGTTCCCTCCAAGGGTCCAGAGACAACTGATGAAGCCTCAGCTGGAGCTTCAGAGTTGGGAGAACCATGGGGTTTGTTTGTTTGTTTGTTTGTTTATGGCCACACCGCGTGGTTTGCGGGATCTGAGTTCCCCAACCAGCGATTGAACCTGGGCCTTCGGCACTCAAAGCACAGAGCCCTAACCACTGGACCACCAGGGAATTCCCAACCATGGGGTTTAGTCAAACCTTCCCACGGGGAGAAACACAAGTGAAAAGAGGCGTTTCTCCAAGTGGCTTCTCCACCTTGACACAGTCGCTAGCCTGGACCACACCAACTTGTCTTGGGTTGGGCCATGCGGGACATGGTGCTGGGCGGCACTACTGGGTCTGAAAACGGTCTGGCCTGGCTGCAGCTCAGGGAGGGTTGGTGGGGTCCACGCTGGGGAGGGGGCAACGCCTGTACCTGGATGGCTTCCGCTAAGTGTGGGCCATAGGAGAACACTGAAGATTTAAGCAGAACTGTAACAGTAACAGGGCTGGCATCTCACATCTACATTCCAGAGCACAGCACTGGGCTGGCACACAGGGAAAAAAAAACAGAATCTTGGACTGAGCTGTGTGGCCTGCAAATTCCTGTGTCGAAGTCCCAACCCCCAGCACCTCAGACTGTGACTGTATTTGGAGAGAGGGTCTTGAAAGAGGTGCTTAAGTTAAAATGAGGTCATATGGGTGAGCCCTGCTCCAGTATGACTGGTGTCCTTATAAGAAGAAGGGATTAGGACACAGACACACACGGAGGGACGAGAGTGTGAGATACAGCAAGGAGACCGCCGTCTACACGCCAAGGAGCAAGGCCTAAAAGAAACCAGCCCCGCCGACACCTTGATCTTGGACTTCCAGACTCCAGAAGCGTGAGAAAATGAATTTGTGTTGTTTAAACCACTCAGTCTGTGGTACTTTATCCTGGCAGCCCTAGCAAACTAATACAAGCATCAGATAATAAGCGAGGAGAACTGTGTTCTAAGTATCCCACTGGCAGCTGTATGGAAGAGGGTAAGGGAGGAGCAGAGAGGCAGATGGGGAGGCCAAGGGTGGGATCGTGGCTGGAACCTGGGCAGTGGCGATCGGCGCTGTGTCACAGCACAAGCCCATCGGCCGAGGCGACTTGGCCGGGGCCCCGCCAGCCTGCCTTGGCCTTCAGCCCCTTGGCATTCAGCTTCCACTGCCGAAACAGCTCGATAAGAGCCTAGGGAAAAAGCACTTCAGCCCCCTTTCCATCTACAATTTAAAAGAAACAGACTCACAGACATAGAGAATAGACTAGTGGTTGCCAAGGGGTAGAGGGGATGGCGGGTGGGGTGGAGTGGGCGTCTGGGGTTAGCAGATGCAAACTATTATATAAAGAATGGATAAACAACGAGGTCCTACTGTATAGCACAGGGAACTACATTCAATATCCTGGGATAGGACTTCCCTGGTGGCGCAGTGGTTGAGAGTCTGCCTGCCGATGCAGGGGACGCGGGTTCGTGCCCCGGTCCGGGAAGATCCCACATGCCGCGGAGCGGCTGGGCCCGTGAGCCATGGCCGCTGAGCCTGCGCGTCCGGAGCCTGTGCTCCGCAACAGGAGAGGCCACAACAGTGAGAGGCCCACGTACCACAAAAAAATATATATATATCCTGGGATAAACCATAATGGAAAAGAATATGAAAAAGAATATATATTTGTATAACCGACTCACTTTGCTGTACAGCAGAAATTAACACAACATGATAAACCAACTATACTTCAATAAAATAAATTTAAAAAAAAAGTTTTCCCAATGAGACACACACACTGCCCACCACCACCAGGGGCTTTCCAATGATACGTACAGGCCCCCACCAGGGAGGCCAGCGGGGCTTACATGGAGGGAGATCTACCGCAAGCCCGTTGCTGCACTTCTCACTTCACCCTCCCGATGATTCAGAGGTTTGGGCTCTATTGCTCCCATTTTACAGGTGAGGAGACTGAGGCCCCTGGAGTGTCAGGAACCTGCCCAGGGTCACACAACTGCAAGCAGAAAACCCGGGGCTGGAACGCAGCTCCGTCTGACCTCCAAGCCCCTTCCTCAATGCCACAGTGCCTTCCCAAGGGGTGGGCTTCCTTGGGGATTTCCCGTCACTACCCACACAGGGGAGGGCCGCCCACAAACAACCCAGCACTCACTGCGACCCTCCCTTCCCTTCTCTGCTTCCTGCGCGGACAGTGGGGCTCAGTGGAGACAGGCACCGTGCCCCACCCCAGGTAGTGACTCTGTCGAGAAGGCATCCATTTGTCGCCCCCAGGGGAATGAAACATTTACATCATGGTTACATCTCACCAAGATACTTCCCGTCATGGGGCTTGGCACCCACCCAGTCTCTATCTGCTGACGTACCTTTGACTAAAATATGACGCCCGCACCGACGGACCCTCTCTGCCGGGCACCCTCCAGCCGTCCTAAGGTTCCCGAGGGGCTCACACTTCAGGGGGTCACCCCGAGCTCCCTTCTGTTCCTGGAGACGGAGGCCCACACTCCCCAGCTCTGCACTTTTGTCCCTGCTTTCTCCTAGGGTTGCCAAAGGCAAGCTTCATTTCTAGAGAAGCCCTTCTCCACTCTCTGTCCCTGGCCTCCTGCCAAAAGCCCGAAACACCCGCGTGGACGGCCGTACAATTCACAGAAACGCCGTCTGGGAGACATCGTCTCCTTGGCCCTAGTTGCAAAACCCAGCCCGGAAGACCACAAACAAGATAACGGCGCCAGGGTCCCATAAGCACATACCAGGGGGCGGGGAGGGGACCAAGAAAGCTTTCACGCCCCACGGTCAACGTCCAGACCCAACCTGGGGTCAGATTCCTGCAGCACAGCCTCAGCTTTCAGATGCACTTGGACCCTGGCTGTTTTCTACCCCATTTTCTGGAAAACAAAAACTGAGCCCGGGAGACGTTATGTGGTATCTGTGAGGTCGCGGGTCTGGTTTGAAGTGAAACCAAGGCTTGAAATCCAGCTTTCTGGAAGCGTGGGGAACTCTGAGCACGTGGGTGCTGCAACGTCAGCTCTGCCATCACCCCTCTACCCCGGCTAAGGCTCTGGGGACATTTAGGGCATCCACAGCCCCGCATGTCCGCCATCTAGCCAGGGGTCTCCTCAAGGGCTAGCTCCTGGGGGACGCTGCCGCCAAATTCAACTCTCAGGAACGAGAGAAAGAAAGAGAACGTGGTTGGAGTTCGATGTCATCCCGCCTGGGCTGCCTTCGCCTATGTTTAAGAAAGCCTGCCAGAAAGATGACTCGTAGGACGGAGCCCGCCAGCCGTCAGCCCCGAGACCGTGCCAAGCTCTCTGCTTCTGCACATGCTGTTCTCGCGGCTCATCTCATGACCCCAGCCTGCCCCTCCCCCGCCCGGGTCCCGCTGATGAATGAAGTCCTGCTCGTGGGTTAAGACACAACTGCAGGGTCGCTGCTTCATCACGGCCCCAGACCTGTCCGCCTTGTTCACCGCTGAACCGTCAGTTTCTGACCTCGTTGGGACGAGGAGATCCGCACATTCACTACGTAAATATTTATTGAACACCACTGGCGCCTCTGTGGGTGAACAAGACTTGACAGGTCTGCACGTGTGATTCAGCTCCAGGAGGCTTCCAGAAAGTGACGACCCTTCAGCTGAGTCTTCACTGCTGAGCGGGGACGGATCAGCCTGCAGGGGAGGGGGCAGGCCAGGGTCAAGGGACGAGCCGTGGTACGAGGAATGATGGAGATGAGGAACACGAGTGTTACAGTATTACAGGGCTCGCTACGAGGTCTATGGCTAATAGTACTGGCTATGACGATAGCGATGGTGATGCTAAATGCTCCACAGATGCACGGTGTGGAGGGATGTGGGGAAGGCTGGGATTAATAATGGGGAACACAGTGAAAAGGCTATTCTCTCTTCACCACATTATTTCAAAGCCCCACCTCTGGGCTTCCCTGGTGGCGCAGTGGTTGAGGGTCCGCCTGCAGATGCAGGGGACACGGGTTGGTGCCCCGGTCCGGGAAGATCCCACATGCCGCGGAGCAGCTGGGCCCGTGAGCCATGGCCGCTGAGCCTGCGTGTCCGGAGGCTGTGCTCCACAACGGGAGAGGCCACAACAGTGAGAGGCCCGCGTAACGCAAAAAAAAAAAAGCCCCACCTCTGCTTTGAGACAAAATCTAATTTTTAAAACTCCAATAAATGTCTTAATGCTTGTCGGGGGCGGGGGGGAAGCCCACCCCTAAACTTGAAACATGCTTCGGCTCACTGCATGCCTGGGGCCTTGGACACGTTTTCCCAGCTTTCTGGGGAAGTGGGTTCCGAGACGTCACAGACCGGGTCTGCAGCGTGAATGTGACCAACTGGCCGGGACCTGGATTCACAGTGGTGACAGTCAGCCGGTTCACAGGCCAATGCGGTTGCAGTGCTGGGTCCCCTTCCAGGGCTCAGCTCGGCTGAGTTCACCGGCCGTGGGTGTCAAGGCCTCAGCAGCCTGCCTCCTGTCTGCTCACACTTGCTGCCTTGCCCGCTAAGACTGGGCGCTTCTAGATGGCTGGAACCACTGCTGTGCTGGTAAATGTTTAACAACTGATGCTCGAAAAACCCCAAAATACCCACCCTGATCTGTAGTGTCTGCCAATTCTCTTGGTGTAAATATTCCCACCACGGCAACTTGAAGCCACCAACGTGGGGTCACTGAGCATGGAGTTTCTGGAAAGAGCCTCATGATAACACAGAATGATGTCGTTTTTCCATCACATGCACAGAATAGACATCAACCACCCCAAGGGCAGAGAGAATAGTAAAGCGAGGTAAAAGAATTAGGATGTGCTAAGTTTTGAGTATTTATTACCTTTGTTTTAAATAAGACTTATTTCACTATAAGTTTATATAACATTTAATGTTGGTGGTGTTCACGGGGAGTTATACTCAACATTTTGTAATAACCTATAAGGGAAAAAAAAGTATCTAGAAATACGGGTATATATACATATATGTGTATATAACTGAATCACTGTGCTGTACACCTGAAACTTACACGACATTGTACATCAACGATACTTCAATTAAAAAAAAACAAAATGATGGTTGGGTTGACCTTTTCAGAAACTTAACCACAACTTTTCTGAATACTTAACCACGGGCTCTCACAAGCCGGGACAAGCCAGCATGACCCAGTCGGCCAGTTCCAGCACAGCACTGGCCAACTGGGTCTTATTCAACTTGAATCCTCAGCGCGTATTAACTGCCCAGCAAACACTTATCCCCAATAACCCAGCCAACACTTGATGAGTGAGGGCGAAGCGGCAGATGTTGTTCTGGGTCCTCTACTCCCAGAATCTCCTCTGCACAGACTGATGGGGTCACTGCAATTATGATCCCTATTTTACAGATGAGAAAACTGAGGCTCAACACAGACAAGCGGCTTGCTCACGGTCATACAGAGTGCCTGCATACAGGAGCCTGACTGCCTACCCATCCTGCTCTCCAAAGAGTCAGGGCAGTTCTGACCTGTGCCCCGACGTCAGCCGGACTCAGCGAGAGACCTCGAGGCTAACCCCCAAGCCCAGGGTGCCCCAGGCTCCTCTCTTCTTCAGAAGCACAAGGGAGAACTCAAAACGTGAGCGAGGCCAAGGGCAGAGCAGAGTCAGACCCACAAACCACCCAGAAATTCCAGGAATGAAGTGGTGGCTGGGCGGAGGGGGGCGGGACACCCCAGGCTGTCTCAGGCAGATCCCAGGACTGGGTAAGTATCAGACACCCCAGGGGTGGGGATCTCCCTCCTCCACTGGAGCCAGTTTTCCTTAAACCTTTCTCAACAGAATTAGGGCACGACAATGGAGGAAACAGGCCTTCCCTTCCCTTGCCAACTGCTCTGCCCTCAACCCCACAAAGATAGACACTAGGCTTAACAAAAATGCCACCCCACCCCGCCCCGCTGCAGGCACTCTTTCCTCCTGTCCCCTCAGCCAGAGATACATCCTTATGGGACACACAGGGCAATATCTCGGGATGCTTACTTGAACAAATACAATATACAAAACCCATTCAGGTTTTTAAATACTACGCTGAGAATATACACAATTCTGAACAAAAAGAGAACGCTCCCTCAACAATCATTTACTTAATCTACTCTGTGTGAAAAAAAAAGAACTAAAAACCAGGTTTGTTCAGTGCAAGCCAAGATAATATATGAGAAGCCACTTCAAAGTGACCGGATAATAAATTAATATGTTCTTAAAATACCCAGTACCTAACTCCTGGGGCCCCTTTCTCCCTTCTTGCAGATGTGTGGATGCTTCCTTGGAAACAATGCTCCCAGCAAAGCTTTAGATAAATGACAGGAAACCTCCACCTCCAAGGGACAAGAAATCAAGGACCCCCAGGAGGCAGCGTCGATAAGCGTGGACATGGGGTCAACCCCAGTTCGAATCCTGACTCCACATCATTGAGCTGCGTGCTGCCCAGAGGGTCCCTCAACCTCGTGGAGTCTCCAGTTCCTCATGGGCAAAACGAAGCCCTGAATTTCTCCCAGGGCTGGGGGAGGATTTGCAGAGTATAGAGATGGTGGTTCTAAAGAGCCCAGCAGCAGAGTCCCAGGATCTACCGGTGCTTATGACTGTTCCTTCCCTTCCTCCTCCTGGGTGAATTCGGGCATCCCAGATCATCTCTGCTCCAGGCTACGAGGCTGACAGCACCTGGACCAGCCTCCCACCTGAAATGCATGATTCACTGGTATTGGGTGGTACCTGCAAGGATGAGTCACAGCCTTGAGCCAAGCTCAAGAATTCTATAGCAGCAGGTTATGGAATCTCCACACTGCTTCACAGAGGAACATCCCTAGGGCAACCCTCACACGGCCACGGAGTCCCTGGGATAGGCCAGTGAACAAGCCTCTGTCCCCAGGAATCGGGGGGCGGGGAGGGAGGGAACATCGCAGCAAATAGACGATACAGAGGCTGGAGGAAGACAGCCCTGGGACACGGGATGGTGAGGCTGGGCAGAGGGAGGGGCAGGGACCACTCTGGCTGGGGTGAACTCCAGGCAGCAGGAACCGCAAGCACAAAGACTCTGAGATGGTCACCACCTTGGCTTGACCAAGGAAGGGTGCAAAGCCAGTGTGGCCGGGGAGAAATGGGGTCACAGAGGCGAGCGGGGCCAAGCAGCCAGGGGCCTTGGGGGCCATGACAAAGATTTTATTCTAAATGCACAGAGGCGGAACTTCCCTGGTGGTCCAGTGGTTAAGACCCTGCGCTTCTACTGCAGGGGGTGCAGGTTTGATCCCTGGCTGGGGAACTAAGATCCCGCGTGCCATGTGGCATGGCCATAAAATAAAAACAATAAAAAATTTAAAAAATAATTGCAAAGAGGGGTGTGTGTGTGTGTGTGTGTGTGTGTGTGCATGCGTGCGTGTCGGGTGCAGGGCAGATGAAGCCGATGGTGACAGGGTCTGATTTATGCTTTGAGAGCCTGGCAGATGTAGCACTGCAGACGAAGCTCACAGACATAACACTGAACCAAAGCCAGACTCCAGTGATGAAACAGGCATGGTTCATTTACGTAAAGTTCAAAACCAGGCAAAACCAACCTATACCGTCAGAAGTCCGGAAGTGGTTACTCTGGGAGGTGGCGCTATGGGAGGGTTCCTGGGGGACGGTCAGGCTCTGTAGCTCTGGGGCCACAGCACGGGTACGCGCACTTGGAGAAAATTCATCCCCCGACGCACGAATGCATGTGCGTTCTTCTCTAGCATGTTGAACTTTAATAAAAAGTTTAAGAGAAATTTAAAGAAGTTCTGGCTTCTGTTGGAAGAACGGCTCCAGAGAAGCTGGAGAACAGATTATGCAAGAGAAAATCCTCCAGGGCTCCCCCAAGGAGGCTCCGCAATGAGACAAGTCCGGGGCCGGGTCTCCTACAGCCCTTCAAAGTGAACTTGAAGGTGCTGGAGCCCAGATAAAGCTCCGTGCTGCCAGAGCCTCCCACTTGGGCCAGACACCGACTCTCCCAGACAGGGCCCAGTTCATCCCCCGTCTGAAGGGCACTTTGTCCAACGATGCCAAAGCCGAAAATATCTCAGTCCCCGGGAAGCCCGGCCTTGAAGGTTCCCGGGAATAAACAGTGTTTTTACAGCAGCCCGTGCTTCCCCCATGAGAACAGACTGGCTGTGTTGGGAGCCGGTTTGGGGGCGGGATGGAGAGGTGCAGCGCACACGTGCATACACACAGATGTATTTTAAATGCTGGGAGGGAAACAACCCATTCTTTCACAGGGGCCGCTTAGGGGTTACAAACAGACGGACTTCACAAGCTCCTGGGCACGCGGGGCTCTAAATACAGGCGGAAGGAAAAGGCGGGAATCCTCAGGACACTTGCTCGGGCCCCAGAGCAACGGGTGCCAACGCCGAGCGCTCTTCCAGAAGAAAGTCCTAGGCGCACGTCAAGAGCTTGTTCTCAGGGGCCTCGGCTCTGGACAGAAGAGGTCATTCTAGCTCCCAAGCCACTGGCTCCATTCTCGCCACGTGATCTGTTTCTGGTCACACCAAGTCCTGTAAACAGAACCTTCTGCCCCCATCAGCCAGCCCCGCCCACCCCATTCTGGGGCCGGGGCCCAGGGCAAGTCTTCTCAGCTTTCCAGGGCAATGGGTCCCACCCTGGAGCCCGCACCAGAAAGTGCTGGAAGCCGCGTGAAAACGCAGATTGCCGCCCCCCCCCCCATAGCTCTAGGAGGCCTGGGGCAGGGCCTGAGAATCGGCATTCGGACGAGCTCCTGGGAGCCGCTGCTGGTCCGGGGACCCCACTTTGAGAACCGCTGCTCTAGGTGGTAACAGCCTCTCAAATCTTCTCACGCCGCACCTCAGTCCAGTGTTTCCCGAACTCCAGCCCTTGGCACACCCCCTTCCCCAAGCTTTGCCCACCTTCCTACCATCTCCCTGTTCTAGTTCACACTTCGTATTTTATTGAAGTTGGCTTGCTTTGGGGGTTCAAAGAAATTTACTTTAAAAAGGGAACCTTCTCTCATCGGCAGGTGCAGAGAACCTGAGGCTAGAGGAAAACGGAGCATGAGGAAAGCGGAAGAGAGTTGGGGCCAGGGGCGTCACTGTAGAGGGCGCTCTCTGTTGCAGCGAGGTTAGGGTGGGGAGGCATTCGGGGCAGAAAGCACCCCCTGAGACGGTCGCCTCGCTGTGACACAGAGGAGAGAACAGCGCCTGGGTGGGAGGCCTTTGCTGCTGGGTCACTAGACACGCTCAGTCACCTCGGGGACCAGCAGGATGGGCTCCCCACACTTTGGGGGATACTGCTCATCCCACAGTGATCTGTTCTCAAGTACAAAGGCCACCCTGTGACTCTCCTGTGCCCCGCAGCCCAGAGCGGGAAATCCAAGCTCAGTACCGCTGACCCCACCGCAGGGCAGGCTCCTCCGCCCTGAGCCTGACCCTTAGACCCCAGACACCCTGAGCTTGTCATTCTCAGGGTGCCAGGACCCTCCCCTCCTCCAGGCCTTTGCACATACCTGGTCCCTCCCCTTGGTGTACCCCCCAACATCTCCCCCGCACAACGTCACCTTTCCTTGCCAGGGAATACTGCCTCCTTGCTCTAAAAGGACTTCTAGGATCTTAGCAAGTCAGCCTCAGCAGTTGCCGGCTGAATGCCAGTTCCCAGTTCTAGAGAGATCCAGGAGTTTTTTTTTTGTTTTTTGTTTTTTTTTCCAAAATGGCATATAATCAACTTTATTCATAAGTTTTTGGAAATTTACATCTATCCAGGAGTTTTTCAACACAAAAGAACCTCAGGGCGGGGTCCATTCTGGGACACCTGACTGCAAACAAAATGGAAGCTGGATTCTTTTCCCCTTCTGGGATTTCACCATTCTGTATTCACCGTGGGATGCGATCCAGAAACTTGGACTGAAAATGTGGGATTTCATAATTTATATTTTTAAAAAATGATGGTCCAAAAGTTGCATAATCCTCATTAGGACTTTCCTTTTTCCCCTAAATCTGTGGTTTTTGTCTAAGCTGACACAGCATTTGAGACAATCAGAGAAGATATATCTCCCTCGGGCTGTAGCGTGAGAAACTGTCTATCCCCACAGCCTTGAAGAGGGGGTGTCTGTCGGTGAGTACCCACAACTGCACAGCCTGGGGTAGAAAGCTGAGCTCCCCCAGGGCAAAATCTCTGACACGAATCTCTGTCAGTTGCTCTCCTGGTGCAGAGGCAGGGGAACTGTGGACACCTCCCCCCAAACACCCAGACGCCAGATTCTCATTCCTGAATGAGATGATCTCAGTTGATGTTTCTTCAAGAGGGAAGTCAAGAAAATGGGACACGTGTTCCCTTAATACCATGTGACCCAGCTATTCTGCTCCTAGGCGTAGACCCAAAACAACTGAAAACAGGTGTACAAACAAGACTGTGTACACAGATGTTAACAGCAGCATTATGCACAACAGCCAGAAGGTGGAAATGGCCCAAACTTCCATCAGGGGAAGAAGGGATAAATGAAAGATGATGTATCCATACACTGGAATAGCATTCAGCCATAAAAAGGGATGCAGCACTGACACAGGCTACATCATGAATGAACCTTGGCAACGTTGTGCTCAGTGAGAGAAGCCAGACACAAAAAGCCATATACTGTAGGATTCCATTTATATGAAATGTCCAGTATAAGCAAATCCAGAGAGACAGAAAGCAGATGAGGAGTTGCCAGGGGCCGGGGAGGACAGACGGGGAGTGATTGCTAATGATGGTTATGGGGTCTCCTTTTGGGATGACGAAAACGTTCTGGAATTAGACAGTGGTGACGGTTGCAGAACACTGTTAACGTACTAGATGCCACCCAACTGTGCACTTTAAAATGTAAAATTTATGTTGACGAGTATTTTACCACAATAAAACCTTTTTTTTCAAGGAAAAAAAGAAAGAAAGGAAAAAGAGCATGGCTGGCCCTACCAACCACGACCCAGATCTGCCTGACCCTCCCTGTTCCAGAACAGAGTGTGCTCCCTTTGGGACTTTATGAGGGGCTCCAGATGCCCTATCCCGTGAAGGTCTGAGAAGCTATTCAGCTCAATGGACTGAGGATGAAATGAAATGACGCCTGTGTTATATTTTCCTTTCTTGACAAGCCATGAGCCCCTTTGAGTGATGCTGGGTTTGCACATCTGGGACTGATCAAAAACCAGTGAGTCTGCAAAAAAAAGGGGGGGAAAAAAGCTTCCTAGGTCGGGAGCAAGCAGACACAGAGGCACCTCCCATACGCAGTAAATTACTCTGGTGACAGAGAGAAGAAATGTTCCAGCTCCCACAAGCCCAAAGAGGTCGGCATTTGGGGGTCCTGCCTTTAAAAGCCAGTTTTCAAATGCAACCTACCACAAACCCCAGATATCCAACGTGAGGTCTCTGAGGGAGGGATGCAGTCTGGGGGCTTTTCAGAAGCTCATGCTCTTCGGCTGAGCTCCAGCCCCTCCCCATCAAGCCAGCTCTCCTTTCCAGATGCAGGACTGTGGGAGCAGCTGGCATTGCTCCGGGCTCCCCAGCGGGGCCCTCTGCACGTTGATACAGGTACCTGTCAGCAGAGTGTATCCCAAGCCCCTCTCCAGGCCCACCCTTAACCGGGGCCAGGGATTCAGAACCCACATGGCAGAAGCCTTGCACAGCAGCGTGCTCTGCGCTGACAGTCCTGTGGCCGGCCACCGGACGGGCATCTTCTTCCAGAATCTCGGGTGGGGTCCAGCCAGGATGGCAGCTCTTCCCCGCTCTGGCCGTGTCACGTGGGGTACATACCTTAATCCCTCTGAGCCTCGACTGCCTCCTTGTAAAAAGCAGGACAGTCCAGCTCATAAAAAAGCCAGCAGGACAGGTCATCCATGTAACACCCCAGGCGCGTCTGGGCCACGGTGTGCGCCAGATAAACGTCAGCTGCTGGGAGGATTACAGATGCTCTCGTTACTATCCGTACTCCTATTTTTTAAGAGGCTGTAAAAATCAAAATCACTCTCTTCATTCTCCTCCCTGGCTGCGTCAGCAGGGACGAGGCTGGGGCTCAACTCTGCTGCTGTTTCACGTGGAGCCCCTCTCAAACGAAACGGTTCCTTGTTGAAGGTCAGGTTCAGACGCAGAGTCAGCAGTTGGGCAGAGAAGTACCTTAAAGGAGGCAGGACCCAGCCGCTAAGCGTGTAGGGTAAGTGGACAGAGAGACCTGGGGTGACAGCATCACACACAAGCCAGGGGACCTTGGGCCAGCACGTCACCTCTTTGAGCCTCGGTTGCCTCATCTGTAATGAAAACCTAGAGGCCTCGTGCCCAGGTGTGTTGCAGGTAAAGACGACGGCAACGGCCCTCAGAGCCAGCACACCAGCAACACAGCTCCCACACCTTCTGCTCCTTCCCCCACGTGCAAACAGCCAGGTCAGGGGCAGAAACCGAAAATCAGGTGCACAAGACAGAGAGCCCTGAGAGCTCCCCTCTGGGTCTATCTGGAGAAGGGGGCACGGCCTTCACCTTGACCTTCACATGGTCTCTCATCTGTCAGGCTCCAGACCCTTGGTGTCCTGACCCCACTGGGGAAGGCAGGCTCACCCTATTCTGCCCGGGCAAGGAGACCAAAGGTTCAAGGTAGAAACTCACAAGCCCACTCTTGGTTGGAAGTTGAGCTGGGCGCCTGTCAGACTCCCAGCTGCTTCTCTTGACCAGAGGAGTAACTCACCTCTGGATAAGAGACACCCAGTTCAAATCGGACTGCGATGAGCAGACGTCAGCTAAGCCCTTCCTGGCTTGTCCACCAGCCCAGCCCTTTCAAGGGAGGTTCTGGGTCTGCACTGCATGAGGGGCTCGCCCTGGCTCTTCCACCTGGGGCTGCAGATCTCCTAGACCCCAGAGCTGAGCCCTCAGCTCCCAGCCGTCCCCCCACAAGAAGTTTATGCAGATATCCACTCTGGTTGAAGAGACCCAGGAACTCTTCCCAGACCTATAGGAACTCTGATATGCCCCACGCCTGGACGCATCCACAGCCACATGGAGCTTTGGAGGCAGACAGAACTGGGTCCCAGCCTCCGCTCTGCCTGGACACTTCACCTCTCTGACCCTCAGGAAGACTACCTGGAAGGTTTGTTCCAAACAAAATCATAAAGGGGCGTGGCCCTGTAAACTTGCCAAGCAGGACGCACACGCCCTTAGGATCACCCCGGCCCTCCACACGTGGGCAGGACACATTCGAAGTCCTGCCACATACACACCATCAGCTTTCTATTTATTGACGCCCACTGTGTACACAGGAACGCAACAGATGTTAGCGAACTGCACAGGTGAGGGAGGAGTACACAGCCTCAGGGAGCACGATTCTGCGGTCAGACGGCCTTTGAGTCCTGGCTCCCTAGCTTGCAGCATGTGAGGTCTCAGCCAACTTGCCCTCGCTGAGCCTCAGTTTCTCCATCTGTGGACGGGCATGCTGCCGAGCACGGTTCTGAGATACAGGTGGCGCGCTCAGCTAAGAGCCTGCACACAGTAAGCCCTAAGAGACGGCATCTGCTCTGGCTATTTCAGCTTCTCGGAGATTGCGGGAGCGGATCGTACGGTGCAGAGAGGAGAACAATTTAAGTCACACTTACCTCCCTCCGCAGGGCTCCAGCCACCTCCTCGCCGGCGTCTTCTGAGTGGAGTGGCGGCAGCGTCAGCAGCAGCACAGGCACAGCGGCCACAGCGGGCAGGTCGCGGGATACTGGACACCGGTGCCGCCGAGAGATGCAGTGGGTCCGAGGACCCTGCGCGCCGCCTCTTGTAGGCTGCCCGGAGCCCCGGGGCCACGCCCCGCGGCGGTCGGCGGCGCTCATCGCGCCGCGCCGTCGCGGCCCCGCCCTTGTACTCCCGGCCTCGCCCCGCCAGGTCCTCCCCCACCGCACCGGCCCCGCACCACCCCGGGAGCCCGGAGGACACCCGGAGGCGCGGGCGCCCGGGGTCGGATGGGGGGCGTCGCAGGGAGCGCGGGACCACCCGCGCCCAAAGAACTCGGCTTGACAAGAGGAGGACGCACTCAGTTTCTCGTCATGACCATAAAAGTATCGTTTCCATTGACAGCTTAACGATGCACCCAGCGCGATGCCAGGCACTTTCCACCAGGGGTGTGCAAATTTACCAAATTCCACTTCTCTGCGGCTCAAGTGGAAAATGGGAAAAGGGAAGCTATCTCCTGTGGATTGCAGCAAATGAAATCAGGAAGGGCGGGGGCTCCACCAACTATGGTGCAGAATATACACTTGCTAATTTATTTCCATCCTCTACGCGCGGATAGAAAACTTCACTCTTGACACACACACACACACACACACACACACACACTCTTGACACACACACACACACACACACACACACAATTTCCAGGGTGCGAATGAAGACAGGAAGACCTTACTGGATGAAGGCAGTAAAGCTGAGGTCCAGGCTAAGCACTTTACCGTCATTATTCCAGTACAGGTTCACAGGAATCCAGTGAGACGAAAATGATCCCATTTCACAGATTGGGCAACTGAGGCTTGGAGAACAGAGTGCCCCAAGTCCCCAGAGGACAGTGCAGTTTAACACTCTAATCAATTGAGCGCCAGAAGCAACTGCCTTTGAGGGATGTAAAGCCAAGGCCCTTGTTGGCAGGGGAAGAAACCAAGGCTGCAGGAGCTAAAGGACTCCCCCGTGCTCCCCACTCAGTCACATAGTGTGGACCTACTGTGTGTTGGTGGTACCCAAGGGCGAGATGGAGCCTGTCCTCACTACGTTGCTTATTCCTGCATGAAGACACCGAATCAGCTCACTCAGAATCGACTCCCCACACACAACCCCCATCCAGTCACTCTGCACCCGCCCCTGTGCTATGCGGGGCGATCTCAGAGTCTGGGGCACCCGGACAGGTCAGAGCACACGGGGCGGGGAGGGGGTGTGGACAGGGATAGGGCAAAGATAAGGGAAGAACCTCAGTGATTGGCCAGACATGTGTGACTCGGATTCAGAAAGCTGGAAGCTCTTGAAGATTTTGGTGCAGCTCAAATGCAGATAAAAAAGTTATCTTTTTTAAACTCATATTACTTTCATTTCTTTTACTTTTCTCCCTTTTCTTAGTTTTTGAAGCATCATTTTCAGCTCAACATCCATTCATCCAATACTTATTAAGCACCTACTATGTGCCAGACTCTGTCCCAAGTACTGGGGCATTTAGTGGTGAGCAAAAGACTGCTGCAGAACAAGTGTCCTCGGTTTGACAAAGAGCAAATCCAAGGGGAGAAGAGATTTGTATTCTTTTTTTTTTTTTTACTTATTTACTTTGGCTGCATTGGGTCTTCGTTGTTGGGTCTTCGTTGCTACGCGCGGGCTTAATATAGTTGCAGTGAGCGGGGGCTACTCGTTGTGGTGCATGGGCTTCTCATTGCGGTGGCTTCTCTTGTTGCAGAGCACAGGCTCTAGGCGCACGGGCTTCAGCAGTTGTGGCACGCGGGTTCAGTAGCTGTGGCTTGCGGGCTCTAGAGCACAGGCTCAGTAGTTTTAGCGCACAGGCTTAGTTGCTCCGCGGCATGTGGGATCTTCCCAGACCAGGGCTTGAACCCGCGTCCCCTGCATTTGCGGGTGGATTCCCAACCACTGCGCCACCAGCGAAGTCACAGATTTGTATTCTTGACGGATGCCTCTCAGGTCCCCAGCCTCACACCCATCATCCTGGCAAACTCCCCACTCCCAGCGGCCCTCTGAGGCTGCTGCTGTCATCATCAGGAAGCTGGGCACAGAGAGGTAAGTAGCTTTCCCAAGGTTACACAGCTCCCTAGTGGAGGAACTGGGATTTGTTTTTTTGTTTGTCTTTGTACTAGGGGAGAAATTTTATTTCACATTTACAATTTCAATTAAACTTTGGTAGAATAGTGACTGTGCATCTGAATCTTAGGAACACTGAGCAGCTTCTTCAGGCCTCACTCACCTCTCACCTGCCAGGCTGGTTCCCTGCTCTCACGCACACTCCCTCCCATCCCAAGGAACTGGGATTTCAACTCGCACTCACCCCCACTCAGCTGCCACCACCGTGTGTACCATGAAACCTGGGGTCCGGGGGAGTGGGAGAAAGTGGTCCCTGCCCCAGCAGAGGGGAAGGGAAGCCACACAGGGCCCAACATTTGGGTTGGGGTGGGAAGGTGTGGTCAGCACCGAAACACCCACAGCTCAGCTTGCTCGGGCCTCCGCCTCCTTTTTGTGGCAACTCTGCAGGCTCCTCACTGGTCCCGGATGGCTCTGGGGACACCTTTCCCAGCTCAGGTGTTCCAGGGGGGCTGTTGGCAGAGCTGCAACCTGAGGGCGCCTCTCTACCATGTCGCCCCCAGCCGAGCTGCCAACTCCTGCCCAGACTGGCAGCCGCTGCCCCAGCGCCCTGCACCAAGGAACTTCCAGACCCCCATCTCCCCTGTTTCTCCTTTCCTCCCCCTCTCTGGTCTCCTCTTCATCTGTGCACCTGCTTCTCGCCTGCTGTGCTGAGAGACGGGATCTGACCGTGCCCAGCACTGCCTGCTGACTTCCATCCAGCAAGCACTCACGCCTGTGACCTTGGCCCTGAACCAGGTGGTCTGAGAACAGGGAGAAGGACTGCCCGCAGTGTGAACCCGCTGGGCATTCTGAGCGACTTCATTTCTCTTTAACATCTCAGTGGGGTTAACACTTCTCAGATGGGATGTTATAGCCACTGGTGCTGTGTAACAAAACATCCCAAAATGTAGTGGCTTAAAACAACCATCTTATTTTCTCATCATTTTGTAGCTCAGGAATCTGGGATGGGCCCCGCTGGATGGTTCTTCCTTGCTTCATTGTGTGGTTGCGGTCAGAGGTTGGCTGGGCTGCAGACTTCTGAAGGTTCCACTGGGCTGGTCGTCCGAGCTGAGTCACCCACGTGGTAGGAGAGCCACGTGGCCTTTCCAGGAAGGTAGTCTCAGGGTAGCCAGACTTTTTACTTCCCCCAGAGCAAGGCTCCCGAGAGAACCAGGCAGAAGATGCGGCACCTTTAGTGGCCTGGCAATGGAAGTCACAGAACATCACGGCTGCCGTACCCTTGGTCAAGACACAGAGCCTGCTTGGAGTCAAGGAGAGAGGGCACGGACCACACTTTTTAACAGGTAGAGATCAAAGAATCTGCAGGCTTGTTTTAAATCCTCTCCGAGTTTTAAAACGGACACGATAGGGAATTCCCTGGCAGTCCAGTGGTTAGGACTCTGCACTTTTACTGCCACGGGCCTGGGTTCTATTCCTGGTCAGAGAACTAACATCCTGCAAGCTGTGCCGCGTGGACAAATTTATTAATTAATTAGTTAAATAAATAAAACAGACACAATATGTGAAAACACACAGACAGTGCCAAGCACCGAGCAGACACTCAGTGAAAGATAATCAATCCTTCTCAGGGAGCTAACTAGTTAGTCCAGGGGAAGGAGGGTCTAGATGGATGTTTGAATCCCGACTCCACCAGCTCTGTGTCTTTGCTCAAGTCACCTGGCCTCTCTGAGCTGCAACTGCCTCCCAGGCTGGATCACCCAACGGGCAGCTTGAGTCTGAGTCTGTAGCTTGTGGGTCGTGCCACCTTCTGGAACCAGCAGAACTGAGTTCAAATCCTGGCTCCTCTACTTCCAAGCCTGGCCTGTGTTCAGCTGCCCATCTGTAGAGTGCGGTGATGATAACAGCATCTTCCTTCTTCAGGGCTGCCATTAAATGGTTAATATATGGAAAACAGAACACGGCCTGGCACTTAGCAAGTATTAGTTAATATTATTGTTATTAGGGGCCAACAAGGTACAGAGAGAGGGGTTTGCTTTCCATCAACTTTTCCATCATTGTGCAATCTTAGACTCTAATTTCCAAAAAATAACATTTGAATTTGAATAAAATGGTGTGTCATGGGCAACATGGGCTCCTGGGAGGTCCCGGATAGGAAAGAACTGAGAGGCACCCAAGAGTCCTCCTGAGAAGGGACTGGCCACTTACATCCTTGGAAATCCCAGCAAAGGATCCCGTTTGTACCCAGGCAGGAGTTAAGTCATGGAGAGTCTGAGACCAAGGAAAAGGCCCTTCTGGTCATAATGAAGCGCGATCTGGAAAAAGGAACGCTCCGGCCTGGAGAGGTTCCACCCCTCTCTCCACTCGCTCTCTTGGAACCAAGGTGGGCTGATGGGAGGACCACCCACGTCTGCAAAACGGTGGGGTTGCGCCAGATGGCATCAAGGTCTTTCCTTCCTATCTCGTGAGGTGGTTGCCATAGAACTAATGGGTCTTGAACTCACACCAACATCTGCTCACCAGTTGTTTTGATTGGCGCCTCTGATTTGGACACCAAGAGCTAAGGCTGTGGAGTTCCAGCTTCTCGTCTGTTCCTGCCACACCCATTCAGCAGCTGCACTGAGCCTCAATTCGGCATCAAAGACCACTAACAATTTGAGTCAAGGAGACACAGGCGTACCATCTTGTGATGGGCACGGCTTAGAAAGAGGAACGAAAAGGACGGGGAAGATGATGACACCTCTGTGTTGACAGGTGCCGATCACGCGGTCCTCCGGGATCTCAGTGGGGTGGATTTGCTTGACTTGTCGGAGAGGAAGGGTGCAAGTGTGAGCTCCACATCTTATGTTGGCAGGCAACTCTTTGGGGGAGGGGGTGTAAATCTAGCGTAAGATCTTGATCAACTGAAGTTGCAAGTAACAGAAACCCACTCAAGTTAGCTTAAGCACAGAAGGGGGGTTCTTGGTAGGATACTGGGTTATTGGGGAATTCAAGGACTGCCAAGACCCTCAAAGAACTAGCATGAGTCCTGGAAGGGTGTCAAGCACGCTGGCAGTACTGTCTATTTCTCACACTCTGAAAGGGGTCCCTCCCTTCTCCCTCTGCAGCCAGGCCTTGCCCATCCCCTGTGGACATGACCATCCCACCAGCATGGGAGTTATCATCTCCCTTGTTCCAGGTTCCAGCTCAGGTTATGCCCAATCATCTCCCAGTTCTAACTTCATAGAGAGAGAATCTAACGGGCCCTGTTGGGAGCAAATGTCAATCCACGGCCAATCAAATGAGACCAAAGCCCCAAACGGCCTGGGACTGACTTCATGCCCCTGAGGCATCGGCTGACAGAGGCTAACAGGGCTGGGGGTGTAAATACCCCAGATCCTCCGCTCACGGCTGAGATGATTCAGAGGTGGACGTTTCCCAGAAGGATTCTCTAGCTGATCACACAGTTATCGGCTTAATGCTGTACACTTTACCACGCTCCTTCCCTTCCCTGTATTCCTTGCATCTCTCAAATAAGCTGCCTGCCCTCAAATCCTCAGTTCAGGGTCTGCTTCTGGGAACCCAAACTAAGACGAGGACCCTGAAGTCTAGGGAAGGAAATCCAGGAGTCTCTCTCTTCTCTGAGGATATCTGTGCCTTCATTCTTCTATGCACTGAATATTAGTTGAGCACCTACTATATGTCAGACAAAGTGCGGGCACATATAGGAGAGAAACAGGAAAGAACTGAAAAAGTCTAGCCATATAAAGAGGAAGGCTTTTTACAAGAAGAAAGTGGGACGCCGAAGGCTGAGCTGTGGTATTATTTAACTATATAAAAACTATGACTCACATAGGAAAAGTGAACACCAAATCCCAGAATATGATGAACACCCCCTTAAAGTTCGAGAGAGGTAGTTTAGAGCAAATTAAAGGAATTCTTCAGCCAACAGTGAAAAGCAAATTTATCCACCTCAAGTTACCCCGCCAAGAAGTAATACAGGCAGAAAATGTAAATATATTTTTAAAATAAATGAATGCTGGAGTTCACTTTTTATTCTATTTGATGACATTTACTGAGGACTTCCTTTGGACCAGGCATTCTGGGAATAAAGAGATGAATAAGGCAGACATGAGACAAGCCTTGTGACGGGGGGACCCCGGCTGGACAGTCAATGCATCCTCTGTGCTGAGGGCAGTGACAGGGATCTACAGGCTTCCAAGGAGCCCAGAGGGGGCGGGTGTCTGGACCGAGGGGTGAACAGAGGCGTCACGGATAGACGTGATGGGGGGTCAGATGCAGGTTATGGAAACGTAACTAGGACAGACTGAGAAAGAAAAAGAGGTGATGTATCAGCTACTATGAGTGGGAGGCCCAGAGGAGAGACAGTTTCAGGTACACCTGGGACCAGGGCCTCAAAGAAGATGGTCACATCCCTCTCCCCTCCCCTGACCTCCCCCCATCTCTCTGGGCTCTGCCTGGCTCCTCTGTTCACCCCACGAGGCAGAGAAGGTGGCCACTGGCAGCTATGATTCAACAGGCCACACCTTCCACCTGGCTACAAATTGAGAAGTAAAATCCCAGGGAAAGACACGATTGGCCCTGCTCAGGCCACACGTCCACTTTAGGAGATGCTGTCATGCCCCATCCTGGTCCTTAAACCCTGACGGCTGCAGTGCCTGCCTGCCTGACTTCCAGCTTCCGGCAGACATTCCTTTGCCTCTGGGCACGATGCCCATGGCAGGCCAAAACTGGCATGGAATCACACCCATTGGAACAGCATCAACCAATAATTTTTTTTTTAGATGTTGGGGGTAGGAGTTTATTAATTAATTAATTTTTGCTGGGTTGAGTCTTCCTTTCTGTACGAGGGCTTTCTCTAGTTGTGGCAAGCGGGGGCCACTCTTCACTCCGGTGCGCAGGCATCTCACCATCACGGCCTCTCTTGTTGCAGAGCACAGGCTCCAGACGCACAGGCTCACTAGTTGTGGCTCACGGGCCTAGTTGCTCTGCGGCATGTGGGATCCTCCCAGACCAGGGCTCGAACCCGTGTCCCCTGCATTAGCAGGCAGACTCTCAACCACTGTGCCACCAGGGAAACCCTCAACCAATAATTGAATAAGACCTGGAGTATAGGTACCCCAGCTCCCTCACCGCTCAGGGGATGACACTTGCTCCCAGAGAACCCAGGGGACTATGCTCCAGGTGCCCCAGTGATAGCTGACATGATGCCCACTCTTCATTCGCTCTTTCCCTTTTCCCCCTCCTCCTGGGATCATCTCCCCAATAAACTACTTGCACTCACATCCTGTCTCACAGGCTGTTTTGGGGGAACCCAAACTAATACACCCAGCCATCACCACAAGCCTGTGGCCGGGGGACAGGACCCGGCGCATGTGTTCACCCAGTGGCCGGGGCAGCCAGAGCTGTTGATCCGAGTGGGGAAGGATCCAAGGCAGGGGGGCTTGGCAGAGAGCTGGCCCAGAGAGATGGGTCTAGAAGGATGAACAGGGAACACAGGGACATATTGGGGAGGCGAGGCTGGGGGTGGGAGCCTGAGCGAGCCTGCTAAGCAATGTAGATGTGAACCTGGGGGGAGAGAATTAGGAGCCCCCAAAAGGCAGACTTCCATCTGGGGAAGATCATGAGGCAGCCATGGGGAGGATGGCCCGGGGCCAGGGGAGCTGGAATGGATGTCTTGGGGGGAGCTCCTGGCACCAAAGAGGACAGTCAGCCACAGCCCCCCAGACAGCTCCCTTTCTCTCTGGGCACCTGGGTGCTGGGTGAACCCCGAGCCCACAGGAGGGAACTAGGAACCCCAGCTCATCATCTACTGAGTGCTTTGCATGAATCCTGTCTCCCATCCTCATGCCGGTACTGTGAGGCAGGATCTGTGGCACCCCCATTACACTGAAAAGAAAACCGAGGTTCACACGCATAAATAGGCGGCCCAGGATCTCACAACAAGAGATACAGAGGCTGTGAGCCCAGTGGACCCCAAAACCTGGGCTTTTAACAAATCTGTGATGTGGTAATTGATCACTAATAGGTCCAATGGGGGGCTCCCTCTCTGTCTTTCTTTCCCTCCCTCTCTCCCTCCCTCCCTCTCTTTCTGAATCTATTCAGGTCCCGAGTTCCAACTGTGAGCTTCCAGCTAGCAAGGGATACCTGTTGAAGCAAGGAGGTGGTCATAAGGGAGTAACCTATTAAATTCTTTGGTTAGAAAGTACTAGAACATTCAGGGAGTTTTTTTTACAGGATTTGGGATGGACACGCTTTAATGGTTTTGAAGTACAAACAATTATCCTGGAACACTCATGAATCCTTCCTCCTCAACCGAGGAAAAGCTTATGAAAAGTGATAAGGTTGCCAAATCATCAACACCCAGGGTGACACAGTTTGTGGCCACCCTGGGACAATAATGCCAGCTTCCCAATGCGCCATCTCAGTGCTAGATCCCTTTCACCACAAAATTCCCCAGCAGCGACACAGAATGCTCAAGTTGCCTCCAGATAGCTCATCTCTTTTCTTCCTTAAAAATAAGAAGCTTCTTGATTTCTAACCGAGTGCACTGTCACTCAGCTAAAAAATGATACTTCTCAGCCAGGCTTGCACCTTCTCCTTTCTGTAGAACTTCATCTAAGTCAAGGAGGAGTGAGTGGAATAGTTTTGTGTGGCTTCAAGGAAGTCTCCCTAAAGGGAGGGGGAGGTTTGCCCTTCGCGGTTCTCCTTCTTCCTTCCTGCCTAGAATATGGGTATGATGGCTGGAGTGCAGCAGCCACTTTGGACCATGAGGTACCTTGGGAACAGAAGCCATAAATGGTGGCACTCGGGTCCATGATTCATACAGGTCTCTATATCAGTTCTACTACCTACATCAGACTTCTTTTATATAAAAGAGAAATAAACTTCTATCCTTATTTAGGTGGGGAGGAGGGGTGGGGTTTTTGTTCCTCCCTAGTAGCCAATCCTGATAACGTCTTTAGTTTAAAAGTGATAATAAATCTAACGTCAGAACAGGGGAGGCTGTTTTCTGCTGTTATTGTTTCTTTGTCTTCTCTTTTGTTTTTTTGTTTCGTTGGGTTTTTGGGGTTTTGGGGGGGCTTTTTCGGGCCGCACTGCACGGCATGCAGGATCTTAGTTCCCAGACCAGGGATTGAACCTGCGGCCCCTGCAGTGGAAGTGCAGAATCTTAACCACTGGATCTCCAGGGAAGTCCCTGTTTTCTCTCCTTTGAATCATCCGTCTGGAACCTCTTCATTCTTGGAGGCAAACAACAAAATGGAAGTATGATTGTATCTTTATGAAAATGGGAAGACTACATTTCACAATTTCATGAGACTCCTTGCTCACACTGCTTTGAAATCATTAACCTGAAACATGCCTGGGTTCCCGCCATCACCAGGGTTTCTGCCCCCCTCTCTTCTCTCCAATATCCAAGGAGAAGAGCCAGAGAACACCGATGACTGTGGCTGGGAACGCCTCAGGAAACGCAGCTCTTTTGGCAAACGCTACAACGGTGATTGCTTTCTCCCCGGATGACGATCAGGCTGTTCCAGAGGAGGCTGGGCCCTGGGTTTCACACCCAGGGTGTGGCATTTCTGGAAGATCCTAAACCTTTCTGCCAGCCTGGGGGGAAGCCAAGCATCCCCATGCTGCCTGTTCTCTCACGAACGGCACCCCCCAGTGTGTGTGCTGGGTCCTTATGTGAGCTGGACCCCTGCACACCAGCCGCAGGAGTGACGGATGAACAGAATGAAAACTGGTCTCCCCTCCAGCCCCCAGGAAGGGAATCACAGCACTGCACCCTCCTGCTAGGGAGGGGCCCTGAGCCTCTAGATCTCCTGCTGGACCTTGAATCCAAGTTCTGTCCCTCTTGGCTTGAGACCCTGGGCAAGTGCTTTGACTTCCCCGTCCCTCGATCTCTCCATCTGTGAGATGGGAATAGTAACAGACTCACTTTGCAGAGCTGCTGTAGTAACGAGTTAATTGTCGAGAGTTCTCAGTATCATCCCTCTCACCCATGTCCTCTGAGTTGTCAACACTCCTGTTTCTTTTTTTTAAATACATTTATTTATTTATGGCTGTGTTGGGTCTTCGTTGCTGTGCGCAGGCTTCCTCTACTTGTGGCGAGTGGGGGCTACTCTTTGTTGCGGCGTGCAGGCTTCTCATTGTGGTGGCTTCTCTTGCTGTGGAGCACAGGCTCTAGAGGCGCAGGCTCAGTAGTTGTGGCACGCGGGCTCAATAGTTCTGGCTCACGGGCTCTAGGGCACAGGCTCAGTAGTTGTGGCACATGAGCTTAGTTGCTCTGCGGCATGTGGGATCTTCCCGGGCCAGGGTTTGAACCCGTGTCCCCTGCATTGGATTTTTTTTTTTTGCGGTATGCGGGCCTCTCACTGTTGTGGCCTCCCCCGTTGCGGAGCACAGGCTCCGGACGCGCAGCCCCAGGGGCCATGGCTCACGGGCCCAGCCGCTCCACAGCATGTGGGATCCTCCCGGACCAGGGCACAAACCCGCATCCCCTGCATCGACAGGCGGACTCTCAGCCACTGTGCCACCAGGGAAGCCCTGCATTGGATTCTTAACCACGGAAGTCCTGTCACTCCTGTTTCTATAAATACCGCCCCTCCCAAGCACTATCACCTATGGGACACCCTCCCTAATCTCCCCCACCCCAGAAAACTATCAAATAAATGGAGTCTGCGGTCAGAGTTTGAAAAGCCGGGTAAATGAGCGTATCCGTGTCACAGGTGTGCCAGAACAATGACCACAAACTGGGTGCCTCAAAACAACAGAAGTTCGTTCTCTCACACTATCCGAGGCCAGAGTCTGAAATCGAGGCATCGGCAGGGCCAGGCTCCCTCTGGAACCTTGGAGGGGACGATCCTTGCTCTCCTCTTGCAGCTTCTGATCTGCCGTGTCCCCTCCTCTCCATATAAGGACACTAGTCACAATGTATTAGGGCCACACTAGTTCAGTATGACCTCATGGTATTACACCTGCAAAGGCCCTTTTTCCGAACGAGGCCCCATTCTGAGGTTCCAGCGGACATGAGTTTTGCAAGGACACTATTACCTTGACTCTGAACTGTGTGACCAAGAATACGGCAGAAGTAACGCTGTACTAGGCCTTAAGAACCTGGTAGCTTCCACTTCTTCCTCATGGGGCGCTTGTACTTGGAAGCCCACCGCCATGCCGTGAGGAAGCCCAAGCTGCCCCGGGGAGGAGAGCCGGCAGCCAGCACCAACGTGCAGTTGCCAGTGCGGGTCCTCCAGACGCAGCTGATGCACGAGCAACACCAATGACTGGTGCTGTCCTCGGGTGGTAAGTTAGGCGGTGGTTTCTTGTACAGCAGCGATAGGTAACAGGGACGGGAAGGGTCAATCCGCTCCTTGCTTTTACCGCACAGGGCCGGGCACACAGAAGGCGGTCATCAAATGTTTGCTGACTGTAACAGAATCATCTCTGACTCCCAAGAAAGCACTCGACAATGGCAACAACCGAAGTCATTAATACCCCGTGATCTATTGAATAGAACGTGACAGGGCTCTGTCTTCCTTCTTGTCTAAACCAAGATAAATTGAGATTCTTATTTCCAAATGATGGGGCAGCCTCTGTGTTCCTATTAAATACTGGCCCTAATGGAAGACAGACTTCTGGAGTCCCTGGCAGGCTGTGGCGGGGTGAGTCAGTGGATTCGTGCAGATGTGCAAGCCCTAGCGGGCCTCCGACCCGGGAACAATGGTGAGAAGGGCCTCTCCCTGCGCACATGTGTTCCCAATCGTCAGTTGAATGACCTGGGTCTGTTGCTCACTGGGGCTTGCTGTCAACCCAAGCCAAACCTGGAATCGTCTCCTCAGGAGAGTCATGACCACGTGGCCAATCGTTAGCATGACGGCTCCCAGTGACCCCCGCCTCCCCGTGTCCTCGCCCCGCTGTGGCTCTGCCCCTCAGCTCCTTACCAGGTGGAGTCTATTCTTCGGCCCTTATACCTGGCTTGGCTGTGTGGTTTACTTTGAACAATAGATTACGGTGGAAGTGATGGGGCACCTGCTCCAAGCTTGGGACCCACAGGGTCTGCAGCTTCTGCTGTCACTCCCTCAGACCCAGAGACAACTGTGCTATAAAGAAGCCCAGTCTAACCCACTGGAGGATGAGACGATGGGGAGTACGGGGGGCTGGGGACCGCAGTACCTGAGCTGAGAGCCAGCCCCAACCGCCAGGCACATGAGCGAGCAGCCTTGGACCCTCAGCCCTGGCCAAGCTGTCGGTCCCCTGCAGTGACACCACAGGACCACCCCACAGAACCTGAGGATAATACACTGCATTGTGTGAAGCCCCTATGATTCGGGATGCTTTGTTACATGGCAAAGGCTGACCAAAACAGACCACGCCATGTAACCTGGTCAAGGATAGAATGTTCTGAAAGCCATACATTCCCCCTTCAAACAGCCAGTTTTCCCAGGGAAGAATCCCAGGGAATATTTTGTATTTCTCTTATAGGCTGAACTGTGTACCCCGCCCCCCAAATCTGCATGTTCAAGTCTGTTAAAAAGAAAACCACAGGGCTTCCCTGGTGGCGCAGTGGTTGAGAGTCCGCCTGCCGATGCAGGGGACGCGGGTTCGTGCCCCGGTCCAGGAGGATCCCACATGCCGCGCAGCGGCTGGGCCCGTGAGCCATGGCTGCTGAGCCTGCGCGCCCGGAGCCTGTGCTCTGCAACGGGAGAGGCCGCAACAGTGAGAGGCCCGCGTACCGCAGGAGAAAAAAAAAGAAAAGAAAACCGCAGGCCCGAAATGGCGTCACTTGCGCTAAAGCCCATGGTAGCAAACCTAGACTTCATACCTGGGTTAACTGCAGTCTCCAGCAACTCAGCTCCTCCCCAGCATGGAAGTTTCTCCGCTCCTCCAAGGCTCTGTGACAGGCTGAATAACGGCCCCCCAAGATGTGCACATCCTGATTCCTGAAGCCCGTCAATGTGATTTATATGACGCGTTAGCCTCCTAGGGCTACTACAAAGGACCAAAAATGGGAAGGCTTAAAACAACAGAAACTTATGCTCTCACGGTTCTGGAGGCCAGAAGTCCAAAATCCAGGTGTCAGCAGGGCCTTGCTCCCTCCAAGGCTCTGGGAGAGGATGGGTTCCACGCCTCTGGCAGCTTCCGCTGGTCGCAAGTTGGGGTTCCTGGGCTCTGTATCCCTCCAATCTCTGACTCCATGGTCACACGGCCATCTTCCCTGTGCGTCTGTGTCCGAATTTCCCTCTTTTTACGAAGACACCAGTGACTGGATGAGGACCCACCCTATTCCAGTGGGAGCCCAACTTGATTACAGGTGCAAAGACCCTATTTCCAAATAAGATGACATTCTGCGGGCTGGGTGAAGATGAAATTTGGGGGAATGCTAGTCAACCCACTACACATGGTAAAAGGGACTTTGTTAATGTGATTAAGGATCTGGAAATGAGGACATTATCCTGAATTATCCTGTGGGTCCAGTGTGATCACAAGCGTCCTTACAAGAGGGAGGCAGGGTATTATAGGAACAGTGGCGACACGGTGTTCCGGAACCAGAGTGGGGCGTAAGTAATCTTGCTGCTATGCTTCCAAGCTGTAGCTGTGAATCCACCTAAATTTTAAACAGAAGGTGAACCTCTGAGAAAGTCAGATATACTTTAGAAGTCAGGATGTGGATTCAAGGAGGACAGCCTTGGCAGCAATGGCCCTGGCATCAGCAACAACGGATGCAGTCACTCCAGCACCAGGAGGATCCCAGCCAGACTGGCTGGGCTGCACTGGCTCAAGCTTGGATTTGCCCAAAGAGGAGCTTCAGGACAGCAAAGCATGGCAGAGCCACCACCAGGAATGATGCCAAATGCACAAGGTACGTCTACCATGGAGTCTGGTCCAAACAATCATGGGAATTTCCAAGGGGATTCAAGCTTTTAACAGAATGTGGCAACCAGGCTGACAGGGGCTGGGAACACTCGGAACCTCACCAGGCATCTAGGGGAGACAGCATTCGAGGTCTCTCTGTTGCAACCTATGGCCTTTTTAGCAGCAGCCCTGGCAGAGCAAAACATGTCTGGTCTCCAATTAAAGAAAATTTGTGTCACTATGTGACAAATTAGTCTGTCAGAGATACTCTGCCCCTACCATCACCCATCCTTCTCTTCCCTTTTTTTTTTCAGATAGTGAAGATCTTCCATAAGCTTTTATCTGTTTTTGTTTGCTTTTTTTACTTCACAGTATGATTAGGTTCCTTGATGCTAGTTCAGTTTTCTAGGACTTGTGTTATTATTTTTAACAGTCACTTCAAATTATTTATAGGTGGGCTTCCCTGGTGGCGCAGCGGTTGGGAGTCCACCTGCCGATGCAGGGGACACGGGTTCGTGCCCCGGTCCGGGAAGATCCCACATGCCGCGGAGCGGCTGGGCCCGTGAGCCATGGCCGCTGAGCCTGCGCGTCCGGAGCCTGTGCTCCACAACAGGAGAGGCCACAGCAGTGAGAGGCCCGCGTACCGCAAAAAAATAAAAAATAAAAAAATTATAGGTGAATCTTATTTTGATTATGCTAATGGTGAAGTCATAGCTCCTTTTCCTTATTAGTACTTATTACTGTTTCTCAGTGTAAGAATGGAAAACTCAGGAAGTAATCCTCTAATATCACTTTTAAAAGAATAACAAATATTCTAATCTTTAACACTAGGAAGTAGTTCATTTCTAGTTTTCTGGAATCTATGCCAAATGTTCCCACATCTGAAAATGTTTTGGTTCCTAAGTTCAGCAGTGATTCACCCTGGCATTCCCACTTCCCCGACTTTATTCTGCTGGTGTTCTTTGTGTCCCAGGCAAGTGATTTAACCTCTGTGTGACTCAGTTTCCCTTCCTGAAATTGGCAAAAAGAGTACCTGATTTCTCCCTACATCACAGGGATGTTGTGACGATAAATGTGTTCACGGAAGAAAGAAATTATATAAAAATCTCAAGGTATTATTTTTATGGTATTGTTACTGAACAGAAATAGAAAAATTCAACAGGAAAAAAAAAGAAAAGGAAGGTGGGGGTCAGAGTCGGAGAAGGAGGTGGTGTGATGCAGAAGCAGAGGCTGGAGGGGTGCACTCTGAGGCTGGAGGAGGGGCCAAGAGCCAAGGGATGCAGGCGCCTCTAGAAGCAGGAAGAGGCCAGGAAACAGATTCTCTCCTGGAACCTCCAGAGGGAACCAGCCCTGCGACACCCTGACTGTAGTCCAGTGAGACCCATTTTGGTCTTCTGACCTGCGGGCCTGCAAGCCATAGATTTATGTTGATTTATATGCTGTTTTAAGTCTCTAAGGTTTGGTTCACTCATTACAGCAGCCAGAGGACACGAACACTGATCCATGATTCGCTGTGACTGCAAAAGGGCATCGGGGCAGTCATGAAGCTGGGCCACAGGCTCCCGTGCTGCCCCTCAAAGGGGAAGCAACCGTGAGTCAGCTGCAACGCAGGGAACGGCTTCCAGGCAGCGCGGCTCGCACACCACACGGCACTCGGCTCAGCCCTGAGTCGTCTGGCTCCAGAGGTGCCGCTTTAGAGCCTCTTCACCGGAAACGACCCGGGTTCGCCTGCTTATTTTTCTAGCGATCAAGTAACACTTTCCAGATGCAAAAATCGGACAGGGGCCAGGCTCAGCCTTCATCCCCGTGGGCAGCAGCCACCCTCCACCATTGGGTCCCCCAGGACGCCCGCCGAAGCTCGGACCAGACTGGACGTGACCGTGGCCGAGACCGCGGGCAGAGACTCCGGGCATCCTCGGCATCTCCCCTCGTTGTCCTGCTCCTCCGTGCACTTCTCATCCCCGTGGGACTGACAGCTACGCTCACACATGTGCTCAGAGGTGTGTCTCTATTTTCTGTAACAGGGCGGTTGGAGGTGATGTGGGAAGTGGTACTCGGACTTGACAATAGCAGTATCCCAGTTTCTCTCACTTGAGAGCATCTCTGCTCATTCAAAAAGTCTCAGGTCACTAATCTGAGATGCGCCACCCAGAGCCTCTCACGGCTGCTTCTTCCTTGACTCTCTCCTTCCTGTGATGCCTCCTGCGGTGGGAGGAAAGTTTAGGGTCTTTGTGGTTTTCCCGGGGGAGGGGAACCCACCCAACCCCCAGATCCTTTTACGAGACACAGGAGCCAATATTAGCATCCTGGGGCTGCCAGAACAAATGACCACAGACAGGGGGGCTGAAGACAACAGGAATTCATTTTCTTGCAGTTCTGGAGACCAGAAGTCTGAAATCAAAGTGTGGGCAAATCCTTCCTGCCCTTTCCAGCTTCTGGGGGCTCAGGCGTTCGTTCCTGTGGCTGCATCACCCCAATCTCTGCCTCCGTCCTCACACAGCCTCTCCTCTTCTCAGAGGGACACTGGTCATTGCAGTGAGGGCCCACCTGGGTGATCCAGGATGATCTCATCTTGAGATCTGCTACATGACCACTTGATCACATCTGCAGACTTTCTCCAAACGAGGTCACACTCGCCATTCTGGGGGTTGGCGTGTGGACACAGCTTTTTAGCAGGCCCCTTCAACGCACTCCAGCAAGCTTGGGCTCAGCTACGGCCACTCCCTCCTAGCCAGGCCGCTGCAGCAGCCTGGGCCCACGGCGCTGCCCCATGTTGGAGCTCGCCCGGTGCACGGTGCTCTCCCCTCCATGTCGCACTGGGAGTGGCTCTGAGTCCTTCTGCTTTCAGCCTCCCCCTTAATCTCCCTCCTTCCCTCAGCTCTGGCGGGGGGGGCACCCAGGGGGACATCCCAGGGCACTTCGCCACCCCCATTTCTTTCTCATTCCCCCTCCCTCACCCGGCTGGAGCTGGGAAGGAAGGATTTCCCACCTTCTTGTGTTGCAAGGATGCCCCTTTCACGAAGCCCTGAATTTCACTCCCCTATGGCTGATAATCAGCGTGGAGGCCAAACTCAATGCGCTTTTTTTTTTTAAATTGCAGCACAGTTTATTTGCAATGTTGTGTTAGTTTCAGGTGTACAGCAAAGTGATTCAGTTATATATATATTGTTTTTCAGACTCTTTTTGATTACAGGTTATTAAAAAATATTGAGTATACTTCCCTGTGCTATATAGTAGGTCCTTCTTGTTTATTTTATATATAGTAGCGTGCCTTTGCTAACCCTAAGCTCCTAATTTATCCCTCCCCCCTACCCTTTCCCCTTTGGTAACCACAGGTTTGTTTTCTATGCCTGTGAGTCTGTTTCTGTTTTGTAAATAAGTTCATTTGTATCACTTTTATTAGATGCCACATATAAGTGATATCATATGCTATTTGTCTTTGTCTGGCTTACTTCACTTTGTATGATAATCTCTAGATCCATCCATGTTGCTGCAAATGGCATTATTTCATTCTTTTTTATGGCTGAGTAGTATTCCATTGTATATACGTACCACATCTCCTTTATCTATTCATCTGTCGATGGACACTGAAGTTGCTTCCGTGTCTTGGCTACTGTAAATAGTGCTGCTATGAACACTGGGGTGCATGTGTCTTTTATTTTTTTAATTTATTTTTGGTTGTGTTGGGTCTTTGCTGCTGCGCACAAGCCTTCTCTAGTCGCGGCGAGCGGGGGCGACTCTTCGCTGCCGTGCGCAGGCTTCTCATTGTGGCGGCTTCTCTTGTTGCAGAGCAGGGGCTCTAGGCGCACGGGCTTCAGTAGTTGTGGCATGCAGGCTCAGTAGTTGTGGCGCACGGGCTTAGTTGCTCTGCGGCATATGGGATCTTCCCAGACCAGGGCTCGAACCCACGTCCCCTGCATTGGCAGGCGGATTCTTAACCACTGAGCCGCCAGGGAAGCCCGCGTGTATCTTTTTGAATTAGAGTTTTCACCTTTTCTGGATATATGCCCAGGAGTGGGATTGCTGGATCATATGGTAGTTCTATTTTCAGTTTTTTAAGGAACCTCCATACTGTTCTCCACAGTGGTTGCACCAACTTAAACTCCCACAAACAGTGTAGGAGGGTTCCTTTTTCTCCACACCCTCACCAGCATTTGTTATTTGTAGAATTTTTGGTGATAACAGGCCTGGCTCTTGACGCATAAGTGGGAGCTAAAGGGATTTAGAAAACCTTTGTCTTTACCGGTGTCCACTTTCAGGCCTCTGATCTCAGTAAGAACTCTAAAAGCTAGACTCTGACTCCTCTCTCATGCTGAGCTCCTGAAGCATCCCTGGTCCCCCAGAGGCAGACAGAAGCCTCAGCTGAGAAGGGGAAAGGCCAGGTACCCCGAAACACAAAAGAGGAAGGGGCATCTGCGTGTTCTCATACGATCCCCTTCCACTGACTAGCGGCGCCCACACTGACCCAAACCCACCAGCAGGGGGCCGCAGAGGCGTTTTAAAATCAAACCTATAGGAGGTCGACTTCAAATAGAGCTCAACCAGTTCCAACAAACGTCTATACCGCACAACCACAATCACAGGTAGAATGTTTCCACCACCTCATGCCCCTCCCCAGTCAGCCCTGGGCCCTCCCTCACCTCCCACCCCCCTCCCACCTCCCCCAGCTTTGCCAGTTCCAGCAGGTCCCGTAAATGGCATCATACAGTGCATTAAGAGATGACCCTTCCCTTCCCCTATAGGTGAGCACATTCAAGCCTCCAGCTCGTCAAGCCTGGCCAGTGAGGAAAGACTTTACAGTAAGTTAAAACTCATTGATTTGTATGCTAAAAAAAATAATACAGGGGACTTCCCTGGCAGTCCAGTGGTTAAGACTCTGCGCTTCCAACGCAGGGGGCGCAAGTTTCATCCCTGGTCGGGGAAGTAGGATCCCACACGCCGAGCAGAGCGGCCAAAAAATAAAAAATTAAAAACCACCCCCCCCCAATAATAATAATACAGATGTCATGAGGTGGTTGTGAGGTTTAAACGCAAAGTGCCCAGCACTTCTTTAAAAACCTGTAAGCGATAGTCATTATTGCTGTGCCTCCTCTCTTCTCCACTTTGCGGCCAGAAGTCATCTGAAAGTTCAAGCCTGACCAAGACACTCCAGCTTCGTCCCTGGCTGCCTTCCGGGGTCCTCTCCCGCTACTGCACCCACTTCCCTGCGCCTCCCCTCACACACACAGCCGCCCATGCTTCCGCCTCCTGCTGCTGAGCCCACAGGGCCCTTCCGTGCCCCTGGGCCTTGGCACGTGCTCTACCCCCTCCGCCTGGGGAGCTCCCGCCTCGCATGACCCAGCACAAACGCTACCTCCTCGGTGAAGACAGATGGTTGGCAGGTCACAGGTGCTTAGGTCACTGTCTTCCTCAGCGGCACCTTGTGCTTCCTCTTTTCTTGCATTTATCATGCAATTTACTTTACTCACCTGTCAAAACGGATGAAGTAAATGGAATCAACTGAATTACTGATTCGTCACTAGGCTGGAAGACTGTTCTGTGGCCCCATGGCCTGGGGCCTTGCGTGGCTGGTGGGGAGAGATTACGCCCCATCTCTTGGCTTTGAACTTGGCCATGTTTGATCACTTTCTTTGTTCAAAGGGCTTCTATGATGGCCACAAGGAGAACAGGCCACACTTGGGGGACTGGGCACAGAACAAAGATGTGGGAGCTGGAATGGGATCCAACCTGCCGCCTGGAGGCAAGCCCAGCGGAACCTGGCACAGATCAGGTGATCCCCACCCCCCTCCCCAGCTACCTGCAGACGTGGAAGCCAGGTGACGCCAGCAACAGCATCTCTACGACAAAGACCATGTCTCGTTCCCTCTGTCTGCTCAGCACCAGCACAGGGCTGATTCCTAAGGGGAAGACGTTTCAGAAGGCCCTGTTAAACATTTTACTGTTCATCTCAGCCGTGGGGGAGAACAGACAAAGATGGGAGATCCGAGCACGATGGGCCCTCTCGGGGACAGCTCCGGGGTTCAGAGCATGGGTTCTGATGGGTGGACAGCCCAGACGTGAATTCCAGCCTCTGCTGGAAGGGCTGGAGCCTCAGTTTCATCACCCACAAAGTGGGGCTAACGACAGCGGGGACCTCCCAGTACTGCTGGAAGGAGCAGATGAACTGACGTAGACAAAGCTCTGAGTGTGGTGCCTGGTGCGCTGTCACTCACGCCCGTCACCAAAATATGCCCTAAAACCGACGCGCTGGAGAGACACGCCAGCCAACCCAAGAGTAATTGCTGGACTTCGCAATTACTGGAAAACACTAGTCAGAAGTATGCTGCGGCCAGGGACATTCTGGAGCATGGAACACGCAGCTCCGCAGAGAGACGCTTAGCACAAGGGAAGGGAGGGAAACCACAGGGAGAAGGGGAGCCGAGGTGAGCTCGTCATTGCTGCGGGCTGGGCTTTTAGCCATCACCTCACTTCTCCCAAATTTCCAGAACTCTCCATCTTGCTCCTTTGACAATTCAAACCATAGACACCACACCTGTGAGCTTGGGGAATAAGAGGCACTTGGCTTCTGGGGTAGGTTTACTCTGTTTCCTACTGGTAACCAGAGGCAAACCCAAATATGCATTTTTATTATTATTGACCTTTTCCTTAACCAATTAATTGTCTCATGACTAGTCTCATTATTTTAGGGAAAATGGCTACTTTCTGTACATCCCTAATGAAACTTCAACTTTCTAAATATCTACAAGTAAATAAAAGAGATAAATTAGAATCAGACAAGCTATGCAATTAATCTAAAAGAAGAGAAGAAAAAATGATAAAAAAGTAACAAAAGATAAGACAAATGGAAAGCAAAGAGCAAGATGGCAGGTTTTAACCCAACGATGTTATTTATTTTAAACATAACTGATCTCAACACTCCAATTAAAAGGCAGAGGTTGTCAGATTGTATAAAAAAGCAAGGTGCTGGGGACTTTCCTGGTGGCGCAGTGGTTAAGAATCCGCCTGCCAATGCAGGGGACACGGGTTCAAACCCTGGTCCGGGAAGATCCCACACGCCGCAGAGCAACTAAGCCCATGCACCACAACTACTGAGCCTGCACTCTAGAGCCCACGAGCCACAACTACTGAGACCGCATGCCACAACTACTGAGCCCATGCACCACAACTACTGAAGCCTGCGCACCTAGAGCCCATGCTCCGCAACAAGAGAAGCCACTGCAATGAGACACGCACCGCAACAAAGAGTAGCCCCCACTCACCGCAACTAGAGAAAGCCCGTATGCAGCAACGAAGACCCAACACAGCCAAAAATAAATCAAAAAAATTTTTTAACAAAGATTAAAAAAAAGACACCTGTACCCTTATGTTCATTGCAGCATTATTTACAATAGCCTAAGGTATGGAAACAACCTAAGTGTCCACTGATGGATGAATGGATAAAGAAGATGCTGTGAATATATACAATGGAATATTACTCAGCCATAAAAAAGAATGAAATCCTGACATTTGCAGCAACATGGATGGACTTAGAGGGTATTATGCTAAGTGAATTAAGTCAGAGAAAAACGAATACCATATGACTTCACTCATATGTGGAATCTAAAAAACAAAGCAAAACCAACAAACAAAAGCTCATAGACTGTACACTTAAAATTAACACATTATAAATCAACTATACTTCAATTAAAAACAAAAATCTCATACAGAGAACAGATTAGTGGTTACCAGAGAGGAAAGGGGCTGGAGGGTGGGTGGAAAGGGTGAAGAGGGTCCACTGTATGGTGATGGGTGGTAACTAGACTCATGGTGGTGACGACTCTGTAGTATATACAGATGTTGAACTATAATGCTGTATACCTAATACTTATATAATAACAACAAAAAATCATCACAGCAAGTTATTTTGGGTAGACATTAACAAGCAGATCCTAAAATACACATGGAAACACCAAGAATATAAAATAGCCAAAACAAATTTGAAAAAAGAAAAAAGTTAGAAGGTTTACATTCCTATTCAAGATTGTTAACATAAAACAGAAAGCAAGACCCACACACATATGGTCAATTTTTTGTCTGTGAAAGTGCAAAGGCAAATTTGATGAGGAAAGGATTTCGAGTACCTTCAACAAAAGGTGCTGGAAGAATTAAATATCTAAATGCAGAAAATTAACTTTGATCTATACCTTGTACCATATACAGAAATGAACTCAATCAAATCAGAGACCTACATGTAAAACCTAAAATCATAAAACTTCTAGAAGAAAACACAGGAGAAACTCTCTGAGACCTTGGGCTAGGAGGTGATTTCTTAGATACAATATCAAAAGCACAATCCATAAAAGAACAAGTTGATAAATGGGATGACGATGAGTTGTTGGTTTACAATGTGTATAGAGATGATATATGTGATTACAGTGGCATTTAGTATGGGGGAGGGGTACATGAAAATATACTGTCGCAAGGGTCCTGTATTCTCCTGGAGTAATTCAATATGAACACTACGTAGGTTGTGATCAGTTAAAGATGCCTATTGAAATCCCTAGAACGACCATTAAAAATAATGGTGTTGGGCTTCCCTGGTGGCACAGTGGTTGAGAGTCCGCCTGCCGATGCAGGGGACACGGGTTCGTGCCCCGGTCCGGGAAGATCCCACATGCCGCGGAGCGGCTGGGCCCGTGAGCCATGCCGCTAAGCCTGCGCGTCGGGAGCCTGTGCTCCGCAATGGGAGAGGCCACAACAGTGAGAGGCCCACGTACCGCCAAAAAAAATAATAATAATGGTGTTTTCCATGACAAGAGGGAATGCTTCTAAAACATACTAAGCAAAAACAGAGAAAAAGAGCATCATATAAGGGTACAAGCCTAAAAACATACATATACATATGTGTGTGTGTGTCTGTGTGTGTGTGTGTGTGTGTGTGTGTGTGTGTGTGTGAGTGTGTGAATGTAAAAAGGCCAAAAAGAAATATTCACACATATGAATGTTGAGATTACAGAGGTTTGGGATTTTTTTCCTTACTGTTCAATGACTAACAAACACGTTTCCAGTGAGCACGTATTACCTTAGGGGGAAATGTGCAAAACAGGAAAATGAAAGAAATATGAGGGAGGGAAGAGAAAGAAAACAAGGAGAGAAGGGAGAGGGGGAGGAACAGAGGGCGCAAAGGAACACCTGTTGCCAGGGATCTTGGACAGCAGATGGGGGAGGGCTTCCCCACCCTCTAAGGCACCATCAAGTGTATGACGACCTGCCAGGTACCTGCAAGAGCTGGGCATCCGGTGAACGTGGAGGAGACACGTGCCTGTCAAACAGTTCGCACCTGGAGCCGCCTGGTCTGTCCTCAGTATGGACTGAGGGCAGCTGGAGGCATGGTGCTGCTTCCCCATTAATTGAGAAGAGCAAGCAAATCCACTTCCGGCCTCTGTGCGGCGCACGCACAAATGATGGGGATCAAGTGCTTTTGGTGCGTGGGTGGGGTCCCAGGGTAGCCCCACTTGCGGTCTGTTTCTGAGATTGATCAAAATAATGAGGAGCGGGCTTCCCTGGTGGCGCAGTGGTTGGGAGTCCGCCTGCCAATGCAGGGGACGCGGGTTCGCGTCCCGGGTCCAGGAGGATCCCACGTGCCGCGGAGCGGCTGTGCCCGTGAGCCATGGCCGCTGGGCCTGCACGTCCGGAGCCTGTGCTCCGCGATGGGAGAGGCTACGGCAGTGAGAGACCCGCGTACCGCCAAAAAAAAAAAATGAGGAGTAAGGGAAATTCCTACTTCCACCTCTTGGCAAGCCCTAGGGGACGACGGGTCAGGGTTCGGGCCGCTGAGTCAGTCTTGCTGACCAGGACAGGCATGGGTCAGCGGAAGAGAAGGTTCTAAAGGTCCCGTGAGTGACGGGATCTTGCTGCATCTGCAGAAGGAGCCAACTCTGGCAGGGAAACGGCAGCTCTCTACACAGAAAGGCATCTCTGGCCTCCCAGAATTCTTAATCAAAACAAAACATCATCAACGTACAAACTCTTCAAGGGTAACTCTTCTTTTGCCAGTATTTCCTGCCAGTAAACAAAACCCATCTGAGAGGTTAACGACTTAGCTGTTTACGAGGTCTCTGTGACACAGGGGCTGATCCGCCGGTTATGAATCAGAAAGGTTGTGACCAGCAGAACGCTGAAATTGCGAAAGTATGTCCCTGAAGGATGAGCCAGCCAGCCCGCTGTGTTTACCGGGAAGACGTGTCTTCAGAATTTGATTTTTTAGTTTATCCTGGCTAAGAGGCACCATAAAAATGGGCCTGGGTTTGAATCCCTGCCATAGTGCTTCCTTGCTGTGTGCCCTTGAGAAAATGACTTGCCTTCTCTGGCCCTCACTCCCCTCTGTAACCGAGGATGGTAAGCATGACCTACCTCCAAGAGCCGCCGTGGAGATAAACGAGAGGACTATGAAGTGCATATTGGTCAGGACGCATTAAGTGCTTACTAAGTGGTAGCTCTTATAATTAGTATTTAAAATACAGACTCTGTGCCACGTGCGTTTGACCCAGGTGTTCCACTGCCTAGATGCATCGTGCTCTGTTAGCCGAGACCCCAAGCACCCTCCAGTGGTGTCACAGCCTGGGACCGGGACACAGAGACCAGGTAGGACCCTCACTCTGCCACACCTGTCCTCTCTGTGGCTTAGTTTCTCCGTCTGTAACATGACAGGCCTCAGCCAGCTCCCTAAGAACCCAATCCACTCTGACCTTCTCCACTTTTCCAACGAAAAGCAGAACGAAAATCAGCTCAACACATACAATTGGGATGGAGATGGACGCACACGCGTCCAGGAGAGTTGAATTCAGGGTGAACCTCAAACTATTGTAGAGGAAAAAGGCTTCTAAGCTTAAACCTGATTGATTTCTGGGTCCCTGCGATGCCAGGACGTGCTGAGTTCCTTGACACCCTCAGCTGCCATGGGCTCCCACAGTGATTATCATTATTAAAAATAAAACCATGGAGGTTTGGTGCTGTCAAGATGCACCAGCACTGTCCTTCCTGCCTCTCCCACTGAAATCAACTCAGAAGTAAACAGAGGCAGACAGACTGGGGGAAGAGCTAGAATCCAAGGCATCCTGGGGCGGCGGTGAGTTTCCACGCTTCTCCTGGTACCTCCTGGCCTGAGCTCACAGGCGCTGGGAGGGAACCGCGCACCAGGCAGGGCAGAGAGAGCTCCGAGAGAACCCTTCTGTTTCTGCACTGGGCAACAGCAAAGGGAAGAGTTAGAGAGAGTGCGGAGTGCCCTGAGTTATTCTCCCTTTGTTCTGTTTTTCCCCCGTTGTCTCCTGTCCCGGCCTCCAGGGAGTCTGCGGCAGGGAGGCGGTTGGGCAGGCACCTGGAACTTCAAAATCTGAAAAGCTTCTCTCTAATCAGAAAAACTGTGGTCCCAAGAATGCGGGAGCACCCCCATAGCTTTTCCCTCACTCTGACCTCTTGCCACTTGGTCCTGGAGGCAGACAGGGGCAGGAAGAGCATGGCAGAGCCAGGAACTAAGGCCCAGGCTCTGTGGCCATGGGAGGGGGAAGGAGAACCGGAGTCTGGGGAGGTGGGAGGAGGAGGGAACTCAAGAAAGCGACCCATGAAGTGGCAGAGGAACTCCTAGGCTCATCTCTGTGCTGCACATGCATGGAACTCTCAAGACATATTAGAAAATGTTTTGAACTGAAAATGAAAATACAAAGTATCAAAATTGGTGGGATGCAACTAAAGCCATCTTTAGAGGGAAATTTATAGCATTAGAAAATACTAGGAAAAAAATAATAAAGATCTCAAATCCACCATTTAAGCTCCCATCCTAAGAAACTGGGAAAACAAGAGCAAAATAAACCCAAAGCAAGCAGAAGAAACAAAATAATAAAGACGAAAAGCAAAAATTAATGACACTGAAACCAGTGACAGAAAACCAATGAGAAAATCAATGAAATCAAAAGCTAAAACTTTTAAAAGGCCAGTAAAATTTGACAAATCTCTAACAAGGCTGACAAAAGAGAGAGACAGACAGACACACACAAATGGCCAATATGCGGAATAAAAAGGAGTTAACACCATAGATAGACCACAGAGACACTAACAGGATAATGAGAGAACACCCTGAGCATCTCTTTGCACTTAAACTCAACAACCTAGATGAATTAGAACTATTTCTGAAAAGCCACAGATGACCAAATTCACCCAAGATGAAAGAGATTATCCAGGAGTCCTATATGTATTAAAGTAATTGAACTTGTAGTTTAAAACTTTCCAAAAAAGAAATCTTTAGGCCCAGATAGTTTTACTAGTGAAAACTACCAAACGTTTCAAGTAGAAATAACACCAGTCCTACACGAGGAGGGAACACTTACCAATTCATTTTAAGAGGCCAGTACTATTCTGACACCCAAACCGTACAAAGTCAATACAAGAAATGTGCATGGACCAGTGTGCATCACAAACACAGACACAAGAATCTTCAACAAATATTAGCAAATAGAGTCCAGCAATGTATAAAAAATACACTACACCATGACCAAATGGTGTTTATCCCAGGAATGCAGGCTGGTGGGGTATTAAAAAACCAGTCAACACACTCCATCATATTAATAAACTAAAGAAGAAAAAACACAGAATCATATGAATTGGTGTAGAAAAAAACATTTGACAAAATTCAACACCCATGCATGATTAAAAACGCTCAAAAACTCAGAGTAGAAAGGAACTTCCTTAATCTGGTAAAAGACATCTACAATAAGACTAGGGTTGAACTCACACTGCCCAGACAGCCCCTCCTCTGAGCTCTCCCAGCCCCCAACTCCTGTTCTGTGACCAGCACTCGCTGCTTTCTCCACCCCACTGCCTAGGTCCTGCTTTCTCCCACTAACTGTGAACGCTTCAAGATGGAAGCTGTCAGACTTCTCGCCTCATTTCATTTATGAGCTGCCTGCAACAAGAAGAAAAACCTAGCACTGAGTCGGTACTAAATAATGGTCTGATGAATGAATTAAATTCAGTTAAAATTAACCCAAGATCTGACTCTCATAATAGTTACGAGCATTTCTGGAGGAGGGGGAGGCTGTTATGCGATGGTGGAGACAGACTGGCCAGAGCTGCCTGATCCCCAGACCCCACTGGCACCAGCATAAATTCTCAGCGCAAAGGTCTCCTTGGCATGTACGGTACTAAGAATGGACAGAGAAAGGCCGTGTAGACACAGTTATTATCAATTAGGACCGGGCTGGAACTACCTGGGGTTTGGAAAATTGTTTTCAGATTATTTTCCAAGTGTTCGATGAAACCCCAAAGACATTTTCCCAGGCATTATTTCCCCCAGAAGTTGTAAACCCATAAGCATTTACATAAGAGTTTAACCCTCAGATTGAGGATTTGTTTGTGCTGAACTCATCCCAACAGAACGGCCCGCGGTGCCCAGACAACTTGTGCTCTCTGTATTTATTCAAACGTGGACCTCGATGCTTGCATTCGAATGCACTCAACTGAATTTCGTATTAATTCTCAAACCAGTGCTTGAATTCCAAGAGGGTACTGGTTTGACAGATGTGTTTCTCTAATTACTGGAATCAAGATAAGCCTCTGGCATTGCAACATGGCCAAACTTCAGAACTTAGAGAACCCCGGACCCTTGGTCTTTGAGAAGTGGGGGATGGGAGGGGGGGCGCTACAGCAGCTACCTGGTCTGGCAACACAGGCTTGGAGACACAGAGGAGAAAATATTTCTAAACTTAGAAAGTAAAAAATGCCCGGTGTAGAAAAACTGGAATACACAAATAGACTGGGGGCAGGTACCTACAGAGACGAGCACTGGTGATGTTTGGATGAAGGTATTTGCTTTCAGGTTTTCTGGGGAAGGGGGTTGTTCTGTTTTTGTTTTGCACTGGGCTTTCGGAATTGGCTTTCAAGGTGGCAAATGCATGGGTGAGATGAAGGGGCAGGGCTGTGTGATTAACCAACCAGCCGTTGGCCCCTCCACTAAAGCTTGGAGCCACCAAGATGCACTGGTCGCCCTCCTGTGGGCAGCAGGGTGAGCTGGCCTGGGGACCAGAAAGCAGGATCCCGGCACTGTCACTCAGCAAACTTCCTCCAGAGAACAGGGACACTGTTTTCTGACCGTCTCTCCAAGGCGGACTGACAGGAGGCGCTCCACGGTGGACGGAACGCAGCGACTGCAAACCACCACCAGGTAAGCTTGCTTCCTCGTTTAACGGGACTAGCCGGCCCCCTTCCTAAGATTTTGGCGAGGATTAAGAAGATGCTGTGCGAAAACTCAATGTCACCTGGTTACCCTGGCATTTGCTTATCAGGTGACCATTCAATCACCAGTAACCAGGAATAAAAGGGTTTTCTAGCCGGACTATGAGAGTTTATCATTTTGAGAATCATTTGCCAGTGGATACACTGATACTTTAGTAACTGGCACACTCTGCATATATTTCTGTGAGCTTAAATCTGCCTCCCATCCTGACCCTGGCCCTGGCCGCAGCCGGCCCCAGCCCCCTGCGGATTTCAACACAGAGGGATTGTGTTAACGCTGCTACGGGGACGATTATAACTGCAGATTATCTTGGGTGAAAGAAGGTGCGGAGTACATGTTTTTGTTTGTTTGTTTGTTTTTTTTGGAGTACACGTTTTATGATGCTGTTTCTATGAAGTCCTAAGCGGTCAAATTCGCTATGGCAGTGGTTCTCACCTAGAGGTGATTTGGGTCCCCAGGGGACATTCGGCCATGTCTGGTGATGTTTTTGGTTGTCACAACTGGAGGGGGAGTGCAACTGGTATCCAGTGGGTGAGGCCACGATGCTCACATCCCACAATGCACAGGACAGCTGGCCACACGCAGGTGTCCACCGTGCCGAGGGTGAGAAGTGATGTATGACGGACGTCAGGTACTGGTGACCCTTAGGGAGCTTGGGGGCCCTGGGGCCCTGGAAATGCTCTACACGTTTACACGGGCAAATAAACATGCAAACGGCTCCTGAGCTGTCCATTTCGACATGAGTGCCTGGCCGCGTGCAAGTCACAGCTCGAGGCCCGGCCCCGCCGGGCCCAGCCTGGGTCCCCTCCAGTGTGATATCACCGCCCTCGCCACAGCCCCCGCTTAAGTAGGACAAGGCGTTTTCGTCAACGCATCACTTTTTATTCAAGTGAAATTAAAGGGTTTGGTTGTGGGCGCTTCAAGTCAAACACAAACCTTGTGAACGTGCAGACTCATGGTAGCCACTCGGTTCTTTTCCATAACATTTTCCAAACCACCCAGACGCAGACAGCAGTTCTGTGAAAAGCAGGCAGGGAGGGCCTGGCCCACCCCTTCCTGCTCCACCGGCTGCAAACCTGCTTGGGGTGTCAGCGCTGGGGGTGTGTAAAGACCCGGGGGTCACCTGCTCAGTGGGCCAGGAGGTCAGATCTGAGAGCTCAGCCGCTGGCTGTGCTCACACCATGAGCTGCGACGTCACCCATCCAGCCCAGGGCAAGGACAGGCTGAAGGATGCATTGGCCGGACCCTGTGAGGATGTCTTGCTGTGGCCGCCGCTGCCCATTTGTTCTATTCTTTTTGCAGTGCCTTTTATTTTCCCTTTGAATCGTATTACGTACTGTCACCATTAGGACTAACAGGACAAAAACACTGAAACAGACTTGGTTTCAAAAGGGAAGCACTCAAAGGTCAGAATAAATGTGGGCTTCAGAGGACAGCCTCAGGCACAGCGACCTAACGGGGTGCCTGAGAAGGCGACACACCCGCCAATGAGCAGTGAACAGGCCGAGTAGGTGGACAGCTCCCTGCACCCAAAAGGAAGGTCTAAACGAAGACACTGAGACCTTCAGAGCTCGGAGTAAACTGTTTCCAGAAGAGAAATGATGACCGGCCGTTGCCTGTAGAGACCAGGGGCTAGTGTTAAGTTGAGTTCACTGTCAGCACCGTCTGCACAGGAGGCCCAGGCTGGACCCACGCGCTCCCCTGGGTCTGCGCCCCACTCCCCGGCACCCTTCCTTCCCCTCTTAACCTCCATCTCCTTTGCCTCTCCCACAGTATCATCCCTTCTGTGCCCTGAACTGGTCACCAGACAGAATAAAAGCAGATTTCAAGTTTGCTGTGTTTACTGAATGAAGTGTATGTTTTCTTCTTAGTTGTAAACATGGGTCAGTTGAACTTTTTTTTTTTTTTTTTTTTGCTGTATGCGGGCCTCTCACTGTTGTGGCCTCTCCCGTTGCGGAGCACAGGCTCCGGACGCGCAGGCTCAGCGGCCATGGCTCACGGGCCCAGCGGCTCCGCAGCATGTGGCATCCTCCCGGACCGGGGCGCGAACCCATGTCCCCTGCATCAGCAGGCGGACTCTCAACCGCTGCACCACCAGGGAAGCCCGAGTTGAACTTTTAAACTTTATTTCTTTGAAAACAAACGTTAGGTTGGATGCAAATCTTAGGTTGGACCAGTCTTTGGTTCATTTTTTCTGTGCACTAATGAATTTTACTTCTTTCTTTAAAAAGTTCCATGATAGGGCTTCCCTGGTGGCGCAGTGGTTGGGAGTCCACCTGCCGATGCAGGGGACACGGTTTCGTGCCCCGGTCCGGGAAGATCCCACATGCCGCGGAGCGGCTGGGCCCGTGAGCCGTGGCCGCTGAGCCTGCACGTCCGGAGCCTGTGCTCCGCAATGGGAGAGGCCACAGCAGTGAGAGGCCCACATACGGCAAAAAAAAAAAAAGTCCCATGATAGCTGTAAAGAAGAACAGTAACAGAAAACTCCAGGGTGTGTGTGTGCAGCTAGCCCTGGGTGGGCATCTGCATAAAAGGAAGACAGGGAGGAATGAACATTTCTACTGAGCGATCCAGGGGGCACCGGGGTCAGTTGGTGACAGGCCGCCCACTACCCAGACACTCACACTATTTTCTAGTGGAAACTCAGCCAGCAGCAAACATGTCCCTATCCTGGGGGGCCCTGACCAGGCAGGAGACAGTGCCCAGCTGCCTGGCTTCAACAGAAGCATCCAGAACTGACAGGACAGCAGAACTCAAACGAGGGGACAGGCAAGCAGGGCCAAGGGTCGAGGCAGGAAAAGATGAGAAACTCAAAAGGTGAATTACCAGAGATGAGGCCCGGCCCCAAGCCCTGTGATGACGCCAGAAGGGACACAGGTGAGCAGGGCTCACTGAGCCCCCAGGCTCTGCTTAGAGATCGCACCTGTTACCTGGCCTAACCCTGTCCCTAACCCCGTGGGGCAGTGCCACCCCCAGCCAGTTCAGACACTGGGCCACTGCCCCAAGATCACAGGCTGGTTAGCACAGGGAGAGTTTGGAGCACCGGATGGGTGCTTCCGCACCCCTGTTTTTAATCATTTCACTACTTTGTTCTGTTTTAATGCCACAGCATTGAGAGTTCATCCAGATTTCCCTTCTGTTTCTCTGCTGTATCACCAGCCTCTCTTGGCCACTCTAGTTTACTCTCGAGTGCCAGGACTGACCTGGACAGGCCGCGGGGATGAGGGGTGGGCGCCGGCACACAGCACAGTGCAGGGGCTCCGAGCAGACTCTGAGCCGATGCCAACTCCCCAGCTGCGCGGTGCAGGCAGAAAGTCCTCCCGCGACTGTCAGAGGGCCAAGTGCCTGGAAAGAGCTCAGAAGTGGGCCTGGAGCTTCCCTGGTGGCGCAGTGGTTGAGAATCCGCCTGCCAATGCAGGGGACACAGGTCCGAGCCCTGGTCGGGGAAGATCCCCCATGCCGCGGAGCAACTAGGCCCGTGCGCCACAACTACTGAGCCTGCGCTCTAGAACCTGTGCTCTGCAACAAAAGAAGCCACTGCAATGAGAAGCACCGCAACAAAGAGTAGCCCCTGCTCGCCGCAACTATAGAAACCCCTTGCACAGCAACGAGGACCCAACGCAGCCAAAAGTAAATAAATTAATTTAAAAAAATTAAAAAGTAATTTAAAAGCAGAAGTGGGCCTGGCCTATAGGAAGCCCCATGTCTTCTTAGCTATCATGAGCACGTTAAGAAAATATGCTGTCCGGAGAGGGGAAGGGAGAGGGGCAAGCAGGAGCGCCGCCCTAAGGTGACCACAGAGGACGCTGCTGTGAGTCGCTGGTCCCGACACCCCTGGATCTGCTCCAGGTCATGAGCCTCACGTCGGCAGCACCCCCGGTGGAGGGCTCCACTGGAGTCAGTGGTCTTGCAGTGGGAGGTGTGGTCCCAGTGCAGCAGGGAGGGTCTGCAGCCATAAGAAACAGGAGAAATCTTCCTAGAAAGGGAATGTTACTCACTGCAAAGTTAATTCATACCTTTACGAACACAGAACAAATTCCACATCAGTGCATCACCCCCTTGCTGGCCTCGGATGTGAAGGGTGAGTGTCCTCAAGAAGGTCAGGAGGCACCGACTGATTCTCCACCGAGCACAGGAGTGCTCGGCTTTCAGCTGCAGGTGATAAGATAAGCACAAAGCCAATCCGAGCCCACAGGTATCAGAGTCCAGAGCTGGGCCCACTGCTGACAACAGGGAATAAACAAGGATGAGTCCATTTTCACATCTGGCAGGAAATCCACGCTGAAGTAAGAGTCCTTCAATCTTTTTTTTTTTTTTTTTAAGCAGAGGGATTTTTTTTCTTAAATTACGTAGGGAATCCCCAAATGCTCATAAAATGCGTGAAGAGATCTGCTTTCTTTGGAGGACAGATGAGCTCGAGGTCACGTTCACCAGACCCAACCCCAGCATCCCAGTGCCACCCCGAACACGGCGCAAGCCTCTCAGAGGGCCCGACAGCTGAAACCAAAAACACTCCGCATGGGTGAAGATGTTTGAAAGACAAAAACCAACTGCAATTTCAAAAAAGGACAAAAAAACCCCACGGGATTGAGATTTACCTGATTCCTGACAGGGACATGGGGTTTCTCAGGAAGGGATCGGGAACCCTTCAAACGTACACACGCATCTGACTGGATTGCTACCACAGAATGAACAAAGCTACCCTAATATTTACTCCTTAGAAAACCGACAATAAATACTTCCAGCACATGATAGATAACATGATAGATAAGACAAAGAGCACACACTTAAATGGGATCTGGGAGGAAATGGAGTTTATGAAGATGAAAACATCTTGGATGGCATCACTCAATCAATGTGAAGTCCTAGAGTCAAAACACTTCCTAAATCGCACGGCAGCTAGGATCCCCTTAACTGAAAGAAAAAAAAACACTATTTTTTTTAAATTTACTTTTTATTTTATATTGGGATATAGTTGATTTACAATGTCGTGTCTGTTTCAGGTGTACAGCAAAGTGATTCAGGTATACATATACACATACATACATACATTCTTTTTCAGATTCTGTTCCCATACAGGTTATTACAGAATATTGAGTAGAGTTCCCCCTACGGTACTCTACGGTAGGTCCTTCTCGATTATCTATTTTATATATAGTAGTGTCTCGAAGTCCTAATTTATCCCGCCCCCCCCTCCTTTGGTAACCAAAAGTTTTCAAAGTCTGTGAGTTTGTTTCTTTTTTGTAAGTTAATTTGTATCATCTTTTTAGAGTCCACATATAAGTGATATCATATGTTTTTGTCTTTCTCTGCGTGGCTTACTTCACTTAGTACGATCATCTCTGGGTCCATCCATGTTGCTGCAAATGCCATTATTTCATCCTTTTTATGGCTGAGTAATACTCCATTGTGTGTGTGTGTGTGTGTGTGTGTGTGTGTGTGTGTGTGTGTGCATATAAATATAACATCTTCTTTATCCATTCCTCTGTCGATGGACATTTAGAAAACCCCGCTAAATTTAAAAGCTTACTTGCCAGCTGTTTCCAACAGAAGACACCTGACAAAATGCTACTGTGCTCAGCAAATCAGAGCTTAGCAAGTCACCCCTAATTATGACCGGACTGTCTGAGAAACAAAAGGGAAGACCAACTGGCAAACAAATTTACAGTGTAAATCTGCTAAAAGAAGCCCACACTCACTAACTAGGATGATATACCCTTTCTTGTAGGGGTGGGGGGCAGGGGGAGGTAAGAAAAGAGAGTGAAAGATCAGAAAAGGGACCAAGCATTCGTTCACTGGTTCGTTTATTTACTTCTGAAGAGAAAGAACATCACCACAGGGTGAAGCCAAGCTACAAAGTGAATCTCATTTTTCAAACAAATATATTTGTCTCCAAAAGGTATAAGTAAGATGGGAATAGTCAGTCCAAAAGATGAATAATAACAGATTAAAAAAAAAAATCCTAGGAAGCAAGAGCAAACGTCTGATGAGGAAAAAGCACACCTGCTTGGCAATCTGCTGCGATTGATTTTAAAAGACAAAATAGCATTATGTGTAGAGCAGGCTGTTAACACACGGCCTTGTTAGACTTTTTTTAAACTCTAAGATTTTTTTCCTAATGTTTTCGAAGCCCACTGACGCTCAGGAAATTGGTGTAATGGGTACTACCCTCACCGGGCCAGTCGACAAGGCACCTTTCCTTCTTGAGCCAGAGAAGTAACAGAGAAGTCTTTGGTCTCTCTTGATGGACTAAGCACTTCCAAAGAGAAGCTTAACGAACCATGAGTGAAGTGGCCACACTGGCAGGACGCCGACTCCTGCAAAGTGAGCTGAGAGCTGTGCAGCATTGAACTCACAGGTTTACTTGGTTAATCCAAAGCAACTGACTTTGACTGCAATCTTAGCTTTCTAACTAGTTGGCCCGGTCAAGTACAAGCACCCTATGAGAACAATCACCAGAAACTTCCACTAAGGAAAAGACATAAAATGATGCATTTGTTGATTACAAAGTTACTACTAGCGGGACCCACACATTAGACCATGACTACATGACTGACCACCTGAAAAATTAAAGAAACAGCTTCTCTGAGCCACCGGGCAGCTGAACATGGCTGTACAAACAGGACAATGGAAGGACCGCCGTTTTTCATTCTGAATGGAACCCATTTTTCATTCTTTCCTTCTGAAAGAGGCACGTGCACTTTCTTGGCTTGGGGCAAACAATACACCAACCAGATAAACCTGATTACGTTCTTCGTGTAAGACAACTTCCAAGTCTTGTTAGCAATATTTCACACAGTACAGGAAAATCTCCCTGCGATGTACTTCTGACGGCACCCTAGCATTCACAGTGGTTTAAAAGCCACTGAGAAAGACATGTCAAATGCTAATGAAGGAAAATCACTAAATTTGTATCCCCAGCACCAAGGTTAAGGGGCCAAGTTCTTAGTGTAAATGACCCTAAAGCCAACGAAATAGTCTTGGAATTATAAAAACACTAAAAATTGCAGCAGGAAACACTACACATTTAGCTCAAAATGTCAAGAACAACATGGACAGGCCCACGATTCACCTGGGACCCTAGAAAGCACTGGATTTGCTAGAAAGATCGGGTTTTCTATCCAAGGGCCAATCAATCACTGCAGGGACCAAATGCAGGTAATCGTGAACTCCAGGCTAGCGTCTCCTTGCTATATATTCGGCCCCTTTATGAGCTTTGCTCTTCGTCTGCAGCTGGGCATCCCGATCCCACTTAAGCACAGGAAAACTGGGAAGCTATTATCTGTCCCACATACAATTGGAGCTGTCAGGGGGGTGTGGGATTATGCATGCTCTTTCAGACAACACACTCATGTACAGGGTAACAGAGGAGCCATCTGAGGGCTACCAGACAGCTGAATCTAAAAGTCCGATGTGCCAGAGGGGACAGCAGCCTGAAGAGTGAATGCAGGACTTGCCTGGTGGCGTAGTGGTTAAGAATGCACCTGCCAATGCAGGGGACACGGGTTCGATCCCTGGCCTGGGAAGATCCCACATGCCTCGGAGCAACTAAGCTCGTGCGCCACAACTACTGAGCCAGTGCTCTAGAGCCCGCGAGCCACAACGAACGACTGAGCCCTGTGCCACAACTACTGAAGCCCGCGCGCCTAGAGCCCGTGCTCTGCAACAAGAGAAGCCACCGCAATGAGAAGCCCGTGCACCAAAACGAAGAGTAACCCCCGCTCACCACAACTAGAGAAAGCCCACATAGAGCAATGAAGACCCAATGCAGCCAAAAATAAAATAAATTTTAAAACGGGAATGCAGTACCTCTCCACACATTACAGGGTCACCCGAGACACTGGAGGCCCCACTGCACTTAATTCATCTCTAACCACTTTTGAGAGAGACGAGACCTTCCAAAGGAAGGCCTTAGTATCTCAGTTTCCAACATATTTTGGGCTTGACAGAATATGTAACTTAGCAATTTAATGATTATGTAGAGACCCTCGAACGACATCTGAGGGAAAATTTCCTCATCTAAATGCACAAGATGTGTTCTAACACTTGGAAGCAGGCTGGTGTAACCAACGACGGCACTGTATGTCCGGGCTCCTGTTACAGATCCCTGAGAGAGGCCTTGTTCTGGACAGGGCGTTCACTGACTCACGGGGACACTTTAGCCAACATCGCTTATGGAGGCTGCATACTCAGGACAGATAAGCCACTTGTACAGATCGGACCTGACCTGGCTCACGGATCACAATGCAGAACTCAACGCCGGGCTTCAGAACAGGCTCCTTATTCCACGTGTGGCTGGTTTACTGCTGGTGTGGGTTGCATCCCCCAAAGTTAATTTAGCTTTCGAAGTCCACATGTTCCATAAGAATTGTACATTATTTTAATGAGAGGCTAATGATGACTTCTAAGTAGCTAAGCAAATCAGAGTAGGGTTACAGGAGGGCAGGCGGGCCAAGGGGGCAACGTTAGAACTGCACGTTTTTATCATTTTTATACAAATATATATTTATTGAAGTATGTTGATTTACAATGTTGTGTTTCAGGTGTACAGCACAGTGATTCCGTTATATATGTGCATATATTCCTTTTCGGATAATTTTCCCTTTAGATTATTACACAATACTGAGTATAGTTCCCTATGCTATACAGTACTGTAATTTTAAAATTAAGCTCCGAACCTGCAGCGGCACATGGCTACGATTAGGAACAGCGGACGGTAAGAGGAACAGCTTCGGGGAGAGGCTTGGAGCACATAAACCCGCTGCTCTGGGGACCCCAGCACACTACTGCGAGCGGCCTGCACAGGGCCTTCTGGAACCAGGGTGCCACGGGCACAGGAGCTGCCGGGAGCGGCCTGACGTGTATGACGGCTCTCCTCTTCATCTCTTCCATCTCGAAAGGCTTCCTTTCCACACCTGGAGGTGGCATCCGAGGCACAGGTAGGATGCTCGGTAGCAGGCAATGACAAGGATGCTCAGCCCTGACCCACGTCCGTCCCCTCCTTGAACTCAGCAATGCAGGGGACAAAACAACGGAGAGAGAGCTTACCTCCTCTTTTCTGCTCTTTGAAGATTTTAAAAAAATTCCTTTATCCGAATCACTAGAGTTAATAACTTTGGAAATAGTAAACAAGAATCATCTGAGGGCTTGGGTAAGCTTTCAGGAACACGTCAGGCTTCCCCAAGGGCTTATTTTAATTCCAGCAGCCCAGTCCTGCCCACTTGAACTCCGGTTACTGGAAAAGGCATTTGCCGTCAAAGAAACACCACACACGCAGCTTTAAACCAACTGTGTGATTTTTATTGATGGGCGACAACTTTATACTCCTAGCTATCACTAACTGTGTACAATTAGAGACGCGGCATCGTAGAAGAGCAGACAGCAGAATTAGACAGCAGACGCAGGGAATTATCAATCTTCATCATTTTGCCCATTTTTCATTATGTGTACACAGAAGCATGAATGCAATTTGAAATCTTTTAATGGCAATAAAGTTACAATCACCCATCTATGTGACTGACATCTTAACTCCAAATATTTGATCTGCAATGTGTACGTAAGCAGCTTCTCATCGCACGATTATTAAAATGTATTTTTCCTATTAGGAACCAGCAACTCATTTTATGTGTTTGTTTATCTTTTGAAGTAAGAACTATTTCTTCTCTGATAACTGGCTCATTTTTATCATCTATCAAAAACTAAAGGGTGAGGGAAGAAAGTGTGATGGATTAAAAAATTTATTTTTTTAAGGAAAGATAAAATTCATTTTCACAAATTTACAAGTGTTGTTGCTGGTGCAGGATTTATTCTACTATGCAGTTAGACTGGGAATCAAATGCAAGTTCCCCTTCTTACTCAGGAATTGGCATTATTTCGGAAATGTGGATTTTGTGTTTTTGCTTAAATCAGGCGACAGTCTGTCTCGACCAGATGACTTTGATTTGGAAGCTAGAAGTCAACATGAACTATGTTGTGCACAAACCCCAGGCGTCTCCTTTCATTCTAGCCCATTTCTGCAACAGGAAGAAAGAGTTTCTCTCTAAAGAGCCACTAAAGAGAGGAGGGGAGTCGGTGAGAGCCGGTGCTCTACAAGCAGCGTCGGGCACACACAGCGGCGGCTACAGCAGGTCCACGCGGCGGTAATACAGGAGGTAGGCTGTGCGCTCGGCAGCGGGCTTCACCACCTGGTACTGGTTAATCACCTTGACCGTCTGGTCGTCGATGCGCAGCCAGCCATTGAGACCGATCTGGAAGACGTCCGTGGTGTAGTGGCCGCCCGTGGCGCTGCTGCCGTGGTGGTAGACCACTGCAAGAGAGGGCCCGGGCGCCCGTGAGAGCGGCTCCGCACACCAGCGCCTAAGGTGCCCGCCTGCCCCCGCCACAGACCTGCCTGTCCCACGAAAGGCCTGGCACCAAGGCAGGTGGGACAGAGAAGTGGGGTTATACAAAGCAATGCTGTTTCAACTCAAAACCGTTCAACAATTTACAATACAAAGTCATACATCTACATCTTAATAACATATTTAAAATGCTCAATACCTCACAAACTATGAAAGAAATGTCAACTAATGGGGTCGTCCCATCTGTCAGCCCTGTAGGCAGGCTCGTCAGCCGCCTTAAGACTTGATACAGGAGACAGTCCCCTAGGAAGGAGGACACAGAGACGCTCCCTGCAGAGCCATCAGCCAATGTCCCTCTGGGAACGCACACCGAGGCCCAAACATCAGGCCCTGATCCAGCCAATTCCACTTCTAGACTGTTCCAACAGAGTATCTGAATCTTGGACAAAGTGAAAACATGGAAAAGCCTATATTCACACTCGAAGGAATGCTGAGTGCATTACATTACAAGAAGGTGAATTTTTTCGTTGACCTGATTAAAAGTTTTTGGCGGTGTAAGAATATGCTTACATTACATGGAAAAAACAAGAATCTGAGGTTTTCTGTGGACTGTCACCCGTGACAAGGACAGCACCGCCCCAGGAGGGCCGCCAGCGCACTTAGCTGGGCTGACTGGGCAGTTGAGTCACCCTGCAGACACCGGTCATTGCTCTCTTTTTCTTTTAAAGAAAATTTCCGATTTTTCTACTACCATGTTTTAACAGAAAAAATTACCTGCCATGTACTTGTTCATTAAAATTGTGTAATTCAAACAGGAAGCCTTAGTCAGAGGTGTAAAACAAATATAACTGTCGGAAGATGCTGAAAAGGTATTAAAGACAGTGGAAGGGCACATCCTCCCCCTTCTATGCAGAGAAGGGGCTGGGAGGTGGCTGGGCCAGCAGCAGACCTGACCCTGTGTGAGGGAAACAGCCTCCAGTGACATTCCGGGGAGGGGGGCTGCAGCGTGGCCAGGGTGAGCTGTGCGTTGCCGTGAGTGGCATGAAGGACAGTCACTTGGAGAGAGGGGCACAATCTGGTACGAAATTTCAGCAATAAATAGGCTGAACGTCAGCGCGCTCCCCCACTTGTAGGGACATCCAAATCCACCCAGAGCCGGGCTCTGCGCAGAGGCCATTCTGCTGGGGCTCAGAGAACACTGAGGCCCTGGCCCGCCGGGGACGAACGCGACTGGTCGCTGAGGGACAGCAAGACTGTTGGGCCATCAAGTGGGAAACCAGCAACGGAACCAGCAGCAGCTCACGGCTGCATCGAGTCCTGCAGGTCACAGAGATGGACAGGCTGCCGCAGGGCAAGGGGAGCCCCGACACCAGCATGTCCCTCTGACCCCAAATCCAGCTGTGGGGCGTCTGTCCTGGATTTTCACCTCTAAGACCTACCAGACTTGGTTTTGGTTTTTTAAAGTGACCAGGTCAGTAGGATTTAAAGGACCTGTGGGTTTAACTGATTTGCGTTTCCTCTACGACACTTCATTTTAAATATTCAGAAGAGAAGCGCTCTACCCGTATGCAGGTTTCTCAAGCAGCAGACCTGTACCTAACATGGTGATGTGTCACAGACGCCCGGCAAGCCCACGTCACAGAAGCAGAGCTGAGAATGAGTTTTCCAAAAGCTCACGCGCTATATTAACTGATTTTCTTTGTCCCGCAATCAAAACCATTTTTAAAAGCACCTCTTTACTCACAGTTTACAGAAAACTGCAACCAATCCGGTGACCGTATTTCTGAGATTAGAAGGCTCAGATTCAGGGGTGCAGGCGAGAGCGACTCCAGAAGAAGCCCCGGGCCGGGGCGGGCGGGAGTGGTAGGGGTGCACTCACACCAGGGCCCCCTGACCAGGAGACAAGACTTGCTAACCCTGCCCTTGATCATCACCTTGCCCTGACAGGGACCCCAGGGAGGCTGCAGGGAGACTCGGAGAAACACGTCATCACCCTGGGACCTCAGTGCCAAACCCCAGGGAGCCAGGCTGGACCCTGGGGGCCCTCTGATCTCAGAGGAAGACCACAGAGAGGCCTCCGAGCTGCCAGCCCAAGGCAGGTCAGGGGGAGGGTGGCTACACGCCGGGAGTGTGTTGCCCACCAGGTCCCAGCAGGCTGGGGTAAGGCCGTGATCAGCCACCTTCGGGGAGAAGAGCGAGTCGGAGGGAGCAGGTCCTGGTGGGAAGAAAGGGCCAACCGGGCCCAACACCTTCTACCCTGGCACCCGACCCACCCAACGACCAGGGCCCAATCCAACATCCCAAGAGCTCAGGGGTGGACCGAGGGCAGGAGTGTGAAGCTCTGCTCTGCCACTTAAGGGCACAGAGCGGCCAATGTTCCTCCACGAGTCTCAGTTTGTCCTTTTACAAAATGGGGATAGCGCCACATACCTCCCAGGACACTGTAAGGACTAAATGAGATAGTACATAAAAAGTATCCAGTGAAAAGGCTCAATGAACGTGTGAGGGCTAACAAACAGCAGTCACTACAGACAGGCTCCGCAAAGGCAACACAAGAGGAGCGGTGGGAGAGCAGTTGGAAAACTCTAAGACAAACGGCCAGGGGCGCAAACACAACTGCTGCGACCAGCAACTCTTCAAAGACACAGAAGGCCTCAAAGGCGCAAAAGACTCGGGCTGTGAAAGAGAAAGGAGGAGGGAAGGACAGGAGGCGGAGAACGTGGATGGGCTCCGCGGGGAGCCCGGGGTGGGGGGGGCCGCAGGAGGTCGTGGGCGGCTAAGGAGCCCGCGCTCCCCTAGCCTGGCTGCGGCCACGCCTCAGCACCCACTCCTACAGGCACCACGACCGCGGCAGGGAGGGTTCCCAGCCTGGCAACCCCACACCTCTGGCTCCAAGACAGAGACAGTCGTGTTAGACGACGTCTCACGTTGGGCTGAGCTTTTAGAGCCAAGAGAATAGTCTGTCAAATTCCAAACACACCAAATTTTAGGTAAAACGCACATTTTCAAATGATTTCCGGACTTATAAAGTCCACAGGGATACCAATAATCTATTCTCTACGTTAAGTGGCATTACAACAAAATTGTGCCAGGGTATAAACCTTTTCATCGTTGCTTTCACAGGAAAATGTCGTACAAATTGACTTACCTGCAAATAGCCTATAGGTTCTGTGGCATTTAAAATTCTTATTTTTAACCCCTGGAGAGAGCAGTTCTGAAAAACAAAATATCAAGAGCTTTAATCTATAAAAGCGCTGACACACAGAGCTCCCAGAAAGGGGCGGACAGCAGCCTCCAATCAACTAACCCACCCAGTGGACCAGGGAGACCAAACACAACTCCATCCCCTCAGTTGCATAAAAACTGAGCAGCGAGGAAGAGCAGCTGCAGGGTAGTAACGGAGGTCACCAGAACCCACCCATCAGAGGACAGGGGCATATACTGAGCCTCTAGCCCATGCTAGAAACCCCTTACAAGCAGATGCTCTAAAAAATGGGAAAGAAAAAAACAAAAGCAAAGCTGCCCTGGAAAGCCTAAGGTTTAAAATGTTTTACACGTGAGTCAGACCACAAAACTCCAATCAACAGTAAGATGATTTTCGGCTGGCGTTTCTTCCCCTTTCCGGTCCTCAAACGGACCATGAACTGGCACAGGAGGCAAACCTATCAGCCGAAGGTGGCAACTCGTGAGAACAGGGCTGAGAGCCAGAGTCCGAATCTTAGGGGGAAGGAAATGCAACGTGCCTGGGTGCAGGTGAAGCGATGCTGATCCCAGGCCCACTGCCCGGCAGGTCCCAGTGCCGGGCAGCGTGGGGAGGGAGGAGGGAGGAGGACGGCAGTTTGCTCCTCCAGGAGACCAGGGAAGACGGCCCATGTGCTCTTTTCTGCTCTCCAGGCCCCCGGACACTTTGAGCATCGCCTCTAGCTCGTTACGCTCCTGATCGAACTTCACTGTTGCACATAACATTTCTCACAAATTCTGAAGCTTTCCTGGAGAGTTTTCCTTCAAGCTCACTTTTAGCAAGACAACCAGGCGCTTTCACCACGATGTGCCCAAGCTGCCGAGCCCCGGAGACCCGGCGGAGACCCGGGGCTGGGGCTGCAGCTCTAAGGCCGGGGTCCCTGCCGCCGGAGGGCAGGGGAAGCCCCGGGGCCCGCGGGAAACACTCCCCACCCGCTAAAAGGCCCAGTTAGGCAGGCTGCTCCACACAGCTGTTAACGCCTAGTATGAGGAAGGGTATTTCCTACCACTGACCCATAAACTTTTTATATTTAGTATTTTTCTCACCTAGTAATACTTTCATATGGTTTATTTTTGCCTTTATTTTTAAAAGGCCATTTTAGTGAGAAATTTTAACCTAAAGGTCTATTAACAGTCAAGAAATTTAAAACAAAAAAGTCATGAAAGAGCTTCTGAATGCTGACATGACACAGAAAGTGCTGAGGCATCAAGAAGCTGGCTGCTTCCAGGACTGTCATCACAGACGCTCCTGCCTTACAGTCGTTACCTTTACTAATTTCCAAGTCCACAGGATATTCAATGTTCTTGATAAGCTTCTGACATCCACCTGTCTTCTCGTAAACAAACCGTTTCAGGTGCAGCACGAGGACAGGAGGGAGCTTTTCCAGAGTCACCCTTCGACTGATCTCCACCTGAGACACACAAGCACACAGGTAACGCCATCTTACTCCGAGCGGCAGACGCCACCCCACCTCTCGCTCCAAGACTCAAATGCTCCGGGGCAATGCTTCTCAAAGCTTCCTGAGTCACAGGGTCTCTGGAGAGTCGAATGGGATCTTTTGAGAGGTACTGACCTTCCTCTTAGAAAAGTGCATATATCCCTACAGACACAACTGCAGGGGGTCCCAAAGGTCCCCGAGCCAAGTTAAGAACCTTTGTCCGAGGGCATTAAATTGGCATAAACATTTAGAAGCTAACTTAGTGAGGCCTTGAATTACGTGTGTACTAACTTATCTTTTAATAACTCGCGCAGCACTGATAGAGCTGAAGCCGATGTGCTTCTTGAATTAGACGCTCTAGGTAACTCCAAAGCTATTTACTGTAACCATTGGTTTTACAACAGTTCCGCTTTTATCAATTCAAAATGCCCCTTATGAACTTCCACGGTCTACTGAACGCTGCTTTTTATTAAAATGCATCTTCACAAGCAAACTTAACCCCTTTATGTACTGTTTGTTCTCTGTATCTGCAAATGTGTTGATGCTTCCGGTATTTAGACGGAGAATACTTTCGGTAGAAATACTTGTCCACGTAACAATCCGAAAGACAGCGGCATATAATAAACACCCAGAAAGCTTTCGGAGGACTACACGCGTATCTGGCTGAAGGTACCTGAAGCGAGCCTAGCGGTCACCGGCACCTGGTTTATTAGTATTAGGGCTGAAGACCCTTTCAGGCCCGTCTTCCCACCCAGACTGAGGTCCCAGGCATGGAAATGGCCCGATCACCTCGACATTCCCATTGAGTCTCTGCAGTCCAGGGTCTCACATCCAACAAGAATTGTAAATGAAAAAAAGCATGACTCCAGTTCCACAGTCAAAACCAGCAATGACGATGTAAGACTCCAGCTTCCTCACTTATAAAATGATAGTCAGACTAAAGTACCTCTGGGATGGTTTCTCAGTGCTAGTGACGCGCGATTCTGTTCGTTAAGGGGCTAATCTCAAATCCTTAACTGAGTGTTCCGCGTTTCCAGAGAAACTGAGCCACACTTTCTAACACCCAACAAACCCAGACCTTTTTATTTAGCTAGTATTTTGTATAATCATATTTTCCCACAATCTTCCTGTGTTCCCACAGAAAAACAACTTTTGACCTAAAAACCTAATAAAATTCAAGTGGGTACTTTGAAAAGTAAATTAAAAAATCACATTCCAGAAAATGTGTTACTTGCTCTTCACAGACACGCTGTACAAGCTCATTCCTCAGACACCTGCTTCCACAGCCACGGAGCGAAAACGGCCAGCAGCCTTCTCTGCCGTCTTCAAGGCTCCACCGAGATGCCACTTCTTCCGTGACTCCTTCCTGCAAACCTGCCACCTAGAATCCATCACCTTTTCCTCACCCTCCTCTGACCCCGGGCCAACAACCACAGCCACCGCTACCTCAGTCATCGCGCCCCACCCACCTCTGCCCAAACAGCAGTTTAACTGCAGCAGGGGCAAACGAGGAGAACAAACATATCCTCAGAGGGCTGTCCTGGGAGCGCAGGGACAGGGTGCCCCCCTCCCCAGCAGGATCAGTGGCTCCAGTGGGGAGGGGCCAGGATGGCGAGTCCACCTCTGGAGTCATGGCTGCCCCAGACGAGCAGGTGGACAGTCCCACAGCCAGTACGTGACCCGGCCTCCCGAGAACAAGTACCCACTCTCTCTCTCCCGTTAAGTTCCACCATTTCTCTAAGGAAAAGCTGCCGGGATTCTCTTCCGGCTCCTACCACTTTTACTTTTTGAACAAAATTGTCCACGAGAAGCAATTAGAAAACACGGGGTAGAGCTAGGCCTAACTTCTGCAGATGCCCCGAGAGGTTGGCTTGACCAACCCACAGCAGATGGACAGAAGCTCTCCACACCCCGCCTCTGCTCCTCTTCACGTGGATGGAGCCCGAGCTGCAAGGCAAGGGCAGGGCCCTTGGCCCCACGAGGTGCTGGCAGGTTTCCTACGCTGGGCCGTGCTGGTTCACCCTGTAGCCATCACACACGGCTACTGAAATCGGGCCTCACAGGAACACTCTGAAGTGTTCAAAAAGGCACCGCCCTAGCCAGTCTACATTCATCCCCCCAACACACCTCTATGAATGCACAGCCACGACCTAGGATACAAAACAGAGAAGGCACGCTCTACTGCGGATGAGAAGTCGGGCCTAACTGGCGCATCTGGACGGCCAGCAGCTAACAAGCCCTCAGAGAGCAGAGAATTATCGCCTCTCTCGACGGAGCCGACATGCTTCCTCTTGACTCCTGAACGCTGAAAGACTCAAGACTTTATCTTTTTCTCAGATCAAATCAAAGAGTAACAGGCACCAGAACAATTACTTTCTATTTCTCAACGTCCTTGAAGATCTGCAGTCAAATGCAAACCAGATTAGAACATCTTTTAGAACATCTTTTATCTCCTAACCATCTCATGAAATTGTGCTCTATGGTATCAGGAATGTGAACGAGCTATCGGCCTTTGTCAGAGGTGGTATTCACTCTATGGTGCCATGACTGGATGGCCAGCAAATGAAACGCAGCTCAGAATAAATAACCCCAAAGATCGTGACCTGTGTTTCATGACTTAGAGCCAAGGGAAGTTGGGAGGATCATCTGTTTCAACCATTGCATTCTCAGAATGTGGAAACTTTCAGTCCAAAAAAAAAAGGTAAGCAACCGATTTGAGAGGCAGAGCTGAAACCCACTTCTCCTCATTCCAGAGTCTATGCTCTTTCGCCCACCCCAGAGGGCCTCTGGATAAAGGTCCAAGACCAACTGTGAACGTACCTCTTGTTTGGTTTTGGTGGTATAACCCTGGACAGACTCTCTTGCCACCAGGCTTTCCAACGCGTCCTGGACGGTGCGTACCTTGTCCGACTGGATGTCCAGCTGCAGCGTGAAGAACGGCTGCAGGGTGGCAGATTCTTTTGAACTCTGCTGGTAAACCACAGACCTGAAAGTGGAAAACACACCGCATCTAAGAGCTCGCCTTCCCACTCTCTCTGAGGTTATATGCAGCAGGACAAGAGGAACAAACACTGCAAGCGAGATTATTCAGTATCACTGCCAGAAGACCAGAGAACAGAAATGCTAAAAACACACCGAAGAATTTTAAAATAATTCCACTCAATACCACCTCGAAAGAATTTCTAGCAACTCAATCCACCAGCTGAAAATTTTCCCAGCTTAATAGCTCTGGAAGAAGGCCTATTTCACCTTCCAAATGCCCCCCCTCCACTTTATTTAATGCACAGATTAGCAAAGGAGACAATCTTCCCAGAGTCAAAATGCTGACACTTTTTATCCTCTCAGGCGTCACAGCCTGTTGTAATAAAAAAGAGGAAACCCTGAGGTAAAAGGAATGATTTGGATAGCAATTCCCCTATGAAAACGACTTTACAAAGGAAGGGGAGCAGGGTGTGTGCGAAAGGAAAGTGGCCACCACCCTCAAGGAGGCGGCTGCCAGCTCAGCCTTGCTTCCTTAGTTGGGCGTTCACCTCACTTTTCTTTGTCCAAGTCTTTCTGAGTAAAAATTTGTGTTGGGCCCACGTCTCACGTAGCCTCAGCAAGGAGATGTTCCAGGAGTTCAACGTGGGATTGAACCTGAGTTCAATTGAAGCCTGAGTGCCCCAGTTTATACACGAATAAAAGGGGTGGACAAGTAGTCAGACTGCTGCGAAGGGCAGGTGAGCGGCTCTCTTGCCAGCTTTCCGTCTCACACACTGCTTTCCCGACACACGGCACAGGAAGCACCTCCAGGCTCCCTGTGAGGAGGAAGCCTTGAGGGGGCGGCCGTTCCCTTGGTTCCAGAGAGGAATAGTGGGAAAATATGGGAACAGCAGTAATGGGCCTGGACTTTACCAAAAGGGTGGACAAGGTGGAGAAAAGTGCTGGTCTTTTTGGGGTAACTGGAAAAGCACCAAAAGAGCATGAATTTGGGCTTCCCTGGTGCCGCAGTGGATGAGAGTCCACCTGCCGATGCAGGGAACGCGGGTTCGCGCCCCGGTCCAGGAAGATCCCACATGCCGCGGAGCGGCTGGGCCCGTGAGCCATGGCCGCTGAGCCTGTGCGTCCGGAGCCTGTGCTCCGCAATGGGAGAGGCCACAGCAGTGAGAGGCCCGCGTACCTCAAAAATAAAACAAAACAAAAGAGCGTGAATTTTAGGAGAAAACCTTTCCGTTGGTCTGAATAAAGAATAATGCTTGGGAGTTCCCTGGTGGTCCAGTGATTAGGATTCCGTGCTTCCACTGCTAGGGGCCTGGGTTCGATCCCTGGTCGGGGAAATAAGATCCCGCAGGCCACACACCATTAAGAATCATGCTCAATGGTGCCTACTACACACACAAAAGCAGCTCCTAAGTTACAAGGAGTAGTTCTGTATCTTTGCTTTATAGTTAAAAAAAAAAAAAAAATCAACACCCAATTTCAATGCAAAGGGCCTACAGAGGCTGAGGCTACAGGGCCATGAAGAGTCATCTGGGGCAAGCCAGAAATTTCTCCAAAGTGGATTCTGGTTTTTCCCACTGCTTATTCTCAAACACATCTGGGATCTTTGTGGCCTTGCAATCCGGCTGCTGTGCCATCCCACAAACACGGAGCCCTCGACACAGCCACTGGGCCGTGCCCTCGTTTCTCCCCCACCCTCAGTGAGCACCCCGAGGGGGACAACATCAGGCTGCTCGGCTAACAGAGTTAAGGGCGCAGACAGCCTCCTCTCACTGCTGGTCACCAAACTGGAGCCCCGCTTTCCTCTCCCAGAAGGGCCCTTCCCGAGGATCTGCATCTGGCGAGAACGAGCTGCAGCCACAGTGGTGGGGCTGGGCGTCGGGAGGCTGACACGAGCTCCACAACAGAAAGGGGCCTGCAAAGTCTAGCTCACAGCGAGGGCACAGAAATGACGGGTTCAGTGTCGTGTGACCAGCTTGGGAGGGGGTCGGGCACATGTCTGAGGATCTCATTAGCCTGTTGCAAGGTGCTCAACCTAAACTGTTTTAGAGCAGAGAGACTGAACTGACTTTCGATGCCTTGAAAAGGGTGTTACTTCTTGTTCTGGGATGACGAAAGGCTAAGAGGCTCACTAAAAAAACCAAAAACACACTCCTGTAGGTGAAGCTGCAAGGTCTTCAGAAGGAAATCATGCTATAATGCGGTCCTTTCAGACTCTGGATGAGTAAGGAGGTCCTCGGAGTCAGTGCAAGTTCTACTGAACTCCACATAATGGTGGTACTGAACGGCTCTAACGTAAATAAGTAAAAACCTTCTAGGGCTTCCCTGGTGGCGCAGTGGTTGAGAATCTGCCTGCTAATGCAGGGGACACGGGTTCGAGCCCTGGTCTGGGAAGATCCCACATTGCCGCGGAGCAACTAGGCCCGTGAGCCACAACTACTGAGCCTGCGCATCTGGAGCCTGTGCTCCACAACAAGAGAGGCCGCGACAGTGAGAGGCCCCCGCTTGCCACAACTAGAGAAAGCCCTCGCACAGAAATGAAGACCCAACACAGCCAAAATTAAATAAACAAATGTGGGTTAAAAAAAAAAAAAAAAAACTTTCTAGGACTCCATGAATGAGCAAAGGGCAGCCAGTTTGAGGGAACTGGGGCAGGGGAGGTGCCCAGGTACTCCAGAAGGCCACACGTCCTCCTCTGTGTACAAGCAGCTCCCTCTGCACTCTCTAAGCTTCCGAGCTCACCTGGCTCCCGTGCCTACAATTCCTCCAATCAGATACATGAATTTCTTCTCTTAACAAAACATGTATTTCCATTAACTTGTCTTTCTCTTCCTACCCGGCTGTTAGCAGCTGGACGGAGGGAATGTCAGTGTCACTGAGGGGTGGGGAGCCCCTAGGCAGACAGGCGGGGGGGGGGGGGGGCAGCACCCTCTGCAGGAAGCCGCCGTGGGTTGTGTGAGAGCCGTGGGGCCGGCAGGACAAGCGTCAGCAAGTCCAAGAACAGAGCGGGCACAGGGAGCAAAGGCAGACCACCCACAGTCCCAAATTTCTTAGGACAAATCTTACACCTCCCCCCTCCAGCAAAATGGCAAAACCCTGAAAAAGGCAAATGCTAAATTATTCCAGAAAAGCTTAAAACCTGATGTGGCCACCAAAAATGCCAGTGATGGGGGTCTGAACAAAATCCGCCTGGCGAGTGACCGAAGTCTTGTTTCGGGGGCCCACTTGCTCCCATTCGTCCTCACTTCCTTCGCCTGGCTCTTCTTGCTCGTCTTCGTTCACTGAGTGGCTTCTGGGTCCATTGGAAACAGTAAGTTCTGAAAAGCAGACTCTGCTTAGGCTACTATTTACACAAAGAGCAAAAAATAAAAGTTCTACATAAACCACCTCCACAGATTTGTCCACTGGAGCTTTAAAGTGAGATCAGGGTGTATTCTACACTGAGGACAAAAGCAATGTGTGCGATGCTACAGCATCTTCCTGCTGGTGTGACTGGCGACAGAAGATGCCGTGGGACACCCGGAGAAGAACTCAGGTGGGACGGGGAAGCCGACTCTACTGTGTAACTGCAGTCGGACTCCATCATTTGCGAAGGAACTCGGGTCATGTGGGAGAGCCACCCCTATCTCAGGAGACCCATGCTTTACCATTTGGGGTGAACTAAACTGCCATGTGCGACTTGATTTTGAATCCCTTGGGGGAAAATGTCATGGGGGGCTGGGGAAGGAGAAAGAGAGATCAATAAGGACGACACGGTAGCAACTGTGGAACCCAGTGGTTATGCAGGTAACCGACCTATTCTTTCAGTTTTTCTCTACGTGTAATCATTTTCCTAATTACAAATAGAAGGGGGAAAAGCAGAGGTTCTGGAAATACATTTATGTATTTGAAATATACAAACACAACATTCTCAATGGTACACAATAAGCAATGTAAAAGTAACTAGTTATCATAATGAGTAAATAAGTGATTTTTGAAGGGCGAATGACTGTTGGGGGGAAAGGCAGCTTACTATATGAGCATATATACAGCATTTGTTTAAGAATAATTCTTAAGACAATGTTCTACCCAATTCTGTAGCAAGCACACCATAACCTACTTTCATTATTTGGTGAGAGAAGTTTCTTCAGGTTCAGCATTTCCTCGTGAAGTCCATTTAGAATGAAGCCTAAGTACTCCTCAGCATCTTCTTGTCGACCCTGAGAAGGTCAAACAGGGTCATGTTAATCTTAACCAATTACTCTTCAACACCTGCACGGAATGTGTTACCTGCATATACAAACTATGCCTTCTCTTAAATTTTCAGTAAGATTTAACATAAAGTGTTTCTCAAAAATCACATGAATTTTTTTTTGGACAGTTAAGATGTGTGAAGTGGGGAAGATTGGGCGTGCGAGCGGGGGAGGATTAAATATCTCTAAGCAATAAAACAGGGATTTCTTTTTAATTTTGCTTTTCTGTATTTTCGAAATTTTCTACAATAAGTATACGTTACCTTTATAATAAAAAAGTTATTTTATAAGTTGCTTTTTTGTTTAAATGAAATAGAATGCACAACCCCGGGGGTTACCATTCACACTGCAAGTTGTAAAATTAGCAGCCCTGTATGTCTCCTTTTATTTTCGATGATGGGCAACCATAGGAGAAAGGACCCAAATTATACGTGAAAAACTCTATTGATTTAAAGACTTAGCTGCCTGCTTTACACATACACATCAGCACAACCATTCGCAGATGAATCACACAATATGGTCACACACTAGTTGTATAATCTTACATTGGTTTCATCTGATTATATAATGTATCATGATTGGTTCATATTTCGTTCTTTGGAGCATAACGGCGTGAGTGTTCCAAGGATCTGCAAATTCTTCTGCTTGCGGTCTCTGAGTAGATCTGTTTGCTCCAATGGAACCATAGCTGTGGACGGGGCTGTGTGGTGTGAGTGTGTCTGTGGGAAGGGCAGAGGCTGGCACAGCCCAAGACGCAGAAAAGAGTTAACAGTGCTGGGAAAGGCCTGCTTGCTGGGTTGGTCCTTGGCCGGCATCCGGGGACTTGGATTTCAGGAGGGCTCCCGCCATTCCAGGAACTGAAAAGGGAGCGCGCCCAATTGTGCCAACAGTGTGGTTTGTGCTGAGCACTGGCTCTCCCCCCAGGAGTCTGTGCGAGGCAGAGGGCAGGGTGCCTATGTGACCAGCCCCCAGCAAAACCCTAGGACACTGAGCTGCTGAGGAGCTTCCCTGGTGGACCACAAGCCACACAGCGGCCACAGTCTGCTGTGGGAGGAACTGAGTGCGTCCTGTGACTATGCCGGAGAGGAGTCTCGAGGTTTCCTGCAGACGCTGCCCGAGTCTTCACTCTGTGCTGATTTTGCTTTGTGTCCTTGGGCGGTACTGAATCCGAACTGAGGGTAACAGCTCCTGAGTCCCGTGAGGCCTTCTAGCGAATCCTCAACCCTGAGGGTGGTCCTGCAGACCCCAACAAGCCACAAGTAATGTAACTTCGAAAGCTGCGGGCTCTCAGAGCTGCTCAGCCACCAGAAGCATCCTGAGCTTTACCTCTGCTCCCCGAGCCGGGGCCCGCCCCTGGCTTCTACAGCATCCGTACGCTCATCTGTCTTAGTACTTCAAGTACTAACTCCCCTACTGGACGAGGCGCTCTTTGGAGCAGAGGGCACCGTTTACTCCATGCCCGCCTTCCTAACACTAGCAACACCCCCAAATCCTGAGCTTAACAGCAAAGGCTACGCCATGGGCACATGAAGAGCCCCTGGTGGTATGCTGCTGCAGTGCCCTGGTATTCCCTCTTCTTCGAAACAAAGGGGCTGCAAACAATACTACTTTAGTCAGTTTTAACACAATTTTCTTGAATATTTCCTAAAGAATTCCCCTTTTCTAGCATCATTTCAATTGCTTGTACTGACTCATCACGAACTCTTGTCGGGGAGGAAAGAAACGCTCCAGTTAACTGTGCAAAGGCTGCCCCTGATTTACCCTGAACGCCATCAGGGCCCTTTTCAAGACCTCCGTGGCCCTTGGCCCCATGCCTTCAGCAGCAAAGTGTATGATTAAAAATGACGGCCCCGAGGGAGCGTGGAGAAGATGCAGCACTCCTGAATGCCCCCGTCCCTGCTGCAGGGCAGTCCGTGTGGAAGTGAAGGAGCTAACTCCACTGCCAGGCTCTGCCACTTCTTAGCTGTGACCTTGGACAGTGACTTCCCTTTTCTCAAATAGAACAAGCAGACATTAATCACACTTTATTCACAGGGTTAAGTAAGTTAACGGATGGAACGAACTTACAGCAGTGGTTGGTCACAGTAAATGACACGAGTTGTCTCTGATTACCATCATTATCATCCCATACTCTAATTCATCCTAGCAACTGACTCCAGAGCAAGCCTAGATCCACTGAACACCCACTTAATCGCCGCAGTGCAAGCAGAGGGCAAGCACTGAATACGCAACAGGTAAGAAACAAGCTACGCAGCGGCAGCCCCAACCTTTTCGGACAGGCTCGACTTGATAACTGTCAGCAGTCTATAAATGTACGTGGGCTCAAAGGCAGCTCCCGGGCGGACGTCCCTCACGGCTTTATCCCCAGGAGCTGCAACGGAAACAGGACACAGATCTTTACAACTGAAGAAGTCTTAACATGACAAAAGGCATACTCATCACAACTCCCCCCAACACCCGCCCAATGCTGAGAACAGTATAGGTGTAGCAACCTGCATGTAAAGAGACATTTTCTTTCCAGCAAGCCTGAATTCCTCAAACTCAGTCACCTGACTTCACACCTCCCAAAATGTAATGGCATCGGAACCCTCGCTTTTACTCACCTTGTCTGGGCTTTGGAGGTACTGGCATATTAGTAAACTCATTCATTAGCCGAACACTAGACACGGGGGGGAAAAAATGTTTAGTACTTGTTTTTTAGAAGACATACTATTACTAAAAAGCCTTGATGGCTAAGTAGAATGTTACCTAGTATGAAGACAGCAAACTTTAGATAACCAATGCTGTAATAGCTAGTGAGCTCGTAAATCTTTTCTACGTAAGTTTTTGGTATATTTCAAGTGATATAATTTGGTAAACACTAAAATTTATTCAACTGAATCTAAAGAACACAGCTAAACCATGTTCCAATTCCATTTCTGGTTAACTTCCATAGAAAATCATGAACAGCACATTTAAAAAAAAATAGAATTACAGGATTCATTTGCAGGAGATCAAGAACTTTGCCATTTGAATCTAATTATCAGAGGGGGAAAGCCCACCCCTCAACACATTTTCAGCAGCTTACTTACAAGCTATCTATCATGGGTGTGGACGTACAAGGCCTTTGCACTTTTGAATACAGAGGAATGAACTTCATCAGGTGATACATCGGAGGGCAAGCAACCAGTGCCTGCAGTGTCTACATGATGGCAGTAAGGAAGCGTAAAGGAAATAAAACCGATGCTCCAAACTGGGGAAAGGCATGTAAAACACAAGAGCATATAAAACTACGCAAGCCAAGGACACGGAACGACTTAGATATGTAAACACAAAGGGGATAAACCAAATAATCCCGGGGATAACTGCCCTGTGACATCCAAGTCATTTATAAATAAGAACGGGATTCAACCAAGATAATCAAATCGATTAACACAGGATTTCCAGTTTAAGCGGTCACTCTGCCCTGTTATTCAGGACCATTTTAATGAGAAACTTGCCTGATTCTGTCCGTCACAGGTCAACAAATCATCTCTCTCTTTTTGGTCACGAATAGCCCAGTTAATAAGCAGTAAGAAATCGAGGTTTTGGATTCAAAATGTGGGGTAGACACCCCACAGAAGCGGAACTAAGTCGAATGTGCCCAAGGAAGAGGAAGCTGCAGAAAGCCAGCCTGGGGGACAGCCTCTGAGAAGGATACAGCATTAATGTAGCACCAGTTTCCTTTATTGATCAGCCCGCGGGGTTGCAATGACACTGGTTTATGAATCAGGGTTACGTTCTCCAGTAACTCTGAAAGAGGGAAGCACAGTGAAGACGTTAATGGCATCTCGTGAACAACTCTCACGCTCTGCCCTGGGAGGGGGACCCTGTTCAACAGAGCACACGTCACATCCAAAGCGAAGGCAGGCTGTTACAGCTTCGTTCCGTTCAACATCACATAATTATTTAATGATTAAAATTTTCAAAACTATTTCCCCCCAAACACTGATGACATTTATTTATCTTCCTGTGATAATATCACTAGGGAGCACAAAGACTGTTTTAATAAGAAACAGAAAGGGCTTAAAAAACGACGTAACAGTATTCGGGAACAGACTTAAAAGATACAGGCTCTTTTAACACTGACAGCCGGGCAGGCCTCCTCAATCAGACACCATCCAGAAAGGTGTTTCCGTGCAGGACCCGTCTCGTTCACGTCTGGATGCCCAGCACATCACAGTGGGTGTTCGGTGACTGTTCAGCAAGTGATGATCCCTCTGTTGGGGACAATTATCTCCTACTAACTGAACTGTATTTTCATCAGAAGTCCCACTCGGAATACTAAAATCCCTTACTCCATTTAGAAATAAGCTTCGTTATCCTCAGATTCACCTTTTGACATCACTCTTCCCCATAGTCTTAAAATAGCTGTAAATGCCATCTTTACAAAAGAATGCTTTAAATATTGGTAAGTAACTGGCCCTTTTTCTTTTTAGAAATGTTGTAACAAGGTCTCCCCACGTCCCTTACGAATCCTCTAACAGTGACAGCCACAATGTTTGGCTACCTTCTACTCTTGGCAAGTGCGTTACAACTTACAATGTTAACTCGCTGCGTTTAATCCTCAGGGATCCCAGAGTACCACCAACCATCCCGCTTTCACCAAAAGGAAACAGAGGCTCAGGGTTAACTCGCCTGCCTGTGACCTCACAGGAGCCAGGCAGCACAGTCGGTACCCAAATCCATGACTTGCGGCCACACGACACAGCCCCACCCGTAACTTTTAGGCTGTGTACTGGGGAGCACGCATTTGATATCAGCACCCACCACCCAAAGCATCACTCAAACAAAAGAAGCCTTTGTTCCCTAAAAACACAGTCGCACTGGCAGATGCCAGACTTAAGAATTAAATGAAGAAATTAATTTGCAAGATTCTAATGTCAACACACACACTCCCTCCCTCTCTCCTGTGAGGGTAAATGCCCTCTCGCCTCTAACTGAGGAAGCACAGAGAATAATTTCCCCACTTATTAAAAAGTGAAACATAAGCGACCCAAGAGAACCCATGGAATCTGCTCAGTTAGACTAAGCTTGCCAAGGTCCTCTTGTCTGTCTCACTACGGGGCACAGCGCTGGGCCTTCACGGAGGAACAGATCAGATACAGAACTGAACCACACGCCCACGTGACTGACACCCCGCACAGACACCGCTAGGAGCTCCATCTGTATTATTCATAATCGACCTAACAACCCTGTCAAAGAGACACCGTTAACATCCTCATTTCACAGGTGACAAAACTTAGGTCCAGAGGGGTTAGGGAACTGGTGCAGGGCACATGACTGCGCTGACCTACGAGCCTGGGTCCCAGAAGCCGGGCTCTTTGCTCTCAGGAGACAATGGACTCTGCTTTAAGGTCCTTTACTCTAAGGTTTCTGATACTAACTTTTCCCCACAAGCTGAAGATCTTCTTCTCACCGGGGATTTTTACATCCGTCTTTGAGCCATTTCATCACAACAGCCCATAATTTCCAATGTGTGTCACAGAATGGCAATTACTTCACACAGTTACTCTGCAAAACATCTGTGCATTTTCAAACAAGCATCAGTCCGCAATGAACACCCCATCAAGACACCTGTGAATCTTTGCCAGAGTACTTTTATATCTAAAAACAATATTAAGCTTTCACATAACCATACAACTCAAAACCAACTGCCTTCCTAACACAAGGACCTCTGATAAATGACATGCTGCAGCTGGCTAAGCTTTGCCTGGGCACCAGGACCTGCAGGTGCAGAGATGACTGAGCGGTGGCCCTGCTGTAGCAGGGCCTGCAGACCAGTGAAGAAGGGACCACACAGTGCAGGCTAAGCTGGGTGGGGGCAGTGGCGGGGATGCCCTGCCCTATCCAAGAACCGGAGAAACCTGAGGTGGCCAGGGGCCTGTGACAGCAGATGGTACCAGGAGAACGTCTCCAGCGTGGGGTGATGGTGCCTTCCACCCAGAGGAGAAATGCAACGGGACAAGCGGGTTCTTTCCTGCTTTGGGCAGGGATGAAGTAAGGAGTTCAGTTTTAAGAGTTTCAGAGGCTCAGATAAAAAGGTACGCGGAAGACACCAGTGAACAGTGCACTGACACTCACAGACCAGACCGTAACATATCTACACACACACACACACACACACACACACACACACACACACACACACACACACACGACCCTGCAGCTCGGGGCCTGAACTGCACATTCTGACAGCAGTGGGTCAGGAGCGGAACCCTGAGCGCCACCCAGGTCCAAGCGACAGGCTAAGGAGAATCCGTAACGGTGATCTAGAAGGACAGGGCGGCTGGAATCAGTAGTGGAAGCAGAAGCACGTTCGAGGGCCTCAAGGAGGAAAGCAAGAGTGGAGACCACTCGTGCAGGCTCCCCTGGCCAGGAGCCTGGCTGAGGAGTAAGACAAAAGAAGGGGGTCACTAAGGGGCTCCCAGGATCGCAGGAGGGAAGGAGCTAGGGAAGGGCAGACTCACCACAGTTTACGGTGGGGAAAGAAATGAAATAGCAACCTCAATTTTCTTGATGATACTGGAAGCAAAGTCTCCCGGGGTTGGGGGCAGGGGTGAAGATGGGAGGGGAAGTGGCTTGACAATATCAATTCCTGTTCAATACAGACACTGAAGGAAAACAGAAAGAAAATGATCAGGGGCAGGCATGCAAGATGTATCTGAAACTTCCCTTCCATGCATCTGTTTTAACAGACTCAAAAATAACTTTATACGTAGCTAAAAGTGCTTTGGATGCATATCCTGTTAAACTAAAAACAATCATTTATGACAGGCCAACTCCACTCTCGAAGAGGAAGCAAGGGGCTTCCCTGGTGGCGCAGTGGTTAAGAATGCACCTGCCAGCACAGCGGACGTGGGTTCGAGCCCTGGTCCAGGAAGATCCCACATGCCGCGGAGCAACTAGGCCCGTGCGCCACAACTACTGAGCCTGCGCCCTACAGCCCACAAGCCACAACTACTGAAGCCCACACGCCTAGAGCCCGTGCTCCGCAACAAAAGAATCCACCGCAATGAGAAGCCTGCACACCGCAACGAAGAGTAGCCCCTGCTCGCCGCAACTAGAGAAAGCCCGCGCACAGCAACAAAGACCCAACGCAGCCAAAAATAAATACATAAATAAATAAGTTTATATTTAAAAAAAGAGTTTGAGAGAACCAACACTTTTCAGTTCTCCAAAAAGAAATGTTTGCTTCAATTCCTTAAAATTAAGTTTTGAATATTTTGTGAGTATACAGTATATTAATAAAGTCACATTTCAAAAGGAATGAAAGGTTGTAAAAAATTAAGATTAAATATCTTATTGCCTAAGATTTTCTCTTAAAAACCAAACATCCACACAATTTAAATGTTCAGTTTTATAACACACTGTACATTGAGCGTTCCTCCCCCTGAAGAATTTCAAGGACCACAAACTGAGCCAGACGCTAACGTCTGACGGAGTCTGCCATGCGCAGCTCCTCTTCTCCCACCCAGTCAAGCAGCACCGGTGCAAAGACAAGGCTAATTCCTGTAAACAATCTCCATTCCTGTTACTGAATGCTCCTAAAATAAATGAGTCTTACTGCTGTATTTCAGAAGTCAATATTCATGAATGCAGACAAGCGAGTATGAATACTGCTTTTAATTTTTTGGTATAACAGTTGGCTCTATTTAATTAAGTTCCTTTTATAATAACATCATCACCGTTTCCATTTAGATTTTGCTGAAGTCCAATGAGCATTGAAGGGCAGCCAAAGAAGAGAGAGAGTGGGGTATTTCCTGAGGTTGAACCGTTAAATCTGACCTATGGTCCCAAGTCATCACTGTTGGTTTTCTATTTTACTTTCTTTTAGGGCAAATTATCAGAAGTTGACTGTAGTAACAAACCTTCCCCCCAGAGGCCTTCTTTTCAATCCATTGTTCTTGGTATAATTTACTACTCAGATCTGTTTAGACAGTAACTTTACGAAGGTGGCCTCCTCAAACCATCTTTTCCACAGTAGTTGGCAGGGTTGCCCCGGAATGATGTTATAGGCATGGCACAAAATGCCAGAATGACTGCGTATCACATAAAAGATATGAAACTGAAACCATTATCTTCATCTTCGTAACAGCTCAAACACTGACGTATACAGTAGCCCGCATACATGACCCCAAATCACTCAAATGAAATGATCCATAAACGCAATGGCAATACTGGCACTGTAAACTTTTAAGTCCATATAAACTAGGGTTATTCTTATATTTTTATGCATCAAATTCTGTTTTCCTAAAATTAGCATTTAGGTCATATTATCATTTAAAATCCATGAAAACGCAAGCTGCAGAACTTTCACTGATTCTTAAGGCTCAATAACCGGCTCGTAATTGACATTCTGATGCTGCCGACCTGCTTTTCTGTCATCTTCCTAACTGTCCAGAACATTCTCCAAGTGTTCTTCTTTTCCTCATTACGTCACTTTGGAAGAACACACGCTATCTTGGTTACCTCATCAGGTGGAGGACAGCAAAGTCACCAAAATGTACCACTACCCATTGGCTATAGATCAACTTATGTTCTGTAAGTGGAGGAGTGTCCATTTAGTTCTTTAAAAGAGACATGACAGAAATATTAGCAAGGACATACACCTATCAAGTTAGACATGGACTGAACTCTCACCCCACAAGTGTGACTTCTGCAAACAGGTGCTGGACCTCCTCAGCTCAGGGCCTGCTGCATGGTCACTGCCTGTGCTGCTTCGGAGAATTTGAAGAGAAAATGCAAAATGTTGGAGAATTATTTCCCAAGAACAGGGAAAGTGTTGAATATAAATGTGATTTATAAACCACTAAAACAAAGATCAATCAGGGTATATGTTTGTTTACAATAAATACAGACCCAGGAACTCATTTTTCTGAGCAGATCCAACTTGTAGTGATTTTGTTGCTCTCTCCAGCAACAATTTTTAGGTATAAAACTGTGCAAAATCATCTATTAAGTGTGTTTTACCAAAATTCATAATAAATGACATTACTAGATACCTCAATTCCCCCACAGAATAGAATTTTTTCTAAGCTTTCTACGACCTCAGTTTACCTAGTTCTCTTACACTGGAATTTTAACTCCTTCTATTTGGGCATTTGGCCTAGTCTCTCTCCTCGCCCACCATTATTTACACTCCTTTAAAACAAAATACACTGATGCAAAACATAAAATACAAAACAGCTCTATTTGTGATTCGAAAGCATTTGATACAATTTAGGTTTGGGATAGGACAAGTGATCCTCAGTAAAAAACCAGGAAGAGTGTAATGTTCATCACAAGGATATGTTTCATTTCAAACTCTGACCCTGAGCTAATGGAGGGAGCACAGGCAGAGATCACTCCTACTTTTCTGGTATTTGTCATACTTACTCTCCAACAGGGGTGTGCCTCAAGTTTTGCAACTGCTTTCAATACAAGCTATAAGAATTAAGATTTTCAAGTTTCTTCTGCTCACCTCCTAGCTCAGTTATTCCTACTGGAAAATGGCATATATCCCCTCGCAGACACAAACCACTCACTGAAACACGGACCCCGCGGGCCTCTTGTGCAGGTTCATACTCCCCGCGAGGTTAGGGAAGGCATTTGGTGCTTCAGTGTAAGTGCTCTTCCCTTCCATCTCCTTCTTAAGTAAGAGTTTACACTTAAGAAAAACAGCAAATGAAAAAAAAAATGTTGACAAATGACACCAAGAAGACGGCCTTGCCACCAAAAAGGTAAAAGCAGAAGCCATTACAGCAATGGGTAAACAGACCGTGGGTAACGGTAACCCAGTTACCATGGGTCACTGAAAGCTGGCTGTTTCATTTCAAAAGGCTTTATGTGATTCTAATTCTTTGTTTACAGTTGATTTGTGTTTCACTTGCGGTTATACAGAAACTATTTGGCATTTGTTAAGCACAGACTTAAGGACAGGGCAGACGATCCAGAAATGCAGACATCCAGAATAAACGGCCCTGGGGTCAGAAACTGGCTGTGGAGACTGATATTACTCTAAGAACTCAAAAAAGACTGATCTTATCTGAACGGCTGTTCCCTCCTCTTTCTTTCCCAAAAGTCAATAAATATAATGATAAACACAAAAATTATTCTCTCAGTAGAACCACTTAGACGCTAATGCAAGTCAAATTCTATGATAACCAACATCAACAGATCTTTTAATGGAGCTAGAATTTCACACAGTTAAATACCGCTTAAAGTAAGTGGGCCTACGCTTAAAAGCGTGCCCATTTAGGGGGAGTCTGTGGTAGTGATCTGTACAGTAAACTGAACCTACCTTACCGTTTTTATAAAGTAAAACCTCTCAGGAGGAGAATGTGACAGAAGAAAAAATTCCAAGCAATCCTCTTTACCTAAGCTCGGTATGATTCCAAGAGTGACGACTATCACTGCATTATTTCACAACATGAAATACTGAAAACTGTCAGCTACTACACTGTATATTTCTAAGGTTCGATAACCAGGCTCAAAAGAATGAAGTATTTTAAAAGGAACCACACTTCTGCTCAGATAATTAAAACATCTTTACAACTGACCTAATCAAAAATAGAATTAAGAAAATAAACGGGGGTCCCCCCACAGCAATGGAGGAACACACTGCATCAACTCAAAAATGATTAAATTGTAGCAACACTCTCCATTAATACAAATAACTAAGAGCCTCTACTTTTACATCATTTTAATTTACTTTACTTTTTTTGTTGTTGTTGGCCGTGCCGTGGGGCTTGCAGGGTCTTAGTTCCCCGACCAGGGAACCCAGGCCCCAGCAGTGAAAGCGCCTAACCACTGGACCACCAGGGAATTCCCTTCACAGTGTTTTAGAAAGCAGGTTAACGTTAGATTTTAGCAGGTCAACTAGATTTTAACATACACGGCAAACTACGCATCAAACCACATTTAAAGTCATATGACTAGAATGCTTTAAAACGTTTAAAGTGAATCTTTTCTTTCTTATTTTAAATAAAGAATGAGAAAATTTCACAGGAATGGGAGGTTTTTCCTTTGTGAAGCAATTTTTAGGAACAGAAATACAATTACAATGCCTTCTGACTAAACTCAGAACGCACGTTTTTAAAAGCGTCACACCACGTATCTCTCATTACAGACTAAAAATAAACTTTTAACTTAATGATCTATTCAAAGGCTTTTACTCCCCTTTCCTGACCTTGACAGCTTTCCCTTGCAATGCACACATTTTAATAATAATAAAACATTAATAGCATTTTAATATTTATAATAAAAAATTCACCCAAATAACCTAAAAGTTATCACTTTAAAGCCCAAAATGGTGATTCATCTATCAATTAACTTCTCATTTTAAGAGAACTCCAGATACCTAGATTATTCAAAATAATGTATTCTGTATAAGGAATAAAATGCTCATTAAAAAAGATTTTTAGGGCTTCCCTGGTGGCGCAGTGGTTGAGAGTCCGCCTGCTGATGCAGGGGACGTGGGTTCGTGCCCCGGTCCGGGAAGATCCCACATGCTGTGGAGCGGCTGGGCCCGTGAACCATGGCCGCTGGGCCTGCGCGTCTGGAGCCTGTTGCTCCGCAGCGGGAGAGGCCACAGCAGTGAGAGGCCCGCGTACCGCAAAAAAAAAAAAAAAAACCGGAAAAAAAGAAGATTTTTAAGTATTGCTTGCTGTCAACTTACTGCCATCAAAAGGATGTGTTTTGTATCTGATGGAATTCTGGCCATTCATAAAAGGGTATGCATTTTGCATCTTGCTACTGCTTTCCCCCTCATCCTGGTAATGAATGCTGTCAGGCATACCAAAATGTGATATCAGCAAACATCACGTAAAGCCTAAGTGAGGCAGCTAATTTTAACTCGGCTCAGGGGCAAAAACCTGAAAAGGTGGTTACTAGTAAACTCCTCGGTACAATGAAACCTGAAGAGCAGCCCCGGCTTCTTAGACGTATATAAACAGACACGGCTCCTCTGTTCCTGACTTTCTACTTTAACTTTAAAAATCACAAGTCATGCAGCTTTATAGTTTTACTGTGAACTGGTCCTACTTCTGAGCCTCAGCACGTCGAATAAAACATTAACTTTACGGCAAACTGTTACCGTTTTTCTCATCTTGTCAAGAGTTGGCCTTGGTGTGCTAAAACTGAGTAAAATCCATTTACTCCATCCACAATAGGCATTAAAAAGCAAAAAACCCCAATACTTTCTTATATCCTGAGAAATAAAGAAACAATGCAAAGTGAGTCCAAATCAGGGATTATGACACCAAAGGTACACAACAGCTGGAACACAGATGGGGCTGTCTATTACAGTCACACAATGGAGCACAGTCACTTGATCAAAAGGCGAGAAATGGAAATGTAATTCGTCAATAGGAAAGGACTGGTAAAAAAGTGGTAATGGACATGGATTTTCCACTTAACATAAAGGTACGACACCCCCTCCTCACCCCATTTTGCTCATATACCATTATACTTGTAGTAAAATTTAAGGTACAGGCATTATTCAGAAATTCCTCTTAACACACGGGTAATCAATCTACTACAGCTGTGGGCAACAACATACCAGCAAAGCTTTTAGCCCAGCCTGTCTGCTCCCATCTTGGCTTCACACTTGTATCTTTTGAACTATACCTGCAATCTTTATGGCTACAGGATCTTCTGAAACTGGAACCAGCCCTTCCTTGACTTCGGCCTGCTTTTCAGAAACCAGGGAAGATGTGGCAGGAGGGGAATACTTAGCTTCCATGGAAACCACAGGCGAGGGGGCGGCGCAGGAGGAAGGGGGCTTAGAACCATGGAAAAGACTGGCCCACGACTTGGCGGGCTGACTGTGACCGGCAGGGGCGGTGGCCGCTGCAGAGGCCGCGGCGTCCGCAGGAGGGGCGCCGCTCTCGGCCCTGGCGGGCTCCGAGTCCGAGCTCTCCACAGTGTGCAACTCCACCCCGTTGGCAGCCGTGCCCTCACCCAAGGATTCAAGTATTTGTCCGTTAGTGACTCCAAGGTTCTCAGTAGTATCGGTCCCAACGGCAGGCTGAGCCACAGCTGTCCTCAACAGGGTGTCCCTGCTGGCCTCTGCAGGGAGGCGAGAGGGCTCCAAGTTGGCCCCGGGGCAGCCCTCAGGCTGCCCTGCAGTCCTGGCCCCGCTGTCAAGGGCTCCGGGGAAAGAACCAGCAGGCACGGCGTCGCTGACGAAGTCCGTGGGGTCCTGGGGGCTGCCCCAAGTCCTGGGCGTCCCCATTGGGAGCACATCACCCATCGAGTCCACATCCTCCGTGCCTACACTGCTGGGGACTGCTGGGCCGGCGTGGCCATTGACCAGGGCTTCTGTGGAAGGACCACCCTCGCCGCCGTCTTTCAAGTAACTGTAATATCCAGGGGGGCGTTTTTTCTTCTTTTTACGCTCCCTTTGTCCAAGACCACCCGAGACGCCATCGTTCTCTAAAACTTCCGCCTCCACGTTAGAGCTGCCATCCAGGGCGAGGGCAGAGCCTGGGTACTGGCAGTCAGCTGAGCTGGAGTTCACTTCTTTATCGATGTCATTGGGGATCTTTTTGGAAGTTGTGCAACTAAGGATAAATTCAGGGGCCTGAGGATTCAATGTGCTTGAAATACTGTAGTTGGGAGTTCTCAGCAAAGTGTCATTGGGTTCAATTACTTCATTAACACCAAATTCAATTCTCTGACAGTCCTGCCCTGTTTAGAAAGAAAATGATCAGTAAACATCCCATTAGTTAAGAACACAGCTATACAAACTATAAAAGTCTCAGTAATTATGCCTTTTTGAAAATGAAACCTAGTCTTGTAGTAATTAACGAAGCTATGACATTTAATTTCTGTGAATAAATAATTTGCTGAAATAAATAACTACAAAATTATATTTAACCTGGGGATATGAAATACAGAAGCCTGTATTTATTTTCCACTCTCAGGGTAGCTAAGGGAGACTTTCAGAAGGTAGAAATTAAAACAAAATTATAATAGAAAGCAAATAATATTCTGCCTATCTAAACACATCCCTCAATAATGATATCTGACTTTACTAGCGAACTCTGTAAGCGTGAGACTAGGGCATATGTATCTTGGAAAACTGAATTTTAAAAAACCAAGATGACTAACATGGGGACTTAAAAATCAATGCTATATATATATATATATATGGCTTCTCTAATTCGTGTAATTTAGTAATTCCAAAAATATGAATCACACAAAAGCACTCTTTCAAATTATCCATCTCCCGGATCTTCTCTACTGACAACCTTAACTGAAGTCCAAAAATGGCCTTACATGAGTGCATGTGAATTCTACTAAATTAATTCATACTAGATTAACTCCATGGGTAATGAAGGTACTTCCAAAAATCCCAAAAAGATAAAGTTAGGACTGCAAACCTTTAAAAATCTCCTTGCAATCCTTCAATTACTTTCTCCCCACTGACAACCACCTACATATTCTATCCATTCTAACATGGACATTTTTCCATAGGCCACATCTCAGAAATTAGGTTGAGTTTCAGAATCACCTGAGTCTTTCAATAGACACCAAGCACCAATGTCATCTTACATCTGATGAAATAGTTATACATTTAGAAGTTAAGGAAAGGACACGTGCTTTTTAACTCATTTTTCGTGCATAACTGAAGATTTCTCCAAGTCTAGAACAAGAGACACACTTTTTTTCCAAGGTATGTATTTCAAGGAAAAAAAAAATCACCATACCAAAATAATCATATTCTGTTAACAAAACTGAATATATTTTACTTTGGAAGTCTTTTTAGAGAAGAAAAAACAGCCCCACAGAGGGGCCAGGGCCCTAAACAGTTTCCTAATTCTCCATCTGTTTTGATATCACATGCCCTGGGGGTAGGGGGAATACAACAGCCTGACAAACAAAAAGTTCCTGAAAAAAGAATACTAATGATGGTTATGCCTAACAGCAGGCTTTACTATAAAGCCGCCGATAGGACAATTTGAATCCTTTGGCCCCTGAGAGCTGATCTGCTGTTTCCTTATTTTGAAAACAATCACCACAGAGAAATTAATTTCTCTATTACTATACCCAAAAGTGAACTGTCCAGTCTACTTCCAGATATCCCCTATCCTGTGAGGTTTCAAGGGTACAATGCTGCTAAGTGGACTGAGATGGGTGTACGTGAAGAAGTGAAGGACACTCGGCATGAGGAGGCTGCCCTCTGAAGACTGTGATGTACTTTGTGAATCACGCTAAAAATTAGCATGTGCTGTACCATGCAGTGCGTGCCAGATTTTGATTATTTCCGATAGAGACAGTGCCTTCCACATCTCAATTCTTAATCTTATCGTATCATACAACATTCTAGAATGTGATGTGACATTAATGGAACCATTTCAATATGCTACAGTTGTCATCAAAACATTTACCCAACAAAGTATCTGATCACATCCCTGGAAGTCCGATTCCTACCCAGAACAGTTCCTTTTCCTATTCAGGAACACTGGTCGTGGACACACACGTGCACTGCCCTCCAGGGCAGAGAGGTCAGGACAAGGCCCAAGCTGTCAGGCCAGAAGAGTGGTGGAAGGCCTGGAAGCTCCTGAGCACTCGGGTCACGCAGCCAGTGGAGTTGTTGAGGGAAGGAAAACCAGCTCAAATAAAACAATTACATCCTAACACATCACTTCTCAAAGTCTGCGCACCGTAGCACACACGGTACCGTGGCCTGGGGTGCCCGGATGGGGTCCCGGAGTCTGCGATGTTCAGAGGCCCCCAGGAGATTCTCATGCCCAGGTCGGTCTGAGAGCTACTGCTTAAGTGGCTTCCTCGGCTGATTTCTCCGATCAACTCTTAGTGAGTCAACTCAACAATCACGGAGCACCTAGCTATGTGCAAAGCGCTTATTATCGGGGAGGGGGGTGGGGTACAGAGGTAAGGCAAGGTCTCTGCCTCAAGGAGTTACATCTACTAGGGAGACAAACATTTAAGACGGGAGATGACCATGCAGAGGGTGGGTAAGATGAGGCCTCACAGCTTTACAAAAAGAATGCTTCCTGACACAGGGAAGAGAGATCTACTTCGATCAGGAGCTAGAGAGAGGTCAGTGGAGTCGACAGGATAACTGGATGGGGTGGGTGGTGAGAGGTAGGGGCTATTTCCCTCTTTGGGAACTGACTTAAAAAGGCAGGAGTATAAAAGGCACGCTGTGCAGGGGCCCCCGCCAAGAGCGTGAGTCGCTGGCTATGGTGGGCAATAGAACAAATCCCTCTAAAGTGTTCATCCAAAACCATCCTGAGGGCTTCCCTGGTGGCGCACTGGTTGAGAGTCCGCCTGCTGATGCAGGGGACACGGGTTCGTGCCCCGGTCCGGGAAGATCCCACGTGCCGCGGAGCAGCTGGGCCCGTGAGCCATGGCCGCTGAGCCTGCGCGTCCGGAGCCTGTGCTCCGCAAAGGGAGAGGCCACAACAGTGAGAGGCCCACGTACCGCAAAACAAACAAAAAAAACATCCTGAGAGTCTACAGCACGGCAGATACTATACTGTGCAGCTGCTAAACGCAGAAACGGATGAACTGTGGTCTCTGCCACCCACAGCTGAACTCAGCCTAAAGAGGGAGGCAGAGTGAGCTAGCACTGCAGGAGAAACAAAAGTAACGGAAACAGAGCAGAAAAGGCCTTGGAGAAAAGGGGCCTTTAAGCTGGCCTGTCACTAACAGTGTGAGCAGCCGTGATTTTGGAGGGTTAAAAGATGGACTTGAGAAGAGAGAGGAGAGAATGGAGAAAAAGAAACAAGAAGGGGCTTCCCTGGTGGCGCAGTGGTTAAGAATCCACCTGCCAATGCAGGGGACACGGGTTCAAGCCCTGCTCCGGGAAGATCCTACATGCCATGGAGCAACTAAGCCCGTGTGCCACAACTACTGAGCCTGCGCTCTAGAGCTCGTGAGCCACAACTACTGAGCCCACACGCCACAACTACTGGAGCCCGTGCACCTAGAGCCCACAACAAGAGAAGCCACCGTAACGAGAAGCCCGCCCACAGCAATGAAGGGTAGCCCCGCTCGCTGCACCTAGAGAAAGCCCACGCACAGCAACAAAGACCCAACGCAGCCAAAAATAATTTTAAAAAAAGTCAAGAAGCGTAACTGAGCAAGGATGCCAGCCTAGAAGGAGGGATGTGGCGAGAGAGAGAGAGAGAGAGAGAGAGAGAGAGAGAGAGAGAGAGAGAGAGAGAGAGAGGGAAGAAGGAAATGGATTAGAGGCGAATGACATTAGAACACTGGGGGGTCAGACGAGGGGAGGAGGGGGAGGTGCAGCCTCCATCTCCAGCCTAAGCGACTGGGAGGATGGTGAGGCCACTACCTGGACCAGGACGGAAGGACTATTATGACAGGGAAAATAATGAGATATCTGTTAAGCACTGAGTAAACACCTGTGGCACACCTCCTATGCGCCAAGTACACGAAGATAGGGAGAACCTCAACCCACAGATAACAAAGCCAGTCTGGAGGCTGGGCGGCGCTGCAAGGGCATGTGGGTCCCTGGAGCATCGCTTAGTTTACTGTCGTCCTAAGCAATCATTGGAACTGTCCTCTCCCTATGCTCCTTACAAAGTTGCTAATAATTTTAGATATAATCACTTTCTCGTTTTACTATAGACAGAAAGTTTACATAGTCTTTTCAGGGTTTATATTTAAATCTAAACTATAATAAAACCCTTTCATAGGTCAGACAAGGCTAAAGAAACAGGGAACCAAATCCCTGCTCTCAAAGAAAAGGTTAGGCTTTTAGCTTCTCCAAGGCCAGCGAGAACCTTTAACACGATGCAAACTGAAAAATGGGCTAACGGGTTTGACGTGTGCAAGGCCCCTGCTGTTAGTAACACTGGGAACTTAAATAATACGAAAGGGCTGCATCTCAACAACGGCCATCTCCACTGATCAGCTCAGTGTCTGGGACAGAGGCAATCAATCAATCAATAACAACAGGCCAAGAGGTGAAGAGCTCACCTGAATTCCCAAGAGCCTTGGTGACATAAACACAGACTGCAGGACAACAGACCTGAGCTGCCACTGAACCAGGCAGAAAGCACGTGCTCAGAGAATCGCCAGCTCTGGACCCAGCAGCCAGCGCATCCAGAGAGAAAGCTCACTTCAGAACCTTTGCAAAGAGCTTTGGCTATGAAGGAATATGTATCTGTGTCACTGAGGACTGTTAGGAGAAAACAGAAATGAGCAACTGTTTCCTTAACTCACCTTTGCACGTCCGGCACTCTGAAGCACAGAAAGTGGTTCGGTGATTAAATCTGCTACAGCTCACAGCAAAAACAGCAAGCGATAAGGGAACGCTTATCCAAAAGGTATGGACCAACAGAACACCACTTCCAGGGAGCCTGCCCACCCCGCACGCACGTCAGGGAATGAAGGAGAGCTCAAGCTTACCATCGGGTAGCTCACCAGCGGCCTGTGCGCCACACAGAACTGCTCCACCGTACGGAGGAAGCTGCACAGGGAACCGGAAAACAAACTTTAATTCAACCAATCGTTAAAACAATAGCAAAACATGCTATTTCATTAAAGCAACCTTCATTAAAACACTTTATCCATGCAACTTCTCGTGACATTTTAACAAAATAACACAGACTGAGAGACAGTAAGATTAAACATCTTCATTTTAAAACACCATTGGAATGCTTTCAAACATTTATTGTTAATAAACAGATTCTAAAATGAGGCAAAAAATAAAAATGGGCTCCAATGGACATGTCAATCCACTACAATAAAAGGCTCAGGACACACCCTTCATTTCACAGGAGTTGCAGACTGCCCACCAATGCAACAGTGCTTGTCTTTCTCCATCCGCTAGTAAAGGGTCTTCGTGACCATCTGCGCTTGACGTTCACCATCACTACATGTCCACTCAGCCAGAGGCAGGAACCAGGCCCAGGGGCAGAGAGTGGACAAAGCCCCTGAGAAGGAAAAGCCTGGGAATCGTGGCTCCCTTTTTAACAGGAGGCCTTAGATAACGGAATTAACGGCTAGTGATCACATTCCTTGTTTGGAAGAGAGAAAGCAAAACAGCAGGTGTCTGAGCTCTTTGTAAATGCAGGAAGGTATCATGAGTATACCAAAATGTTCCTTCCTAGCTATTCCATAATACTTAGAGGAGTTACAAATGTTTCAAATGGATATGTTTGAGATGAGAAAGTTTAGGATGGGAAGAGGTAAGGCAAGTGGACAGATAATTGCTACCTGAAAGCAGAACAAAAGAACAAAACAATTATCGATACATCCTAACACAGAACTTCTCGAAGTCTGCACACTGCAGCACACACAGTACAATGGCCTCGGGTGCCTGGATGGGGTGCCGGAGTCTGCGATGTTCAGAGCACCCGTGAGATTCTCATGCCCACGACTGTCTGCGAACTACTGAAGTGGCTTTCTCAGCTGCTTTCTGCAGTCAAACTTACTAAGTCAATTCAACAATCACAGGATAAAAGTTCTCGCCTGAGAGAATTAATGACAAATAAGAAGCTAAGAAAACAAAGGCAGATTTGAAAGGAACTGACCGCTTTCTGGACTTGAGAGCAGCACAAGTTTCCACCACACGGGGGCACCCCAGCATTCATCACAGCAAAGCCCAGGTGGGCTGCACTTGGCCTGGCACCTGCAGTGCAAGACCATTCCACATAACATCCAAACGCTCACACCCGGTGCCCCAGCATTTACCGCTGGCATGGACACACAGAGCAGAAAGGTGCGTCTGGGGAAGCCACAAATCAGGGTAGTGTCACTCGGCAGTCACGCAGGACATTTAGCAAACGCCCATACACAGAACTGCCTTTTTGCTTCCATCAGTGATACTAGGGTGCCCCCTGGTGATGAAAATTACACAGTTGTAAGGTGCTCAAAGTATTTCACTTTGTTTTTTAAAATCACTGCACTTCCACAAACTCTAGGGAGTGGTAGAGACAGGATCTGAAACCTGGCACACTCCAGGGCAATACTACCATTTTCTGTTAGTGTATTTAAAACATTTATTTTGATTTACTAATCTGGTAAGTGCATAATTGTGGGAATTACTGAATGCTGGAGTGAGTTCAGGCACAGAAAAAATGTGTTTTATTTTTATTCTATAGCCTCATACATGGCGCCTTTAATTCAATGAACCTCTGTCACTTGTAAGATGCCCCTTAGTCTGTGGTAAGTGGTATAATAAATACACAGCAGAATAAAAGTGTAAGATGTGTTCAATGTTCTCATAGTTACTTACAAGAATAGAGAATTTTAAAAGCACAGCAGAAATATAAAATCTCACACACAAATGCAAACTGAGCAGTGTAAAAAATAGAAATCTAGTTATATTAGATACAAAATCAAATCGACTCAGTATGAAAATAGTGCTATCATACTGTGAGGTCAATACTTGGGCCCTTCAATAAGAAGGTACTATTTTAACATCTTTTTGGTGCTGCCACTGTTTATTGTGCTCTCTCTAAAAGACCCTCATGAACCCTGAATCTCCCCTCTGAAATCCCAATAAGACACCAAACCACTGGGAATAACTGTCTTAGCTCTGCATCACTACACACACCCACACATGCAGGCACACACCTCTGCAGCTTGGACTATGCTATCCTGGGCTTGTTTATTCCACGGCTGGCTGAGGTGTAAGAGTTGCCCGAAGTTGAGTTTCTGGAAAGTTTCAAGAACAATAAGCATTCTCTCCCTATTTTCGAACACCAATATAATAGGATTATGACTGGAGCTCAAAATACACTTATTCAGTAAGTATACTGTACATTTTTTCCAGTTGGAGAAATTCATTTTTAAATTGCCCTGGCTTATCAACTGGAAGACAGCTTTAGAAAAGGTATCAAAACTCTCAGTTGAGAGGTATGATGCTTTTGTAGAAAGTTAGACTATTTTTACATTTTAACACCCTGTATTTCTCAAATTTGGTTTCTCAGCCCTTGGTCCCAAGCAGAGAAAAAATACTTTAAAGTTCCTAATAGCCAAAAAAACTATACGACAGGGTTCTAATTTATGCCATGGCCACATGGAAGGAACTGTGAAGGTATGAGGTGCAATTATTTTATCTTTGAGATAAAAGGTCAAACAAATGATTATGCAGTGGAATGAGATAACCATTCCTCACCCACCAATGCAACCACACACCACCCCCATTAAGCAGTCCATGTCCCATGTGATGATATTACTATTATAACCCAGCCCCCTGTGTTATAATAATTATACAGTGAGAAAGATAACTCAGCCTAATCATGTTAATTAGCCTGTGTTTCTCTTTTGCAGGTTACTGGACCATATGTGATTCTGATAGTCAACACCTGTCATACCTCCCCCCAAACACTGATGACACACAACTATATAGCTTCCGCAAATAAAAAGTCTGGGGACTTCCCTGGTGGCACAGTGAATAGGACTCCGTGCTCCCAATGCAGGGGGCCTGGGTTCGATCCCTGGTCAGGGAACTAGATCCCACATACCACGACTAAGAGTTCGCATGACACCACTAAAGATCCCGCATGCCACAACTGAACAACCCACGTGTTGCAACCAAGACTCAGCACAACCAAATAAATAAATAAATATTTTTTAAAAGTTTGATGTAACTTTACTATCAAAATCCTTCATATCTACTAACATTTGGTATACACGAAATACTACACAATACATTAACGGCTTCCCAACATTTCTGTGAGGTAAATAAGCATCCTCCGCTTTCCAAATTTACAGTTTTGAAAAAAGGCACAATGAGATGGAGGAAACTTGCCCAAGACCATCAAGCCTGTTTAAGTAGCAAAGGGAGAAAGGAACCCAGCTCTTTAGACTTGATACATGGTACATTCTCCATTTTCATACCACAGGAAAGCCCAAGTTTTTATTCTGACACTTACTTGCAAACAGGCACTCACAAACTCTCACACACACACACACACACACACACTCACTTGAGACAAGCTATAAAGTACAGAATTGGGCTTTTATGGTTTTTTTTAACTCTTAATCACAAAGAGCACAGTTACAGTTAGCCTGTGGTGTTCCCAGCAAGTACCACCATACTTTAGCGTGAGTCAAGACAGAAATTGTTTAAAACTTGAATCATTAATATAGTACACAGAGTATAACCTCAATTAACACTAGCACTTGGGGAATATAGGATTTGATTATGTTTGTCCTAATTAACTGTTTTTTAAATCATTAAAGACTAAACTTCAATCCTTACTCCACAGAATTCTAAAATGCATAGATACATTTTATTGCCTGAGGAAATACAATATATCATCTAGCTTTCACTATTTCCCAGCTCATATCCTTAGATTTCTTAAAATCATAACTGCTAACATCAACAAACACAAAAGACAGAGATGGCATTGAGCTGAACTTGTTCATTTTCTAAAATAAAACCTGACATAAGCTTTATCTTCTCTGATATCTTTCTTTTTCCTAAAGTGAAGAAAATAAGTAATAAATCTTTCTTATATCTGCATAGCCTACATAATGCTTTCAATATGTTCTCATTTAATCCTACTTCCACAATCCTAAAAAATTTTAGAATTCAAGAAGCCAGGGTCAAGAGCCAAGGATTTGCCAAGGTTACATGTAAGTGGCCCACCCAGACACTAACCCTGTTTCAAGCACTTAACTTCTCCTGCCCCATTTTAACAAACAAAAGAACTCCATACATGAATATCTAATATGCATGCAAATATCCAAAATTAAGGAGTCTAAAAGGCTAGTTAGATTTCATTAAAAGTTAACTAAGATTTTACTTAATATATACACTTACTTCTCCCTTTTCTCCTTTTCAATGCAATTTCAACAGTCTTCATATTTAAAACATCAATCTGAAAAAATGTTCCAGATAAGTTTTTATTAAACTAAAATAGTAACCGTCAATCACGTGAAGAGTGGACATAAAAGAGGACCTGGATGGAGATACAGCACAATCCTGTTCAGGAAACTATCACAGAGACGTTAACTCTCCTACACATTAATGCATAATTTTAACACAATTCCAATTGAAATTTCAATAGGATTTTCCATGGAACCTCAAGGGCTGATCATAAAAGAGTTATGGATGAACAAGAGACAAAATACCTGTAAGTATAAAAGGGTGCCTGTCCTATCGTAAGACTGATTATAAAGCTGCTGCAATTAAAACAGGGGAACCAGAACCCACTGAGCCCATGTGGAGATGTGCGGCCTGACTGTGGCACCCCAGCAAAGGGTGAATGGTGTTGGGACAACTTGCTATGGCCATTGGGTGGGGGGAGGTTAACACACACACACACACACACACACACACACACACACACACACACACACACACACACACACACACGATCAACACCACAATCTCAGTTTCATTATATACTAAACTGAAAACAAAAACTTTAAAACTTTTAAAATGTCTTTATTACCTCAAGGAAAGGAAGAATTTCTTAAAGATATTTTTTTAAAAAACCAAAAATCCACAAACCATGAGGAAAAAAAATCAATACATTTAACATTAAAACTTAAAAATGTACTCCCAAAGATTATTAATCCTATAAATCAATTTAAAAAAAAGACAAGCCGGGGCTTCCCTGGTGGCGCAGTGGTAGAGAGTCCGCCTGCCGATGCAGGGGACACGGGTTCGTGCCCCGGTCCGGGAGGATCCCACATGCCGCGGAGCGGCTGGGCCCGTGAGCCATGGCCACTGAGCCTGCACGTCCGGAGGCTGTGGTCCGCAACGGGAGAGGCCACAGCGGTGAGAGGCCCGCGTACCGCAAAAAAAAAAAAAAAAGACAAGCCATTTGATAAAAATATGGACAAGGGATATAGACCAGGTAATCAACAGAAGAGTAGAAATCTACACTGCCAACAGACATATGAGTAATGTAATGGTGCTCAATTGTTTGTAATCTCGAAATGCAAATTAAAATAATGAAAATCCATTTATTACCCATCAGATTAACAAAAATTTTAACTATGTCTATGCTGACAATTACCAAGAATTTTTTTAGGGACTTCCCTGGTGGCACAGTGGTTAAGAATCCACCTTACAATGCAGGGGACACGGGTTCAATCCCGGGTCCGGGAAGATCCCAGACGCCGTGGAGCAACTAAGCCCATGCACCACAACTACTGAGCCTGCGCTCTAGAGCCCACAAGCCACAACTACTGAGCCCGCATGCCACAACTACTGAAGCCTGCGCACCTAGAGCCCGCCAGCCACAACTACTGAAGCCCGCGTGCCTGGAGCCCACGCTCCGCAACAACAGAAGCCACTTCAATGAGAAGTCCGTGCACGGCAACGAAGAGCCAAAGCAGCTCCAAAGAAAAAAGAATTGTTTTAAAAAATGAGATCTAAAAACCCTCATGCACTGCTGATGGGAAGGGAGACTGTTAAAACCACTTAGAAGGCAGACGCACAGTCTGTAATAAAACTAAAGATTCTTATTCCTTGCAGAGCCTCGCAACTCCATTCCTAGGAATATTTCCTGGAGAAACCCACAGAGGAGCATGAGGAGACATGACAAAATATGTTTACTGCCACATTTTTGTAACAGTGGAAGAACTGAAGACTTAAATACTCCTCAACGGGGGAGAAGGTATGTTCAATATTTAACAATTAACGGTGAATTCCCTAGCGGTCCAGCGGTTAGGACTCGGTCGGTGCTTTCACTGCCGTGGGCCCAGGGTAATTCTCTGGTTGGGGAAGTAAGATCCCACAAACCACGCAGGGCGCGGCCAAAAAAACCCAAACAATTTAACAATTAAAATCAAAGACCGAGAACTAAATGTATAGATAAATCTAAAGAATATTTAACTTAAAATAAACAAACTACAAAACGATGGATACAGTATGAAACCACTTATGTGACATTTTTAACCACAAAAACAATACACTGTACTATCTATCAATACATATGTATGTAGTACAAGGTGAAAACCATAGTCAGGAAACAATGTTGAGCAATTTCAGCAGAGTCAGCATTTCTGGAGAAGGAGGATTAGAGGATACAATAGGGGCTTCCACTGTAATGCTTTGCTATTTATAAATATAGCAAAATGTTAACAGTAGTCAAATCTGATTGGTGGGTTCAGTCATTTCTCATGTTAGTCTCTACGCTCTTCTGTACACTGGAACTCCTAATCAAAAGGCATATATTAAAAAACAAGAACTAAAACAACCATCAATTAAACCTATGCGCGTACTCAATAAAAGAAAGTTGTGTCTTACCTCAACTGAAGAGCGAGGAGTCACAAAGAACTGATTGAATTCATCAGGGCTAAAATCTCCAAAAATATACTGAAAAAAAGAGAATTACTGATCACATAAAATACACAAATCATACAGTTTCAGAAAAAAAGTGTTATATCTCAATCCTATGAATAACTGGGCCAGAACCCCCAACACCCTTTCTCCATTAAATAAATCAAGGATCTGCGAACAGATTTCTAGATGGAGTGTTTTCCAATTACAAATAATAAAATACTTAGGTTTTCCATAAATTGTCAAAGAACAGCCTAAGGTTAATAGAGCTTACTTTTGTTACCAAGGCTGTTGCCCCAGAATCATACCCCTGCCCCTCCCTCAAATAGAAACCTTATTCTTATCTAAGTTTCGGGAGGAAGCTGCAAAGAGGAAAAAACAACTGGTTAGAACCAACAAGGCCCAAGATGGCGGAAGATGTGACTTCCAGCGGAAGTTGAGTCTCATTACATTCTCATTGTAATACATTAGCATATGCTAAATGACCCACCCACCGGCACCAGTTGAGGACTGCCATGACAACTGAGAAAGCCCATACAAGGGCTGAAAAGGAGAACTGCAACAGTCCCAGGTCCAAACCACACCCCTGTTCTCCAATAAGTCATGAATATTCCTCCCACTCTTTCCAAATCCCTCTCTTTTACCTTGACCCTCCTATATATTTGGTATCCCTGCCCAAATTGGGTTGAGAAGTTGATTTGGAACTAGGTTCTCGCTTCTCCATTCTTTGGCCACTGAATAAAGCTTGTGCTGTTCCAGTCTCAGCATGGGTTTTGTTATTGGCTGCACAAATTCGATCAGAAAAAGAACCTCCCTGGCGGAGACAGGTGGCCTCAGCTGGGGCTTAGGACCACAGCTCGGCAACACTTTGAAACAGGTCAACTCTGTACACCAAACTTGTAAGTAGACTCCTGCTTGCAGGAGAATTTTTTTGGTTCACAAACATTTCTACTTGTTCCATTTACCTTTCGGCTGACTCATGTCACTACCTCCATTTCAGCTTTCCCTACCATACATACTAAAGAAAAGCAAAAAACATGGTCCCAACGGGAAGACAGGGAAATCCAAAAAAGGGAAATGTTAGTGATTCTGATGGATGAACTTTAAAAATATATGTGTAATTTTTTTACCTTAAAAGTACACTGGAACGTGATACACAGATAAACATATTGTTCGACAGACACAAACCTCGCTGTGAACTCTCACTTCATAGAATTCTGAACGTTACTTTCTGAAAAACTGGTTAACCCACACGGAAGTTTGACGAGCGCCAAGCAGTTCATATTCTCCCTGAAGCTTCAAGAAACAAGTCATTGATAAGAATCAGTAGGACCTGATTTCTACAACACAGAATCACTCACTTAATCAATACTTATTTAGAGCCTATTAAGTGTCATGCACGACAATCGGTATTAGATATAAAAATGGCAAAAGCAGAGTTGTGGTTCCTCTACTCTAACAGAACTGCAGTCTAATAACTTGTGGGGAAATTTACAGTATCTAAACATATATAAAGAGATAATAACCATTATTATTGTAACTGAGTAAATGGAAACTAAGTCTCAAAATCTGTTGGTAAGAATGCACCAGTAGGGACTTCCCTGGTGGTGCAGTGGTTAAGAATCTGCCTGCCAATGCAGGGGACAGGGGTTCAATCCCTGGTCCGGGAAGATGCCACATGCCTCAGACCAACTAAGCCCGTGCGCCACAACTACTGAAGCCTGTGCACCTAGAGCCTGTGCTCCGCAAGATGAGAAGCCTGTGCACTGCAACGAAGAGTAGCCCCTGCTTGCCGCAACTGGAGAAAGCCCGCGCACAGCAATGAAGACCCAACGCAGCCAAATAAATAAATTAAATATATAAATAAATTTATTTATTTAAAAAAAAGGAATGAATGCACCAGTATTTCTGGGGAAAACATTTTTTTGGAGGGCTCTTTCACAGTAGCTACCAAAACCGTGAATATATATTAAAAACAAAAACATCTTGACATAATATTTACGTATACTTGCAAAAGTCCACAAAGAAATTGTGCACTGACAGTAATGGTGAAAATGCAGAGTCCCAAAAACAACTTAGAAACAGTCTTCTGAAATAATGTCATTGTGGCCTTAATTAGACATCACCAAAACTGGGGAAAAGCTTATTTTAATTTCACTCCAGCATAACACAAAGTAATGGAAGGGAAAGTTATCTTTAAATAAGAAGAAAGAAAGGTGGGGTAGGGGAAGAAATGACACTGCTGCCTGGCATTCCTTTATAGTCCCACTGCATAGAGATCTTTAAGTCTAGGTATAAAACTTTAAATTTACTCAGAAGAAAATAAAAAGATGAGCGATACAATGGGGAAAATATTCCAGACAATACCAACTGCTGGCAAGGATGCGAAGCAGCCACTCGGGAGAAGAGTTTGGCGCCGTCTCATAAAGTTACTTACCATACAACCCAGGGAGCCCACTCTTAAGTACTTACCAAAGGAAAATGAACACCTATGTCCACAAAAAACAAAACAAAACAAACCCTGTATGCTGAAGTTTACAGCAGCTCTATTCATAACTACCAAAAACTGAAAAGAACCCAAATGTCTATCAAGAGGGGGATGTGATACACCTACATGATGAACTACTACTCAATGACTCTCAAAAGCATCCCGCTAAGTGAAGAGTTAGACTTCAAAGGCCACAAGCTACATGACTGAATTTATATAACATTCTAGGGCTAAACTCTAAGGACAGAAAACAGACCTGCGGTTGCCAAGGTCTGGAGAAGAAATGATGACAAAAAGGCACACGGGAACTTTTACGGGGAATGGAAATACTCACAGGGCAAGCCTGTTAGAGAAATAGTAAACTTCCTACCTGCCAAGGAAACACACCCACGAGAATACTAATGATTTCAGCCCTTGAATGTGAATGGACAACAAAAAATCACAAGACACGTGAGGGAGCAATCAACAGCAATAAAGAGTTACTATTAAAATCAGGGTGAAATGAATCTGCGTAAACAAAACATAGGAAACAGAAAAGAACTTAAAGTTCTAATCTGTATCCTGAAAGAAATTCTAGCAGGTAAAATAAGCAGAGTGCCATGAAAAAAGGACGTATTAGGGACTTCCCCTGGTGGTCCAGTAGTTAAGACTCCATGCTCCCAATGAAGGGGGCCCAGGGTCGATCACTGGTCAGGGAACTAGATCCCACATGCCGCAACGAAGATCCTGCATGCTGAAACTAAGACCGGGTACAGAAAAATAATTTTTTTTTTTTTTTTTTTTTTTTTTTTTGCGGTACGCGGGGCCTCCCACTGCTGTGGCCTCTCCCGTTGCGGAGCACAGGCTCCAGACGCGCAGGCTCAGCGGCCATGGCTGACGGGCCCAGCCGCTCCGCGGCATGTGGGATCTTCCCGGACCGGGGCACGAAACCACGTCCCCCGCACCGGCAGGCGGAGTTTCAACCACTGCGCCACCAGGGAAGCCCTAAAAAAGTTTTTTTTATTTAAAAACAGGGACCGGGGACTTCTTCAGTGGCGCAGTGGCTAAGAATCCACCTGCCAATACAGGGGACACAGGTTCCAGTCCTGGTCCGGGAAGATTCCACATTCTGCGGAACAACTAAGCCTGCACGGCACAACTACTGAGCCTGCACTCTAGAGCCCACAAGCCACAACTACAGAGCCTGCACGCCACAACTACTGAAGCCCGTGCGCCTAGAGCCCGTGCTCTGCAACAAGAGAAGCCACCGGAGTGAGAAGCCCACGCACCACAACGAAGAGTAGCCCCCACTCGCCGCAACTAGAGAAAGCCCGTGCACAGCAACCAAGACCCAGCGCAGCCAGAAATATAAATAAATAAATTTATTTTTAAAAAGGGGGGGGGGCTTCCCTGGTGGCGCAGTGGTTGAGAGTCCGCCTCCCAATGCAGGGGACACGGGTTCGTGCCCCGGTCCACAAGGATCCCACGTGCCGCGGAGCGGCTGGGCCCGTGAGCCATGGCCGCTGAGCCTGCGCGTCCGGAGCCTGTGCTCCGCAACGGGAGAGGCCACAACAGTGAGGGGCCCGCGTACCGCAAAAAATAAAAAATAAAAAAATAAAAAGAAGGGGGGGTTTCCCTGGTGGCGCAGTGGTTGAGAGTCCGCCTGCCGATGCAGGGAACACGGGTTCGGGCCCCGGTCCGGGAAGATCCCACACGCCGCTGAGCCTGCGCGTCTGGAGCCTGTGCTCTGCAACGGGAGAGGCCACGACAGTGCGAGGCCCGCGTAACGCTAAAAAAAAAAAGGGGGGGGGGACCAATTACGGAACCAGAAAGTATTCACAGAAATCAGAAGATTATTAAATTTAAATTACTAAATTTACAAGCTCAACAGAAGATCTTAAAGTAGAATCAACAAAATAAATACAAAGCAAGAGAGCAATGTCTTGAAAGTTCCAAGAAAAAAATATTTCCTTTTTGTTTTCATAGAATTCTATTCTATAGTTTATTACTCAAGTGCAAAAGGCAAAATAATTCTCTGACACTCATACACCCTTGGGATGGGTGGGGTGGGCTGCTTAAGAATTCCAGAAAATGAATTCAAGAGATACATGAGCAGTAACAAAGAGGATCCAAAAGATGACTGACACTGTAGCTGTGAAGCCCAATGCAAACATGAAGACTCATGTTGTTTTTTTCTCTTTTTTTTGCGGTACACGGGCCTCTCCCGTTGCGGAGCACAGGTCCCGGACGCGCAGGCTCAGCGGCCATGGCTCACGGGCCCAGACGCTCCGCGGCACGTGGGATCTTCCCGGACCGGGGCACGAACCCATGTCCCCTGCATCGGCAGGCGGACTCTCAACCACTGCACCACCAGGGAAGCCCCTATTCTTTTTTTTTTTATTTATTTTTTATACAGCAGGTTCTTATTAGTTATCAATTTTATACATATTAGTGTATATGTTAATCCCAATCTCCCAATTCACCCCACCCCGCTTTCCCCCCTTGGTGTCCATACGTTTGGTGTCCACACGTTTGGTGTCCACATCTGTGTCTCTATTTCTGCCCTGCAAACCGGTTCATCTGTACCGTTTTTCTAGGTTCCACATATATGCGTTAATATACGACATTTGTTTTTCTCTTTCTGACTTACTTCACTCTGTATGACAGTCTCTAGGTCCATCCACTTCTCTACAAATGACCCAATTTCATTCCTTTCAATGGCTGAATAACATTCCATTGTATATATGAACCACATCTTCTCTATCCATTCGTCTGTCGATGGGCATTTAGGTTGCCTGCATGACCTGGCTACTGTAAATAGTGCTGCAATGAACATTGGGGTGCATGTGTCTTTTTGAATTATGGTTTTCTCAGGGTATATGCCCAGTAGTGGGATTGCTGGGTCTAAGTTATTCTCTTTAGGCTGTTGTGTTTTTTTTTTTTAATTTTAATATATTTATTTATTTTTATTTTTGGCTGCCTTGGGTCTTTGTTGCTGTGCACAGACTATTCTTCGTTGAGGTTCCCAGGCTTCTCATTGTGGTGGCTTCTCTTGTTGCAGAGAACGGGCTCTAGGCGCACGGCCTTCAGTAGTTGCGGCATATGGGCTCAGTAGTTGTGGCTCACGGGCTCTAGAGCGCAGGCTCAGTAGTTGTGGCACACGGGCTTAGTTGCTCCACGGCATGTGGGATCTTCCCGGGACCAGGGCTTGAACCCGTGTCCCCTGCACTGGCAGGCGGATTCTTAACCACTGCGCCACCAGTGAAGTCCCTACGCTGGTTTTCTCTTGGAAAAATAAAAATAAATGAAATGCTCATTTAAATCACATTTCTAAGTAAATTTCTTTGAGTTCCTATATAAAGTCTTCTAAAAAAGAGAAATTGGCTAATCCAATAAGAGAATTAAAATTCCAAAAGATTTAATAAAATCTTGTCAGTGGAGGGGGAGGGGCGACAGAACCGTGACACCCCCCACACACACACCTTGCAAGCCTTCTTGTCAAGTCCCTGTGCCAGTCTGCTGGGAGCAACCTCATGGTCAACAGTCAGAATGCTTAGAAAGGCTCCAGGGAAAGCCTTTTTCTATTATTTTCAATTTTACTATTTTTACTTAATTCTTTATTTGTTAAGTATTATTTGAAAAACTTTGCTATAGATTTTAAATGTGCTTTCTCATTACAACTTCATGTTAACAACTTCACGGATATGCACCTTTAACCTGATTACAAAATCCACATGGGGGGGCGGGGCAGGGCACGGATTCCCCAGCAGTCCAGTGGTGAGGACTCCACTGCAGGGGGCACGGTGCAACCCCTGGTCACAGGGAACTAAGATCCCACATGCCCTGTGGTGAGGCCAAAACAAAACGAACAGCACACACACCAAACTCACTGGGTGGGTGGGGTGGGGGTGGGGCTGAGGAAGGAGCAAGTACAGAGAGCAGAAATCTCCAGACACAGGGAGGGTGGGAGGGAGGGAGACGCAGAGGGAGGAGATATGGGGACATATGTGGACCTATGTATATGTATAGCTGATTCACTTTGTTATAAAGCAGAAACTAACACACCACACTGTAAAGCAATTATACTCCAATAAAGATGTTAAAAATAAAAGAAAGAAATTTTCATGGCAAAAAAGAAATCTCCAAGACACTGTTAAACAGAAAACATTCTTTAGGTTAAAAAAAAAAAAGGAGGAAAACATAAATATTGATTTGTGTTTGCATAAAGAGATAGATATTGGAGAGGGAACCAAGAACGGAGTAAAACCCTGGACTATTCAGAGTCGGGGGGCGGGGCGGATCCCTGTGGAGGTAGTGGAGCAGGGAGTGAGATTTCTTAGCGTATATCTTTTCAGAGTTCTTAGTTCTGAACCATATAAATATCTATTCAAAATATTAATTGTAAAAAGTCAATGTAAACAAATCATTGTACAACTATTCAAATATACGCATTTTGCAAAGTTGTGTTTGCACCTATGCTAGTTTCAAGATCTCCCCGAGGACAGAGACTAGGACTTGATGAAAACATTTAATCCAAAAAAGATACCATAAGCAACTGCCAACTATCAAACATGCAACGCTAAAGTATCATTTAACACCTGGCAAACTGCTAGCCAGAGCTGCTCTGAGCTCCAATGTAACTCCTGTAACACCAGCCCACATATATCAATAAACAACTCCAACAAAACACACATGAATCACATCCTCTTGCCCTAATCGGACCTATTTTCTACCTTTAAAATGCATGAGTTTTTTAAAATAAGTAGTTACATTTCAACAATATAAAAAACAGTCCTTTCAGTTTTGCGACTGAGATAACAGAGGGAGTTGCTAAGAAGCTGGTATTATCAGCGTCTCTGCAAGGTACTCACTGCCCAGAGTTTTGGTTAGGATTTCTATTTCCTGTACAATGAGTATTTCCCATATGCTCATGGCAGATAAACTACATGTATCTTTTTCCTATGTATCTGTACACATATTTCTTAGACTCAAACAGGAATTCAAATGAAACATAGTAACTGCAGATAAAGAAAGGCCTGAATAGTTGGGGAGTTCATTCTCAAAGGTCAGCAAAGGTCAAGTCACTGAGGTCTCAAGTAAGGGGAGATTAAGGATAAAAGAATTTCCTGCCATCACAGTGCTGTGGAAAGAAGGTAAATATTTCTTTCACAGGCAAAGAAAGTCATGTTTCTTTGGCAACCACTCAAACATTTGTGGGAAGTGATATAATAAAATACCCCACATAAACCTGGAGGCTATGACTTCATTTCAGTGCTTATCAAAATCATCTGCATCATTAAAAAACCATTACAGGAAGCATTACTATGAAGAAGCATTTTTTAACCACACTGTTCCAAAAAGGCAAACAGAAATACTGCTTGTACAGTAAAATTTACCTTAAACAAATAAGAAAAAAAAAAGTTAAATTACAAAGTTAAAGCTACAAAAGCAAAGAAAGGCCAAGTATTTATTCAACTGCAAACCCCAGTGAGTGGACATAAATCACACTGCCCTGCATTTTAGTGACAATTATTTAACTAAAACTATATCTGAGTAAAGGTTAAAGCATCACAAGTCTTGCGACACCAAAGAGTTTATCACAGAAATTCAGGGCAGCCAATTGCCATTAAAATGTTCAAGTCTCACCATCCCCCCAAATTTTCCTAATCTTCAATCACAAATTATTTTAGATGTTTGGCAAAATGAAGAATGTTACCGAAAAGCAGGGGGAAGACTGTGCTCTTCCAAAAACTCAATGTCACAAAAGGTTGTGGAAAAGTTCCAGATTACAGGAAGCTAAAGAGACAGGACAGGTACTTCCCTGGTGGCGCAGTGGTTAAGAATCTGCCTGCCAATGCAGGGGACACGGGTTCGAGCCCTGGTCCAGGACGATCCCACATGCCGCAGAGCAACTAAGCCCGCACGCCACAACTACTAAGCCTGCGCTCTAGAGCCCGTGCTCCGCAACAAGAGAAGCCACCGCAATCAGAAGCCCGCGCACCGCAACAGAGTAGCCCCCGCTGGCGCAACTACAGAAGAACCCACGTGCAGCAACGAAGACCCAACACAGCCAAAAGTAAAATAAATAATTTATTAAGTAAAAAAAGACAAAGAAAGAAAAGAAACACATCAGGAAAAGGGGCACGCCCACAGCACATTTAGGGTGGAAACAAGCCACTTCACTGCAGCCCAGCCCCGGGGGCATGGCTGCTCTGGGTTGCGTCTTTGGAGCCTGGCCCCAGAGGGCCTAGGGCTGTACAGCCTGGGGAAGGGGCAGACCGAACTGGAAATAACCGTGTTCCTGCTAAAGGAAAGCAAAGACACAGTCTCAGCCCAAGGGAGGTAAGAAGAAGGAAAGACATTTGCCAGTCGCCCGCATGACCTACAGGTGGTTCTCCACAGCTCTAATGAAGCCACAGGAAACAGCACTTCCTGCTTTTTCTACAGAAAGCAGGGGACACGGAGGACGACCACCACAACGCGGCACTAGGGGGCGCTGGAGCACAGCTTCCAAAGCTCCATCTCCAGAAACACGAGTAATTATATAGGCTGCCACCAAATCCATGTCCTCTGCCTTCAAAAGGACTCAGGAAAATAAGACGTCAGCCTCTGAGGTAAAAAAATTAGGATACAAAGGCATGACCAATAAACACACTGCTGCGTGTGCACTGTACACACTGTACAGGTTCCAAGGCAATCACTGGAACCACTGTGAACCCAGCCCCTGGGACAATGTCCCGAGAACAGACGCAAAGCCAAGCCTCGCAGGGTTCAATGACAGAACCAAGCACAAAAAGTACAAAGTCTTCTCTCTCTTTTCCCAACCCAAGGAAACTGAATTTGGGAGACAGGAGGAAACATTAAGGGCTAATAAACTGTTCCAAGTGATAAAAACTTTAATTTCAGCTCTAAAATAAGGGTATGCCAGACTAAACAACCTCCGAAGTTCTTCCCAGCTCCAAAAGGATCTCCTGGATATAACCAGGAGAACACAGGTTTGGAAATGCTCTCAGACTAACATGGCTACCAGGTGGTTGGCCCCTGAACACAATCATGCTGACTGAAAGAGGCCAGACACAAAGGGCCGCACGTTGTATGATTCCTTCATGTGAAATGTCCAGAAGAGGCAAATCCCTAGAGACAGAAAGTAGATGGTGGTTGCCAGAGGCTGGGTGGGGAGGGGATTAGGGAGTCACCACTGATGGACATGAAGTTTCTTTTTTTTTTTTTTTAATACATCTTTACTGAAGTATAATTGCTTCACAATGCTGTGCTAGTTTCTGTTGTACAATCTTTCTGGAATGATGAAATGTTCTAAAATTGACTGTGGTGACAGTTGCACAACTCTGTGAATATACTGAAAACCACCAAAATGTACAGCTATTTAAATGGGAGAATCCTATGGCATGAAATTATTTCAACTAAATAAATGAAGTAAAAAAATCAGGTAAGTACTTGCATTAAAAAAATTTAGATTTCTTTACTAAACTTTTTTTTTTTTTATCAGAACCCAGTACTTGAGGACGCTAGCTGACATCTACTGAACAGTCGCTGTGTGCTCTTAACTTTGGAAAGTGGTGTGGGTGGCCTGGGGAACACCTGGAGATGACACTGTTCAGTCAACGCACAGCAGAAATTTCATTGATTTAACAGTATGGACTGAGCACCAACTATCCACACTGAACTGTGCTAGATTATGAGAATAAATTTTGAATAAGACAGACATAAGGTCTGGGACATCACGACAATTATAGTTTTGTCACAGTGCAAGTGGACTGCAAGTTGCAAAGAGCATTACAAATGGCAGAAGCAGACAAAGGAAGAGGGACGCAGAGAAAGGCTGATTCCTCCACTGACTGGGTAGCAGCAGGATTCTGCTTACTTTCTTGGGGCCAAGGAGTCCTGAGAAGGGAACAAATGGAAAAACGGTGACAAAGCCACTCCCACAGAGAGCATCCCTCCTTAGGATTCAAATGTCAACCTACTACAGTTTAGTGTTAGCTTCATGTGGTTTGTGTATTTCATTCTGACTACTAAAGTCCTATCAAAAGTTATTCTCTCACTTTTCCAAGTACGATTTTTGATAGGCTGGATGTATTTCTTTAAGTGCTCTCGTGGAGAGTCTAAGCTAAAACTTGTTTGCACAGACTGCATTCTCCAAATTAGAAAACGTGATTCACTTAACAGAAATCCACTTTTACCAACTTTCAAGGCCTATTGTACATTACACAATGCCAGTTAAATTTTAACTTGTTTTGCTCTAAACTATTACTAAACAGCCCTCATTATACAATAACTTGGTATACAGACTTTTTATCACATGGAACAGAGCTGATAAGTTAGGGAGTCAGTGCTTGTTATCTGGGATGGCCCTAGTAGAAAGAAGTTCAAAATTCCACCTATCTTCATATCCATTACAATCACCTTGGTGCTAATCTAGGAAGGAAATGGAAGGGATGGGAAGGGGAAAAGCAGAACACCAATAAAAAAGAAACATTTGTCAAAACTCATCAAACTATACACATTAAATGAATGAAATTCACTGCACATATATAATGCCTCCATAAAGCTGGTTTTAAAAAAGGAACAGACACCAAGTTCAATTCATCTTTCCATCGCCTGCAGTTAATGCAGTACTTGGCTTATAGCAGGCACTCAAGAGTTCTGTTGAAAAAATTCAGGTAGAGGAGGAAGAAAAGCAAAGCCCACAACAAATACAAGTTCCAGGGCTGAGGAACGATGACCTCTAGTTCTACTGCTCTACAGCAATAGTTCCACTCCCAGATGTCAGCAGCAACAAAACTCCAACTGAACTACTCATTGTTTCTTATTCTCCTGTTTTTACTATCGCCAGACATGCGCCAGCAGGGGCACAATTTTCATTTTTAAATATAAACTTTTAATATAGTCACGATATAACATTTAATTTTTAAAAGTAACACTTAAACATAATCAAGAAAACAGAATTAAAGCTTTACAGAAAACATTAATAAGAGGATACCTATTCTGACCTAGAGAAAAATAATTCACAATTATCACGTGGTCTCCCAAACTAAAGAAAAATCAACTTCCAAAATGTTAAATCTTGAAGGGGAAAAAAAAAGGGCAAAACAAACCATGGATGTGCATCAGGGCAGGTCAACCTTTTGAAAGTCCATTTTTACTCCCCATCCCTACATGCCTGACCACCAAATAAGTCTCCTGTGTCCAGCATGAAGGAGGCATTCTCTAGTCTTTCTTGCCCCCTCTTTCCTACTTAAACTTCTTTGTAAAAACATACTTCAGGGGACTTTCCTGGCGGCACAGTGGTTAAGAATCCGCCTGCCAATGCAGGGGACACGGGTTCGAGCCCTGGTCTGGGAAGACCCCACATGCCACAGAGCAAATAAGCCCGTGTGCCACAACTACTGAGTCTGTGTGCCACAATTAATGAAGCCTGTGCACCTAGAGCCCGTGCCCCGCAACAAGAGAAGCCACCCCAATGAGAAGCCCTCGCACCGCAACAAAGAGTAGCCCCCGCTCGCCACAACTAGAGAAAGCCTGCACACAGCAACGAACACCCAATGCAGCCAAAAATAAATAAATAAACAAAATTTCTTTTTTAAAAAAAACATATTTCAGGCTTCCCTGGTGGCACAGTGGTTAAGAATCCGCCTGCCAATGCAGGGGACATGGGTTCGAGCCCTGGTCCGCATGCCACAACTACTGAAGCCCGTGCACCTAGAGCCTGTGCTCCACAATAAAAGAAGCACCGCAATGAGAAGCCCGCGCACTGCAACGAAGAGCATCCCCGCTCACCACAACTAGAGAAAGCCCGAGCGCAGCAACGAAAACCCAACACAGCCAAAAATAAAATAAATAAATGCATTAAAAAAAATAAATAAAACCGTACTTCACTAAGAACTCCCTATTTGCAGACAGACTCACTTTTCTGTCATAGATGTGACTCATGTTCCTGTGGACAAAAAGTCTTTCCTTTAAAACTGAGGCACAGTAAAATTAAGAAGACTGACAGTACCAAGTGTCGATGAGGCTGCAGAAGGGGAGTTAGGCACTGCTGCTGCAGACGTGAAAGGATGTCACCACTTTAGAACAGCTTGGCAGCTTCTTACAAAATAAAACATATACCTGCCCTATGACATACAACCATTCCACTTCGAGGTACTTTAACCATGAGAAATGAAAACTATGTCCACACAAAGACTTGCACATGAATGTAGTCAACAACTTCATTCATAATAGTCAACACTGGAACAACAAATGTCTGGCAAGAGGTGAAGAGATAAACTGTGGTCCATCCATACAATGGACTATTACTCAGCACTGGAAAGGAAGGAACTCCCACAACATGGGCAAATATCAAAAACGTTATGCTGAGTGAAAGAAGGCAGATAGAAGAGTACTCTCTATATAATTCCACATAAAGAAAATTCCAGAAAACAGAAACTTAGCCTATAGTGACAGAAAGCAGTAATGGACAGTGACAGTAATTGCCTGGCTAAGGGATGGGGATTCATGGTGAAGGGGCATGAGGGAAATTTCTGGGCAATGAAAATGTTCTATATCTTTACCATGGTGACAGTTACCCTGGTATATACATTTGTCAAAACTCAAACTGCAAGCTTAAAATTGGTACATTTATTGTATTAAATTATACCTCAATATGGTTGACTTCAATTAGACGCACATCTATAAGTAAGGTGGATGAGGCAGCTGTATTATAAAAACAACTCTTGAAGACCAAAGACCATAATACTGATTTTTCATTTACATAAGTAGAATTCTTAAGTACTCTATAAATATTCACACATCAGGACTTTTTTTTTTTTTTAAGATTTCATGTTCCTTGGTTCAAAGACTCTAACTAGTGCTACACAACACCACCTAAACTAGTAGGCATGCATTTGTACTGCGCTACCTGCTATCATTGTAACAGGCTCCTTAAGCCTCCAACCTCAGATGGTTCATGACTGGCTTGGCCTTTATAACTGCCTAGATCCCCTGACCACCTACTCAAACTCCACACTACAGGCAGACAATAACTGCCCACAACGCTGAATGGAAACTAGTGTTGCACTAAACAGACTGCTCCATGAGCAGAAACCTGCTAAATCCATCTGTTCTACAGGACTTTTCACTTAATGAAATATGCTGGAACCAAACCAACAAAAGCTTGGCTACTGAAGGCCACCTGCCAGAAAGGAGAGTGCACCACTAAACCAGAGGTACACATTAAAAGACATCCAGGAAAAACGAAGTGTGACTACCTACATTATTTTCTTCTAATCTAATGGTCACTGCCAATGGTCTCTTCAAACACCTTGGAAAATCTAGAGATGACTACGAAAAAGGACTCATGTTAGCTGTTACACACACCCCTCTCCTTCCAATTTTAAGGAGGAAGTATAGAGAATATTCCCTTTCATGAATTACTTCGGTTGTTAATGAAAACCAAAGTTAGAAGAGTTGGTTGAAGCAGTAAAAGCTGCAAAATTACTATCTGCTGAAAATAAAAGAATGCAAAAGCAGGTGCTGAAGGCATGAGGACCACCATGCCTACTGAGGAAGCAGTCCACTGCTTACTTTCTCAATTTAACCTCCACCTGATGGCCTGTTGAAAAATAGCCTCCGAAGACTGTAATTACGGAGGTACATTTACTTTACCAGCCGAAACAACAGACTGCACTCCATTCTTGAATTATGTAAGTTCACTGTTACGATTAAAAATCTTTTACTAGAAAAATGAAACTTGGGACTTCCCTGGTGGCAAAGTGGTTAAGACTCTCCGCTCCCAAGGCAGGGGGCCCAGGTTCAATCCCTGCTCAAGGAACTAGATCCCACATGCATGCCGCAACTAAGAGTTCACACGTCACAACCACGAAGCCTGAGAGCCACAACTAAGGAGCCAGCCTGCCACAACTAAGACCCAGCACAACCAAATAAATAAGTAAATAAATTTAATTAAAAAAAAAAAAAGAAAAATGAAACTCAAGACTTTCCAGAAAGTCTCCCTTATGTTAAGTATGTGAAGCTCAGGACTTCAGTATCCTAGAAAAGAAATTTTTTTCCCCCAATCAACTCACAATACTCTGTTTTTCATATAAAGGCAGAAAACCAACCCCAGGAAGAGCTCACCAAGCAGGGGAACAGGGTCAGCTGTGCAGGACAAAGGCCTCAAGCAGTGCTTCTCAGCCTTGACTATACCTTAGAACCACCTGAGGATCCTCAGGCCACAACTCTGGGTTCAATGGTGGGAGGCAGGCTTCCTGTGTGACTCTGATGTGCAGTCAGGGTTCAGAGTCACTGAACACAGGGGCATTCCCACACCCAGCGATTCAGGGATGGGAGAAACTAAGCAGACAACTGGAGGGAGGGCCAGCAGAGCTATTTCGACACTCAAGTATGCCCCCAAACCAGACAGAAGAAACTATAAAACAATTTGAGATGACTGTTCACTCTACAGGAGGACCCACTGCTTGATGAAGAACAACCAGAGCAAATGTTTTTAAAATGGGAACGATTTTAGTGCTTTTAAGGATTTATCATTAACAAGTTAAAGGCAAACAATCAGAAGAAAAACTATAATGCAACTAAGCTAGAAATAATTTGATAGAAAAATTCCTCTCCAATGCAACTTTTCAGAAATGTCTTTTCCACAGACACTTCTTTGTAACTGAACTCATTTCCCATTTGCTCTTTTCACTCAGTGAAATCTTTCACCTCCAACATTCTGCTTTTTCAAAAATGACCTCCCAATCTAAACCAAGATCATTCTACCTCCTTAAGCTAGTCAATCCATCAAGCACTTGATTAGTAATAAGATCTCTCTCACACGCACTTTTCATAATAATTTTACCTTCAGGGGATTCCGTAACTCTACAAGACTTGGTCCTGTTTCTTTAACCATTCCCTCTCCTCTGGGATGGCACCTGGATATTCCCCCACTAAGCAGCTCACCTATTCTCAGCTTCAAGTATGCTGATGAATTCCAAACCCACATCTTCAACTTGGATTGCCCAACTATACTCCAGTTCCATATTTCAAGCTGCCAGCCCCTAGGCTCTTCCATTGTTATGTTCTAGTTTAACCTTAAAATCAAAAGGTCCATTATTTTCTCAAAACCAGGTTTTACACTTATGCCAATAGCAAACTTCACTGTTCTTCCAATCTTCTAGATGAGAAACCTTGAAGATTATCTTGAATTATATACCCCAACTCCTGGCACAATCTCATCAAAATGTTCAAAAATTTTTATCTGGTAAAAACAGTAGCAACTGCATGAATTGAAATAAGCATTCTAATTAAGTGATGCATCCTGACATCCCATACACCCACACCTGAGATCCAGAGAACAGGATCTCAGTGAGTCAAAGGCAAGAGCAGAACCTTTCTGAACACAGAATATACCTCAATAATAAGATTACTAAAAAAAAAGGGGAGGGGGGCTTCCCTGGTGGCGCAGTGGTTGAGAGTCCGCCTGCCGATGCAGGGGACGCGGGTTTGTGCCCCGGTCCAGGAGGATCCCACATGCCGCAGAGCGGCTGGGCCTGTGAGCCATGGCCGCTGAGCCTGCGCGTCCGGAGCCTGTGCTCCGCAACGGGAGAGGCCGCAACAGTGAGAGGCCCGTGTACTGAAGGAAAAAAAAAAAAAAAAACGTAAGGAAGACTATAAGATACAGTAAGAAACCATCAGACAGTCCAGGATGACCTGCCAAGGAGAAAGGACAGAGTCTGAAGTCTGAGGAGCCCAGGAGGAAACGAGAAACCTGGAACAAGTGTGGGGAGGGATGAAGCGTCAGGTAAAGGACTTTGCGGCCATCCTCCCAATGTTCATTCTCTTCCTCCCCTGTTGGATAATGGTCACCCAGTTCAGAAGGCTGAAACCCCCCACTCCAGAGGGGAGCCAGCACGGCATGCCACCCCTGTAGCCCAGAGCACTTGGTTCAGGGTGACCCAGAGGGCACAAAGCTCAGGGCACTGCCAAGAATTCCGGGACACACACACTCTCGTGCGCCGCTTTGTGTGCTGGACACAAATGTGAAGCCCGCAACTACTGTAGCCATTTTGCCATTGGGGAGAAAACTAGGCTTAGGATAATAGCGATACAACACAAGTGAAGAGAAACCACGTCTTCAAAGATGTCACTGAACTGATGAATCAAACCAACCTTGAAGCCTGACCTACCGACAGAATTTCTAGTGCCGTGAGCCAGTAAATCTCTAGTTTATGGTGTAAGCCAGTTAGAGCTGAGCTTTCTTTTACTTGTTATCAAAAGTATCCTGAGACAGAAGTGGAGTGCGTGATCCAGGAGATTCATACCAAGTAAGATCACTCAAAAGGCAAAAAAAAAAAAAGTTAATCTGAAACCTAAGTCCTACTCACCCTCCCACATGGAATGCCCTCCTCCTTTCTCTCCATTTGCCCAAATCCTATTCATTTTCAAGGTCACTCATTGCCCACTTCCTTCACTCCCTGAATTCCCCCTGCAGAACTTGACATGTGCAGCACCTAGTTCAACACATCACACATCTCAGAACCTAACCCAGTGGTTCCCTCTGCCTCAGTCACCTGCTGAGTCACCCACTATGTACACAGGGTCAGAACCCTCTGGTTGCCTTCCTGAGCAGCTACGAGCAGTAGCTAAACCAGCCTTCAGCAAACATGAGCCAGCTGACTGACAAATATTACATAAAAAGATCTTCCTCAATCTTCTGCAAATATTTCATAGTGTAACTTGCTTTTGATCAAATCAGTATGTAGTTTAAAAATAAAAACATAAAAAAACTTCATGTTTTAATTTACCACTAATCATTTCCTTAATAATACTAAGCAAGGGCTTCCCTGGTGGCACAGTGGTTGAGAGTCCGCCTGCCAATGCAGGGGATGCGGGTTCGTGCCCCAGTTTGGGAGGATCCCACATGCCGCGGAGCGGCTGGGCCCGTGAGCCATGGCCGCTGAGCCTGCGCGTCCGGAGCCTGTGCTCCGCGGCGGGAGAGGCCACAACAGTGAGAGGCCCGCATACTGCAAAAAAAAAAAAAAAAAAAAAAAAACAAACAAATAATACTAAGCAAAATGTATCTCCCATTCTGCCTCCAAGTAACCAATGAATTGAAGATGTTCATCTTTCACTTTACAATACTGTGCTTTAACTCTCTCTGGGAAATAAGATCATCCACTCACAATGAGAAACAGCTAATAAATGGAGCCCAAAAATGCCAAACATCACCGTTTTTAGTATGCATAAAATATAACTTGTGGATACTCCACAGTACTTAAAAATAACATTGAAGAAAAATGTTTAATAATCAAGAGTGTTTACGATACAAGAAATGGGGAAAAAATACTAAACAACATACAGCATAGTCCTAGGTTATTAAAAAAGAAAATGCATTATCACAAATACATTACAAAGAAGCTGCCTTGTTCCCTATGCATCCCGTGCCAACTGCTCATCCCAAGGCCTTCGCTTCCTCCACCCCCTGCCCCAGGCTGAGTTGAGGCCTTCAGCACTTCTCAACTGGATCACTGAGTGCCTAACTGGTCTTCCTGCCCCCGGACTCATCCTTCACCCTCCAAACCACATGCAGCCACCACACTGCTTTCTCTAAAATGTGAACCTGATTGCTCTGGTCCCTAGGAACAGGCCTGCAAGGCCCCCGAGACCTTTCAAGACAACAGGCTCCAGCAGAGCGCGCAAGAGGCCCCAGGGCTGCGCCCCCCACCCCCACCGCCCAGAACTGCAGGCTCAGGGCCATCCACACGGGGTCTCTTGCCCAGAGCGCCTTCTCTCCCACCAGGAGGGGCGCCACTGGCTTCTCACATGACAGAACTCAGTTCCAAAGTCTCCTCTTCGGAAACTACTTTCCTAACAAACTGATGAGTTACTCACTCTGGATTTTAACAGTTGATGAGACTCTTTCCCACATTCAACCATGGACTTCCTGAATATACCGACGGTGTTATATCTTTCATTAATTTATTTATCAATAATATTTTTGAGCACTTACTACATTCTAGGCCCGGGGAATGTATAAGTGTACAAAAGAAATCCTTGCCCTCGTTAATCTTACATTCTAGTAGGGAGAGAGAAAATGAACAAAATAACTATGTTAGGATATTAGATACAGGGTATCAGAAGGTGGTAGGTGCTGTGAAGAGAAAGCAAGGCAAGAAGGTGGTGAGGGTTCAGGAGGCTGTATTTTAAAGAGGCCAGGGAGGCAGGCCATCCTGAGAAGACATCACCCACACGGAAAGCCGTCCAGGGCCAGGCAGCAAGCTCGTGGACTGAGGCGGGGCATGCTGCAGCAGAGGGTCTCGGGTAGAGGACTTATTTGTACTCATTTTTGTGGCACTTAGCTGAGCTCAAAAAATAACCAGTGGATGGGGCTTCCCTGGTGGCACAGTGGTTGAGAATCCGCCTGCCAATGCAGGGGACACGGGTTCGAGCCCTGGTCTGGGAAGATCCCACATGCCACGGAGAAAATATGCCCATACGCCACAACTACTGAGCCTGCACTCTAGAGCCCACGTGCAACAACTACCGAAGCCCGGCCGCGCGCCTAGAGCCCGTGCTCCGCAACAAGAGAAGCCACCACAATGAGAAGCCCACACACCTCAATGAAGGGTAGCCCCCGCTTGCTGAAACTAGAGAAAGCCCATGGCAGCAACGAAGACCCAACGCAGCCAAAAATAAGTAAATAAAACAAAATAATAAAATAAATATTTAGGGCTTCCCTGGTGGCGCAGTGGTTTGAGAGTCCACCTGCCGATGCAGGGAACGCGGGTTCGTGCCCCGGTCCGGGAGGATCCCACATGCCGCGGAGCGGCTGGGCCCGTGAGCCATAGCTGCTGAGCCTGCACGTCCGGAGCCTGTGCTCCGCAGCAGGAGAGGCCACAGCAGTGAGAGGCCCGCGTACCGCAAAAAATAAATAAATAATTATTTATTTATTAAAAGTAAATAAATAACCAGTGGACAAATGATGACATTGGCTGAGATATCTAAGGTGACAAAGGTGGCGAACACAAAAAAGAACTGAGGCAAGCCAATGGAAAAGTCCTCTTTCCACACTCACCGCTGACACACATTTGGTCTCTCCACCTTGGAAGGTAGACAGCTCTGTGGTTCTTGAATTTGGGGATAACAGCATTTGTTCAGAGCAGGCCAACAAAGGATCAATGCTATGGACCACTAACTGGGACTGGGAAAGCTATGGTGAAGGCATTTTATTTACATCAGAAACAGTCCTCTGATCTCAGCTACACCTGTTGAGAAACAGCCCAAAGAATGAAACAAAACAGCTTATTAGCTGATACACAGATCAGTCACCTGGATTCAAGAAACTACACAACAGAGATAAAGAGAGTCGTGAAACCCTTAAAGGAAACTTAGAGGTCACCTGCATTCTTAATCCAAGAATTACAACCGATCTGAATACCTCAGGAGCAGCCCACCTCTTCTGCATCAGCTCTCATTACTATAAAGGTATTTCTAGGGAGGGCAAAGCTGTCCACTGTGGTTCTGCACACCGTCATCCTGATCTTCATTCCTAGAACTGGAAACACCAAAACAAACCCTCGTGCAGTCCTGAACCTGACAGCCAGCCAGCTGCTCCCACATGCAGGACAGGATGCTGTGCCCGACAGGGGGGCCACTAGAGGGGAAGCAGACCCCTCAGCGCTCAAGAAAGCCTTCCTGAGCCCCAGGCCCCTCCCGGGCCCCTGTGCTCCTATCCTGAACACCTGCCAGACGACTGTCTGTGTACTGTGCCCTCCGCCAGGCAGGGCCATGCTGTCCTTCCGCCACTCAGGCACTTGGCCCATTCGGGGCCAGCAGGCTGCAGGCCTCCGGGAAGGGCTGACTGACCAGGGAGGAAAGACACGGCACCCCCAGAATCAAAGTCCACAGGACCCTCCAGGCTCGCTGTGCACGACATACGTGGGCGGGAGGAAGCTAACTCAGATCTGTTTTCAACCAAAAAGAAATCAATGGCAAAGACACAAATTGGCAACGTATTTTACTTTCTGTCCACCTTAAAAAGAAAAGAAACTCATTTTTCAACATGTGTCAGTGGGTGAGAGGCAAACTCTTTCCAAACTGAGCTGCAGCAACTCTGCGTCCAGGACTAGTCATGGCTAGGATATTGCTACAGTGTCACTGCGTGTGAAGTTCAATTTACAGCCAGTAAACTTCCAGCCAAAACTGAAGAGAACGCTTTTTAAGATTTTTTTTTTAACCTATCTCTTAGCTCGTTCTCACTGAATAGAACTCTAGTCACAGATGAAAAAGGAAGTTTGTGCTCCTGGCACTTAACTCACACTGTGTAGTGTGGCATGGAAAAGCCAAGAATTCAGTAAGAACCAAGACGGAACCAAGAGTGATTATTTTAACACCAATTTGTGACAAACTGGAGACAAGAACTTCTAAGCTGACAAATCCATGAGCAGCAACCAAAAGAAGGCAGCAAGAGCTTCCGGCAGCAAATTGGCTTAATGCTCAAATCCCCAAAGAGATCTTGACCACAAATGGGCTTCGGGATGAATCAGGAACTCTGTTCCATCTCGCTGGGACATCAGACGGGCACAGTTAAATCGCGCTGTGGCCGAGTCTGTGCTGCCCTCACACCGTCCACAAGGGCCCCATCTCACTGCACGGAGCACAGCAGTCTCTCGTGGCTACGGGGAACATAATGTTCGCGTGTGTGTGTGTGTGTGTGTGTGTGTGTGTGTGTGTGTGTGTGTGTGTGTGTGTGTGTGTGTGTGTGTGTGTGTGTGTGTGTGTATTTGTAATTGTGTTTTGCAGCTTATGAACCCCAACACAGGCCTCAACACAGAGCAAGAGCTGGATACATGTTTGTTGAGAAGGAATTAGTCAATGAGTTAGTTACTGAACTTCAAACAACACTGAACTCTCATTCTGAAGATCCAGTACGGCAGGTCTTCAAACGGCAACATTTTCAGGCTCCTCAATTCACTCTACTCAGTGCTAAAATTAATATTATCTCTCAGAGAGCCACAAACCTGTATCTTTTGTTGTTGTTCATACCTAACCTAGACTGGAGAAGTTTTTAAATGTGCAAAATAAGATTTAGTTAATCCTATTCATGGAAAAGTGCTCAGCAGGTTAAGGGAAAAGGCTGTAAACAAAACTATGTGGAGGGAGACTTCCCTGGTGACGCAGTGGTTAAGAACCCGCCTGCCAGCGCAGGGGACACGGATGCGAGCCCCGGTCCGGGAAGATCCCACATGCCGCGGAGCAACTAGGCCCGTGCACCACAACTACTGAGCCTGTGCTCTAGAGCCCGTGAGACACAACTACTGAGCCCGCGAGCCACAACTACTGAAGCCCGCACACCACAATGAAGAGTAGCCCCACTCGCCGCAACTAGAGAAAGCCCGCATGCACCAACAAAGACCCAACACAGCCCCCAAAATTCATTCATTCATTAATTAATTTTAAAAGAAACTATGTGGAGGCTCTGACACCTGCATATGGCTGAGGCCCTGGGGGGCTGAGGGAAACAGACTTGGGGGCCTAATTAGGAGTCCCTACTTAGTGTGTCTGGATGGCCACCAGGATGCCAGGTGACCTGATGAGAGAAGACCATGACCAAGGATCACAACTTAAAACACACTATTACATAAAAGGATCCCAAACGTCTAAAATGTACTACAAAGAGTACCGAAGGGAAGCATTTCAGAATATTAACAAACTTCATCCCAGACTCGTGAGTTACTAGGGGTGATGCTTTTCCTAATATTTTCTTTATTTTCTAGGAGCATAATCAAGTACCTAATGCTTGTTTTAAAGGTGCCCCCCCAAAACAGAAAGGGAATAATGTCCCCAAATGACCTTCACCTAACGACTCTATCCAACTCTCACTGAGGATATTCAAGGGCTATTTGCCTTGCATTAATCTGCCTCAGATGACCCCAAAAGAATGTCCTAATTTCTCCCCCCTCAAAGTTTTGAGATTTAAGATGCTTGAGGTGCTGAGGTGAGCAGAGCGAACACTCTGAGATCTGGAGGAGAGCCGGAAGAGGGACACACCCTTGCCACCCCATGCAGGACCCCAAGCGGGCCTCTGCACAGCCACCTCCCTTAGCAACGCTAACAGAGAACGGGACGACCCACTTCCTCGAACCCATGCTTTCCCACAGATGCCCACCTGCTGACAAGGGCAGACGCCGTCTAGGCTGGACTCGCAAGGTCCCTTGCCCCTCCTGACTTCGGTCCCGGCCCCTCACCCTACACGCCAGTCACCCATCAAGCCCACGTGCTCCGGCGTACCGCAGGCTTTGAGACTTTGTTCCTCTGCATGCTTTCCCCCCACACCCTGTCCTTGTGCTTCTCTGCTCAAATGTCGCCTTTCTAGGAGAGTCGTCTTCCCAGCTTCCCCTGATGCTCCCCCTTGTCCAATCCACGTGACGCTGCCACTCCTCCCCACCTCCACGGCACCCTCCCCACGCTGGCTCGTGGGAGGCCCCCGTGAGCCCACTTGGACGGTTCTGCAGGGCAGGCAGAGTGTGAGCGCATGCCGCCCTCCTCCACGCTCTCCCCGGGGTAAGGCTGGCCGCCCGCACCTCAGCACCCAGCGTTCTGAGTTCTCAGGGGCTCCCCACACCCTCCAGCTGCAGAGCTGTCTCTGGCTGGGTATCAGCCAAGGCGCCGCTTCCGGGAGCCCATCCTTGACTTCCCAGGGCCACGCCGACAGACCCTGTGCCCTCCCTCCTGACTCAGTCCTCAGCTTGGAATGACACAGGCATTACTGTGATTATCTGATTAGCGTCTGTCTCCCTCACTAGACAGTAAGCTCCCTGGTAAGAGGAACAATGCCTGTCTCTGCTCATCACTCCATCCTCAGTGCCTGGTACACAGTAGCCACTCAATAACTACCTGCTGAATGAATGAATGAATGAATGAATGAATGAATGAATGAAAGTTTTTGACTGTATTGTTCACACCTCTGTTACAGGAATTAACACCCTAAAACAGTATTTTCCAATTAGCCTGTTTCCCTCTCCCACTACCCTGTGAACTTCTAAAGCACAGAAACACTCTTTTCAGCTCTATGCTGCTAATGCCTGGCCACCAAAATTTTCTGTTTGAACAATTACAAAAGATATAAAGTCCTTCATATGTAGTTCTGAATAAAGGTGTCTGGTATCCTACAAATTAATTCCAAAGGACACAGAATGCAACCCCTAAAAGACCTGACTTTGCACTTTATTAGAAGTAGTTGAGTATGGTTTCTGGGGAGAGGACCTGACATGAGAAATCGGAGAGTTTTTTTGGATTTTTTTCTGTTACTTTGATAAAGTACTTTGATAAAAACAAAGTGGGAGGGACTTCCCTGGCAGTCCAGTGGTTAAGACTCCACACTTCCACTGCAGGGGGCATAGATTCGATCCCTGGTAAGGGAACTAAGATCATGGCGTGGCAAAAAAATATATAATGATAAATAAATAAACAAAAACACAAAGAGAGAGGTGAACAAAGCCTGATTTTGGAGAAGACGGGGAAAACCCAGGTTCATTACCCAATTCCCCACTATGCACTAGGGTTGATGACCTGTCAACCTCTCCAACTAACGAAAGGCTTGTCCTCTCAGTAATCTTTAGTGCAGAGTTGACCAAGAGACAAGAATTTAATTTTGAATCAGACATTTTTTTTTACAATACAGAAACTGAACAGCATGGCTGCTATAATTAAGGGGTTGAACATCTTCAAAATATCATTTCTTTTTAAAATAATGGTCTGGGCATTTTAATAGTCATAAATTTCTACAGCACTTCTACAGTTCTCAGTACACGGGTCCCAGGGAACCACTTTAACCTCCAGAACATCTGCTCCATCCCCTGGCAAAATTTGGTAAAAATAAGAACACTTCCTATACTTGAATAGATGCGTTCAATAGTTTTAGAAACAAGACTAGCTCCAAAAACTCCAGCTCAGTGACTACCTGGTTAGAAGAGACCGCATTATGAGACAAGGGAACAAAAACAACAATGCCCAAACACAAAAAGGCACAGAAGACAGACATCAAGGTGAGGACCAAGGATCAGGGAGGAAGAGAAGGACATACTTTTTACTTTAAATATTTCTGTTTCAGAAATTGCAAGTCTTTATTCTGTATTTAAAAATAAAATCAGTGGGACTTCCCTGGTGGCGCAGTGGTTAAGAATCCACCTGCCAACGCAGGGGACACGGGTTCGAGCCCTGGTCTGGGAAATTCCCACATGCCTTGGAGCAACTAAGCCCATGCGCCACAGCTACTGAGCCTGTGCTCTAGAGCCCGCAAGCCACACGACTGAAGCCCTCGTGCCTAGAGCCCATGCTCCACGATGAGAAGCCACAGCAATGAGAAGCCCGCGCACCGCAACGAAGAGTAGCCCCCGCTCGCCGCAACTAGCGAAAGCCTGCACGCAGAAACGAAGACCCAACGCAGCCAAAAATAAATTAATTAAAAATAAAATCAGTAAGAACTTTCACCAAAATGCACTCTACACAAAATCTTGTAATTAATAATTAGTAGCAGATTAGCAACCCTTAGTAATTACTAACACATTAATATCTTTAAACATGTAAACCTTTATTTCATTCATTTGCCCATTCCATGAACCTTCACTGAGGAACTACCATGGGGAAGTCACACTGTGAAACATCAGGCCTTTATCAGTTCGGCCAGGTAGAAAAGGCAAAGGATAGAAGTCCAAAGACGTGCTATTAAGTCCCTGATAGCTCATTTAAGAGCCATGCGACTTCACATCACAACCTCTTTTTTTAAACTTTTTTTTAAAATTTATTTATTGATTCATTTATTTTTGGCTGCATTGGGTCTTTGTTGCTATGCGCGGGCTTTCTCTAGTTGTGGCGAGCGGGGGCTACTCTTCCTTGCGGTGCGCGGGCTTCTCATTGTGGTGGCTTCTCTTGTTGTGGTGCACGGGCTCTAGGTGCATAGGCTTCAGTTTTGGCACGCGGGGTCAGTAGTTGTGGCTCGTGGGCTCTAGAGCGCAGGCTCAGTAGTTGTGCACGGGCTTAGCTGCTCCGCAGCATGTGGGATCTTCCCCGACCAGGGTTCAAACCTATGTCCCCTGTATTGGCAGGCAGATTCTTAACCACTGAGCCACCAGGGAAGTCCCACAACCTCTTGAGTCTCACTTTATTCATCTGTAAAATGATGCTAATAACAATACATTACAGAGTTGCCGTAAGGATCAAACCAGTCACGGCACTTCATAAACCATGCAGCTTACACACTGCACAACTTTCTCCACGTGCTGACTGCTGCAATGCTTAATTTGATAAGTATGTTATTCCTTATCCAATTATCAGATCTACCCAGAAGGCCTACTCTCCAGGGTCTCAAATAAATACACACATCTCGGCAGCCACTTGAGGGGAATTACTATTTAAATATTGAGAGAAGTTTTGTATAACATCAGGCAAGAATCTCTGAAAACTCCAGAATTAAATGTCATTTTCAAATTCTCTTCTATTCCCCCCCCAAGTCCTATCACAAGAAAAAAATTGATGTTTTCAAAAAAAATAGAAAGGGTATATATTTTAACAATGAAAGTCTCTCAAAAGAGGCAACTGCCTCACTCCTCTGGAGTTATGAACTGTCTAAAATAGGAGAGACACAAAAGAAGAGGAACACCAGAAACCCTCTTGACAATTATCAGAACACCAAATAAATTCACAAGTTGAGCGGCCCTGACTAAATTTAAATGAATATAATAAAATTTAACATGTATTGCTTATATCCAGAGCAAAGGATACCATCATGTTTATGCAAGAACAATTAAACAATGCAGACGAACTCATTAGACCAAAAGGCCATCAAAACTTCCCCCCCAGAGCCATGTATTACATGTTCTTGGGCGGTGCTAGTTCTAGTTCACAAGGCCCATGGCTTGCAACTTGTAATTTATACAGATATCCAGCTTTATTCAACATATTTTAAACCACAGAAATGAGTATTTTTGACTTGTACTCACAATAATGATAACGTTCTATTTTTGTGAACAGTGAGGAGACTAAGTTGAGAAAATGGTCTGAAAAGCTGTCCCCACCGCTTCCCTGCAACCAGTGCACCTCATGGGACTAAAGCCCCAGGAGGGGGGGGGGGGAGCGGCATAGTATTCATGGGACCCCTCCCTTCCCACCCCAGCCAGCTCGTTCACAGTAACAGGTCTGTAACATGAACCCCTCTATTTTGTGCAATCTTAAATGCGCATTTTTTCCTACATTCAGTTTCTTACAGCAGGAATACCTCTAATATTATTCAATTAACATTTAAGGTTTTTTTCACAGTAGCTCCAATGAGAACATAAGTTTGCAGCTGTCATGGTGAATCTTTTGAAACTTTAAAGACTACTTGCCACAAAAGAGCACGGGCATGCCAGCATTTCTTCATAAAACAAATACAAATGGGGAAACAAAACTGTACCATCAGAAAAAGAGAGGAAGAGAGAGAGAGGGAGAAAGAGAAAGAGAAAGGCAGGCAGCTATATGTAAAACTCAGGTACCAAAGGCACAAGAGTGGGGCACCAGCCTTTCTATTAGGAGGTACTTTCATTTCTAATGCACTACTTGTGAGACTCTTAAATCAGAAGAGTGTAGACTTATGAGATGGCCCTTGAGCTGATACCAGAAAAATAAATTGAGAACTGATCTGAAGAATGACAACCAGTAAAGCTGCAGACGAAGCCCAGGAGGGAGGGGCCTGAGGGACAAGGGCAGGCGTCCTCGGTGCGCAGACCCTTGGTGCAGACCTGGGCTAACACTCTGCAGGCACGTGGTCATCTCTCAATTCTCAAGCGAGCCAGAAAGGGAAAGTCCAGGAAGACACGCTGTATCCTCTCACTCCCTGCCTCAAACCACACTTCCACTCTACACCTCACCCACCCTGTTCCCAGGAGAGGGCAACCTGAGGACAGCGCCTTTCAAAACAGGGAGCAGCATGGAGCTATTGGTTTCTTGGGTCTCCTGCTGAAAACGGGGTCATATCTGCAGAGCTTTTAAACAGTCAGAAAGTAGCCCACTCATGAAAAGTCTACACTCTGAAGACTCCACATCTAGGTTTACGATAGATTCTACAATTCCTGATTCTTGAAACAAATAGTACTATAAACCTACCCCACGGGCTACCTTTATCTTGCCTATTGTTCTTAGTACAGACTGCACTGACAGAAACGGTCACAGAAAGACCTATTGGGAGATCACTTCAATAAACAGGAAAACTGCAGTCCAAGCACATGTCAAGTCTTTGGAAATGAACATCTACACTGCTGAAGTAGCACTAAAGTGACAAATGACGGTAATCCAGTGGCCCAAGGCCAGTAAATTCCATTGCAAACAGATTTATCTGTCTTGTGCCACAGTGATTCTTGCATGTGTGGCAGTAAAGACAACTGTAACAGCGTAGTTACAGATTCAAAGGCAAGCGCTTCCCACTGTTTCGGTATTTAGTATATCATCAGAAAGAAGTGTCCTCAGCAGCCACCCTCAACGGGCCACTTGAAAAACCAGATCCATTCACAGCAAGTATCTGCCTGTCTGAAATTTGTAAAAACACAAGAGCAAACAAAAAATAACCCTGATGAACTATAACTCAAGCAGAGACGATACAACTTTTCTCAATTACTTCAATACTATATTCTGAACACAGCACAAAGTAAATGTGCCACTAGGCCTGGCATTAAATAATTAAGCTTTGGAATTCTTTTATCCTTTAAGTTTTCCTATGCAAACCACTATTCAAATCACTTCAGTTCCACATAAAAAAGCTCTCGAATATATGTCCTAACTGTTGCTCTAGAGAGGAATTTGGAATGAGGCGGTCCACTTCCTATCTGCTCATTTCAGGACACTGGTCCCCACAAGACAGGCTCCAGAGGGTGAGGGTGAGGCCCTGGATAAGGCTCCTCTCCACTGCTCCTGTGTAAAAACCACTGAGGCAACCATCGACCATCAACGCACAAGCTTCAAATGGCTTATCTAGTCTTAGGACATGTTTCAAGATTTTGCTGTCACGACGCAAAGGAAAACTGGTATCTCCAAATATCCCGTATTTCAAATAATTTTATTTACTTCAGTTGCTCACTATGAAACTCCAATAAAAATGTATCTCTTTGGAGAACTACTAATACAGCTTTCAGTTACAAAGATATTCAACGATACAGCAACACTCTACCATATGCTGTCAACTGGATCCAAGAAATTCCACAGTGTAAAATGTGGGCGCCACAATGCTGTACGTGAGGCAGCGAAAAGATGAGGGGGAGCCCGCTGCACAGGACCGGGACGGGAGCAGCCACACAATGTCCAAATAGGATGTACGAAGCATTATTGTAGAGTTTTCACTATAAATGACTGCAATGATCACAAAAATCTCTTCTGGTTTACGGCAGAATTGGTCAGTTCAAATTAATTACCCCAAATCATTTAAATCAGTTCCCTCATGCCAACAAATGTCAGAGATGTACTTTCACTTCAACCGTCAAAGTTCGTTGTATTTATTAAAATGTGTTGAAAACTACTGGCATTAGAAAAGTTTCTAAGTTTTGCACTGTTTCATGTCAATCCAGGGAAAAGGGTTCAATCATTGGTATGGAAATAGGCTATAAACTATATAAATGTTTTAAATTGTAACCTTAAAAATCCAATTTTAAAATAGGACCCTTATAAAAACTTAATATAAGAAAAAAGAAAATAGGACCCTTACTGTTAATCTGTGATTGATATCCCCGATAATAAACAAGTAACACGCATAATAACAAATAACAGTGCTTAGCAGAGAGCGAGAGCCCAACCAATATTTGTTGAATTAATGAATGGCCATGACTATGGCAGGACCTTCAGGACAGCAGGTAACTGAATAAAACAAAATTATTAAAATGCTTAGCCTGACTCAAGCAGGATCCAATCATTAAATCCTATCACATATGTTTCATTACTTGTTTTCATTACTATTCTTCTGAAAAGAAAATTAGGAAAAGAAAGAAAAATATGAGAACTCATACTATTTCCTTTCCTACCTTCTGCATGCTACAACTTAAAAGCATTTTAATCACACTTTAATTTTTTTTACAAATTTATTTATTTTATTTTTGGCTGCATTGGGTCTTTGTTGCTGTGTTTTCTCTAGTTGCGCCGCGCAGGCTTCTCACTGCAGTGGCTTCTCTTGTTGCGGAGCACGGGCTCTAGGCACGCGGGCTTCAGCAGTTGTGGCACGCGGGCTCAGTAGCTGTGGCGCACGGGCTTAGTTGCTCCATGGCATGTGGGATCTTCCCGGACCAGGGCTCGAACCCGTGTCCCCTGCATTATGTTCAGCTAACTGTTGCCACTCCAATTTTCTAAAGACGTGTATAGGCAATATTGCTGTATAAAACGTAAATACTAGGACATTTAGGAAAGTAAATGAAATTACAATCACTTTTACCTATTATCACCACTCATTAACATTTCACTTTGCATTGCGATTGGTGCTTCTGATAATGGAAGTGGGGACTTCCCTAGTGACTCAGTGGTTAAGAATCCGCCTGCCAATGCAGAGGACAGGGTTCGAGCCCTGGTCCAGGAAGATCCCACGTGCGGCAGAGCAACTAAGCCCGTGCGCCACAGCTACTGAGTCCGAGAGCCACAACTACTGAAGCCCGTGCACTTAGAGCCCATGCTCCGCAACAAGAGGAGCCACCGCCATGAGAAGCCTGCGCACCGCAACGAAGAGTAGCCCCCGCTCGCCGCAACTAGAGAAAGCCCGTGCGCAGCAACAAAGACCCAACGCAGCCAAAAATAATAATAAAATTTAAATTTTTTTTAAATAAGAGCAAAGCTTAATTTAAAAATAAAATTTAAGGTGAGAAAAAGGCAAACACCAAATCTCTTAAGGAAAGAAATCTTTGAATTGCACCCTTGTAAAACTTGTTCAACCACTACTAAGCCCTTCTTTTTGTGCAAAGAACTATACTGAGTTACTTTAAAATGCAGATGTACAAGTGAACAAAAGTTTAAAGCGGAAAGTTGTAGAGCAAACTAAAGTGCCAAAAGTTTAACAAAATTGCTGCTTCCTGTAAGATTTCATTTTTTTTAAAGTTATCAAGTCTCAAATTCCGCGACACGCGTTAATTCCAATAGTTACTAAAACCTGACTCTATTTCCAAAAGGGCAAGAAAAACCAATTGCTTTGAAAGGGTTACGATTTACCGGCCACCAGTTTTCCAACAGCTACTTTGTTTCATTTTCCCTTATTTAATACAACAGCACACTGAGATGATATAAAAACGCGCAATAACTTCTAGGGCTTAGAAGTCAACACATAAGCGGTCCACAGCAAGCCTGACAAATAATACCACATGCCGATTTTTATCCAGACCGATTGTATTTGGGGGAGTGGGAATAAGAGTTCAACTCTACACTCATCTCTCTCTAAAAGCGTGAGTTTTACTCTTTCTTTCCACTACGGGATTATCACAAACGACCCCTAAGATACCGCTCTGACAGGGTGCGCTAGTAGTGTCAGCCAGGCTGAGGCGGATTCGTGCAAAAGACGTCACTCAAAGGCAGGTACAAGTATGGTCCTGGCGAGTTATTTCGAGTTTTCTTTGCACCAGTAACCTTAGGCTGCTTCTTAGTGACTTGAGTCTAAAAGTCAGAACACCGGCAAGCCGCCCCCCCGCCCCGGGTCAATTAAACTGCGAAAGCAACATTTGGGGCCATGGGGAAAACGAGGCATCCCAAATCTTGGTGGCTCGTTCCGGGCAGAGAGGCGACCACAGGGCGTGGAAGGCTGTGCCGCCCCGGGGCCTCCCGAAGATTCCCGGCTGCCTCCCGGGGCAGCCAGGGCCCCATCTGCACCGCCGGCTCGCCCCGCGGTCCAGCCCCGAGGTTAACCCCTTCGCGCCCCCCACGCCCTCTCCAGGCCGGCCCGGGCGCCCCCTCTCCGCCGCCCCTCTGAAGCGGGGCCTGGTGGGCTCTGGCGCGGGGCGGGCCGGGCTGCAGGCGGCGGAGGCGCGGAGGCGGCGGGAGGCTCGGGGCCTAGTCCCGGGCAGCGTGTCCCGGCGCCCTCCCCCACTCCCACACGCTCGCTCGGGGCCGGGGTGCGCCCGCCCGCCCGTCCGCCCCGGCGCCCACCCGCCCGCGGCCCGGGGCCCCTTCCCGCCGACGGCACCGGCCGGGTGCTACCTGCGGGTTGCGGAGGGCCATGGCGGCCCGTTTCAATGAGCCTCGGCGCTCGTCCGACTCCTCACGCTGCTTCCCCCGCCGCCGCCATCTTCTCGCCCGCACATACACACTCGCATCGGCCGCCGCGCCTGCGCACTGGCCGCGTGCCGCGGGGCGCGGGGAGGCCGGGCGCGCCGAGCGCGCGCTGCGCAGGCGCGGCCGACAGGTGGGCGTGCGCGGCGGGAGTCGGCCCGGGGCGGACCGCGAGCCCGCGGCCCTTAGCGGATGCGGGCCCGCCCACCGTGGACCTGGAGCTCCCGGGGCCGGCTGCGGCGCCGGAGGGGAACGGACAGTGGACGGAGGTGATAACGCCAAAGCGCCCGGTCGGCCCGGTTTTCTCACCAGCTGGGAGGCCACCTGGATGGTGGGCGGGACTCGGGATGTCCGGAGCCCGGGAGCCGCGGCCTGAAGTCCGCCCGCGCCCCCGAACCCCAGGGTCGTCCTGGGCCGGGGTCGTCCTGGGCCGGGGTCTCCGAAGTGCGCGCTGAAGATCTCAGAGTAGTCCCGGTTTATGGAGGTCACATCCGTCCATTCATTAATTTATTCACTTCTCATTCATTCCACAAACACTATCTGAGCGTCTACTCTGTGCCACGCCTTTAGCTAGGCATTGGAGAATATTTTGAAGAAATAAAAATGAAAACGCACCGGTAAAGCGTTTAGGATTGGGGCCTGGCAAATAGTAAGCACTCAGCGTTGACTATCACACGCATACATGCACGCATACAGACAGACCAGCGTTCGGGTCATTGGTTCAAGAAACAGTGAACCCCCTACCTGACCATGCAGTTTCTCACCTACTTTGTCCCTTCTAGCTGAGTGATTCGGGCAAGTTAATTCCGTTTCCTAAGTCTTTGGTTTCCTCACCTGTGAATGAGGCTAATAAAATTTCTTAACTCCCAAGATTTCTGTGAGGATCAAATTAGGTGAATGTGAACGCACCAGCCCTCAATAAACATTAGCTTCTGTGATTCTTATTCATAACCATGATCGCTGTTTTCAAGTGCTCAGCAAACAGACAGAGAGGCTACTATTACCAGACCCCGTGCTGAGCAGAGGGAATCAACAGTAAGATCCATTGCCACATTCCATAAGGCAGAGGGCCTGTTCTTTGCAACAATGGGATGCCATGAAAAATATAAGAAGGGGAAGGGATTGTCTAAAATAAAAGAGCTAAACTGATACAAACTACTATATATAAAATAGATAAAAAACAAGGTCCTACTGTATAGCACAGGGAACTATATTCAATAGCCTGCGATAAACCACAATGGAAAAGAATATGAAAAAGAACATATATACGTATAACTGAATCACTTCTCTGTACAGCAGAAGTTAACACATTTTAAATCAACTATACTTCAACACAAAATTCTAAACATAAAATAAGAGATTAAAAAAAAAAAACCGAATACAGTGCGTGAATCTTGATTGGATACTGGTGTTTTTTAACCTGGTAAATATTTTTTGACAGTTGGAGAAAGTTGCGTATGGCTTGGATATAGATGATTTTAGTGAATTATTGGTAACTTCCATAATATAATAATGATATTACGCTCATGTGAGAGAATGTTCTTTTGTTAGGGTATGCATCTGAAGAATTTAGGGATGAATGTCATAATACCTGAGCTATTTTTTAATGGTGCAACAAAAAATAAAATTATATAAGCACACACAAATAGACATAGAGGGAGAGAAAGTAAATAATGCAAAATGTTAACAGTTGTTGGATCTAAGTGGTACCATCAACTTTTCTGTATGCTTGAAAAAAATTTTTAACAAAAAGCTTGGGAAGGGAATTCCCTGGCAGTCCAGTGGTTAGGACTCCGTGCTCTCACTGCGGTGGCCCGGGTTCAATCCCCAGTCAGGGCAATATGATCCCACAAGCCCCGCGGCTCGGCCAAAAAAAAAAAAAAAAAAGCTAGGGAAACAACACAATACTGTATCCATGCTGTGGTTAAAACCACAGAAAAATTCTGCCTACATATAGAGAAAGACAGGGAGGGATATGAAAACACATTGGTGACATAATGGTTGATATATGATTTTCATCATAACGGTTCTTGAACAAAAAATCAAAATTATGGGACTTCCCGGGTGGCACAGTGGTTAAGAATCTGCCTGCCAAAAAAGGGGACATGGGTTTGAGCCCTGGTCCAGGAAGATCCCACAGAGCAACTAAGCCCACGTGCCACAGCTACTGAGCCCACGCACCTAGAGCCTGTGCTCCGCAAGAGAGAAGCCACCACAATGAGAAGCCCGCGCACCAAAACAAAGAGTAGCCCCCGCGCGCAGCAACAAACACCCAACTCAGCCAAAAAAAAAAAAAAAATCAAAATTATGATCAATGATACTCAGTTCTAATTCTCAAATCACTTACAGAGATATTACCACAAGTTTTTTTTTAATGTTGACACTATTGGGGTGTTTTGGGGGGTGGGGTTTTTTTTGGGTTGTTTGTTTTTTTGGGTTTTTTTGGCCGCACTGGGTAGCTTGCAGGATGTTAGTTCCCCAACCAGGGATCAGACTCGTGGCGTGCCCCCTACAATGGAGTCCTGGAGTCCTCTCACCACCGGACTGCCAGGGATTACCAACAGTATGTTTTATGTTTGTTTGTTTTTAATGGTGGTACCACATAATTTCAATACCAGGAGGTAAGTGTGAAAAGGAAAATATGAACAAACACTGTGGGCCCTGCTAGTCCTTAGCAAACCTCATACTTGCAATAAGAGACAAGGGAGGAGCCCAGAGTCAAGACAGGCCAGAAATAAAATCCTGAGTCCCCCACTCACTGGGTTGCGTGAATTTCAGCAGGTTACTTAAACTTTCTATGACTCTTTTGTAAAAGGAGGTGTGGTAGGCAGAAAAATCTCATCCCAAAAATGTTCACTTCCTAATCTCCAGAACCCGTGCAGATGCTGGGAAAGGGAGAGAGGAGTATTTTCCTGAAAAGTATAGTCCTCATAAGGAATGGCCTTTTTTAAGAAAAAAAGAAAAAAAAGGGGATGACCTTTTTTGGTAATTATGGACATTTTTCTCTGTTGCTCTGTGAAAAGCAGACAAATTTCTTAAAGGAAAACTGGAAAGTGGAATGTGAAATCATCTCTGAATTTTTCGTGGTAAAAGGAATTTTGCAGATGGGATTAAATTGAGGACTTTGAGATGAAGAGATCATTCTGGATTATGTGGGTGGGACCCATATAAACACAAAGATCCTTTAAAAACAGGAGCGAGGAAGCCAGAAGGTCAGACAATCAGAGAAGTAACAAGCGGGTGGGGGGGGGGATTTCAAGATGCTAAGCAGCTAGCTTTGAACATGAAGGTAGGGTTATGAGCCAGGGAATGCAGGAGGTTCTAGAAGTTAGAAAAGAGACAGACTCACTCCTAAAGCCTCCAGGAGGAACAAAGCCTTGCCTACACCTTGATTTCAGCGCAGTGAGTCTTCTGACCTACAGAACTACAAAATAATAATTTGTAAACCAGTCAATTTGTGGTCATTTGTTACAACAGGAAATTTACATAGGGGATAATACCACCTCCTTTGCAAGCCTGTTGCCAGGAGGAAACAAAGTAACGCATCTAGCACATGGAGTATGGTGCTGAGCACTTTTTAACTACCAATCAATAAGTGATAAGGGACTTTTTTTTGCGGTACGCGGGCCTCTCACTGTTGTGGCCTCTCCCGCTGCGGAGCACAGGCTCCGGACGCGCAGGCTCAGCGGCCATGGCTCACGGGTCAAGCCGCTCCGCGGCACGTGGGATCTTCCCGGACCGGGGCACGAACCCGCGTCCCCTGCATCGGCAGGCGGACTCTCAACCGCTGCGCCACCAGGGAAGCCCTAAGAGACTTTTTATTGTATCCCAGGGAGGCTGTAAGTTTTCTCCAAGGAGGTAACATTTGAGCTAAGCCTTGATGGCTATATCTTGAGGGGCACCCATATTTCCCCATCTGAACCAATGGATACATGTTCTGACAAGCAGGAGTTAACTCTTGGGCCCAAGGGGTCAGAGTATTTCAGTTAGACCTGTCCTACCTGGAAAATTCTTTTCTGAAACTCTGAGAGTATAGAAGAGTACCACTAGCTGTGTGACCTTGGGCAAGTACCTACCTCTCTGGACCTCAGTTTCCTCATCTGTAAAATAGGAGGAATAATACCTTTCAGGAATGTAGTAGAAATGAATATAATGACAAGAACAGGTACGTAAATTGCTTAATAAGACGTTCAGCATAGAACAAGGGCTCGATAAATGATGGAAATTATCATTAGGATTCCCAGACTTTTTGGAAAGGAAGGTGATGTTTGCAAAGGCTCAGTGCATTTGACACGATTTATCGCCAATGATAAAATTCAAGCTTTCAAACAAAAATTAGAATTTGAGGAAATGTATCCACCATTGTGAGCTGGGCAGCTTCCCAACACTGAAGGACTTTTCTGATGAGATTGGCGGTGATAGTAACAAATGAGATTTTTTTAAAAAAATATTGACTAATGGAACATTTCAACATCTGGAAGATGTGTATAACTCACTGAATCAATATTTTCCAAATGACCCATGTAGGATGTTATAAAATCATGCATGAATAAAAGATCCATTCAAAGTACAAGATAGACCAATGGACTTTAATCTAACAGTGTACGAAAAATTCAGAGATGATTTCACATTCCACTTTCCAATTTTCCTTTAAGAAATTTGTCTGCTTTTCACAGAGCAACAGAGAAAAATGTCCATAATTACCAAAAAAAGGTCATTCCCTTTTTTTCTTTTTTTCTTAAAAAAGGCCATTCCTTATGAGGACTATACTTTTCAGGAAAATACTCTTCTCTCCCTTTCCCAACTGCATGCCCTGTGTGAGGCTGGATTTTCTTCACACTTCAATCGAAGCAATATATCACAACCAACTGAAGTCACAAGCAGGTATGAGAATGCAGCTGACATGAAAAAGCTTTAAAAAAATACAAAATAGGGCTTCCCTGGTGGCGCAGTGGTTGAGAGTCCCCCTGCCGATGCACAGGACACGGGTTCAAGCCCTGGTCTGGGAAGACCGCAGAGCAACGAAGCCTGTGCGTCACGACTACTGAGCTTGCGAGCCACAACTGCTGAAGACCGCACTCCGCAACAAGAGAAGCCACCGCAATGAGAAGCCCGCGCACCGCAATGAATAGTAGTAGCCCCTGCTTGCTGCAACTAGAGAAAGTCCATGAGCAGCAACAAAGACCCAAGGCAGCCACACACACACACAAAAAGATTATATTACTGAAGTATAGTTGATTTTAAAAGTTGTGTTAATTTCCGCTGTACAGCAAAGTGATCACTTATACATATATATATATACATTGTTTTTTACATTTCTTTCCTTTATGGTTTGTCACAGGATATTGAATATATTGATATTCCCTATGCTATACAGTAGGATGTTGTTTATCCATCCTATATATAATATAATAGTTTGCATCTGCTAACCCCAAATCCCAACCCATCCTTCCCCTAGCCCCCTCCCTCTTGGCAACCACAGTCTGTTCTCTATGTCTGTGGGTTTGTTTCTATTCTGTAGATAAGCTCATTTGTGTCATATTTCAGATTCCACATATCAGCGATATAATATGATATTTGTTTCTCTTTCTAACTTACTTCACTCAGTATGAGAACCTCTAGGTCCATCCATGTTGCTGCAAATGGCATTATTTCATTCAAAAAGACATTTCTGAGACAACCTAGTAGTGTACATAAGGCCTAGAGGAGACTAGAGAAATATTCACCAACAAATGTGTTGGGTGTGCTAGTGGCTTTGAGATTACGCTAGAAAACACTACTTCCTGTTTTAAGGGATATATGCTGAAATATGTACAGGTGAAATGACAGGATGGATGGGATTTGCTTCAAAAGACGTGAGAAAAAAACAGAAAGGAAAAAGGAATAGATGAAGCCAAAAAGGTGAAAGCTTGAGAACCATTGAGATATGAGGGTGTCCGGTCAGGTGCTCCGAGAAGCAAGAGGGGAAAATGGGAGGGAGCTGGGGGCGGCGGGGAGAGACCTGCACTGGCGCCTGGCTGTCCCCTGGGCAGGAGTGGGGATGGGGAAGGGCTGGGTAAAAGTCCTTGAGCCAAATTTGCCCATCAGAGCAATCCCATTCCCTCGGGAAAGGACCTGCCTAGTAGGTCATACTGCTCTTGCTGCCTGTATGAGTTTCCTAGGGCTGCTGTAACAAATAGATGCTCTGAGGAAGCATCTATTTCAGGCCTCTCTCCACCTTCTGGTGCTGCTGGGGATCCTCGGCTTAGAGCGTCAGCACTCCAATCTCTGCTTCCATTGTCACACGGTCTTCTTCCCTCTGTGTCACTTAATAAAACCAACTCTGGGACTTCCCTGGTGGCGCAGCGGTTGAGAGTCCGCCTGCCGATGCAGGGGACGCGGGTTCGTGCCCCGGTCCGGGAAGATCCCACGTGCCGCGGAGCGGCTGGGCCCGGGAGCCATGGCCGCTGAGCCTGCGCGTCCGGAGCCCGTGCTCCCCAACGGGAGAGGCCGCAACAGTGAGAACCCCGCGTACTGCAAAAACAAAAACAAAAACAAAAACAAAAACAAAACCCAACTCTGAGGGTTTTTCATCCAGAGTAGAAAGGAAAGGATCCTCAGGTTGTCCCCCTGAGCCCCTAATAACGGCTTGTTCTTCAGGGCATGTTATCTCAAATATGTTAAATCTTTAAACATCAACATCAAATTCAGCCCAGCAACCTGCCCGAGGAGGGAAGGAAGCAGATGGAGGAAGGAACACAGGTTGCTGCCTCTCCTCTCAGCTCCCTGACTGGTGTGTTCACCCATTTATTTCTTCACCTTCCTTTGCTCTTTTATTCTTGGTGGCAGAACTCGTATAGTTGATGCCTCTTCTTGAGTAAAATACCTACACACTGCCAGTGCAGTTCCTCCTTTCTCTGCTGTACTTATGTCCTTGTCTCTGCCCTCCCCAGGGTGGGGCACTGTCCCCAGATAACAGAACAGGTGCCACTATCACAAAGGACCTTGGCCAGGGGGAAAAGTGCTCAAGAAAAGGAATAAGACAAGGTAAGATGCACCATTGATCTGGGTTGCATTAATTCCGGCCTCAAGTCACTTTGAGCACTCAAAGGAATCATTGATTTTCTGTAACTTAGTTCCTACGTAAGCAGGAAAGGCCAGTGTGTCCTGCCTGCCTCTTGGGTTAGATACTGAGATCAACTGGGACGACGGAAGGCAGCTTGTACCATGTAGATTAATCCATTAACTGCAACACATTCATATTACTAATTAGTTAAAGTGGCGACGTCACTATTTAATACCCTTTCATGTTTCTTTTTTTTTTTTTTTTTTTTTTGCGGTACGCGGGCCTCTCACTGCTGTGGCCCCTCCCGTTGCGGAGCACAGGCTCCGGACGTGCAGGCTCAGCGGCCATGGCTCACGGGCCCAGCCGCTCCGCGGCAAGTGGGATCCTCCCAGACCCGGGCACGATCCCGCGTCCCCTGCATCGGCAGGCGGACTCTCAACCACTGCGCCGCCACGGAAGCTCCCTTTCATGTTTCTTGATTCAGTCACTCCTACAAACCCTTCCCTTTCCCATTCATCAAAGAATTCCTTATTTTTCATTGATTTTCACCTAACATTTTTTATTTTCTTGCCAGACAGACAGCTGGGGGTGGGAAGAAATAGTGTAGCATTCTTTCAAGCTCCTTTAGCCTATGAAAATAAGTATCTTTTCTACTCTCAAGTGAAGATTGATTACTGTAACAAAGTCAAGAGATATGAAAGAAAAAAAATAATCCATGACTCCAGCACTCTGGCACAAGCCCTATGATTGTTTGATTTTTTTTTCCCCCATGAGCTTGTTATTAGCATGGATGTGATTGGAATCTACAACACGGGCTTTGATGTCCCAGAGGTCCAAGTTCAGTTTCCAGCTCTGGCCAGTCAGCAGGGGGTGAGCTGTGGGCACGTCCACTGCAGGAAGCCTCGGTTTCCTCCTTTGATGCCTTTTTTGAAGTGTGGTCGTCAGGATTAAATGAGATCGTATAGGGCTTCCCTGGTGGCGCAGTGGTTGGGAGTCCGCCTGCTCGATGCAGGGGACGCGGGTTCGTGCCCCGGTCCGGGAAGATCCCACATGCCGCGGAGCGGCTGGGCCCGTGAGCCGTGGCCGCTGAGCCTGCGCGTCCGGAGCCTGTGCTCCGCAACGGGAGAGGCCACAACAGTGAGAGGCCCGCCTACCGCAAAAAAAAAAAAAAAAAAAAGAGTCATCTGTCTCCAAAATCTGGACTTTGCTACCATGTTTGTGCTGTTATGTTAAAACTTCTTGAGGAGTTTTTGCTCTTGCTTCTGTTTATAGTTTTTAAATTACTGACACTGGGACCCAATCCTAGACCAATTCAATCAAAATCTCTGGGTGTGTTTAATGAACACCCCATCCCCCCAGGTGTTTTTTTTTTTTTTGGCCTTATCGTGTCGTCGTTGCTGCGCGTGGGCTTTCTCTAGTTGCGGCGAGCAGGGGCTACTCTTCATTGCAGTGCACGGGCGTCTCATGCGGTGGCTTCTCTTGTTGCGGAGCACGGGCTCTAGGTGCCTGGGCTTCAGTGGTTGTGGCGCACAGGCTCCGTAGTTGTGGCTCACGGGCTATAGAGCACAGGCTCAGTAGTTGTGGCGCACGGGCTTAGTTGCTCCATGGCATGTGGGATCTTCCCGGACCAGGGCTCAAACCTGTGTCCCCTGCACTGGCAAGCGGATTCTTAACCACTGGGCCACCAGGGAAGTCCCCCTCCCCCCAGGTGTTTTAACACGCAGCCTGGACAGAGAACTACCGTGAGGCTCTCTGGCCTGGCTATGGCCTTACTGGGTTGCCTTCCCAGTCGCAACGTGGTCTCCCACTGCTCCATAGCTTAGCAGTGCCCTTCCCTCTGTCTAAAACACCCTTCCCTAATCCCTCCAGTCTAACCTGGCAGACTCCTAGTTTATTCATCTTGCAAGCCCCAGCACAAGCGCGATTGGAAACCACACAAGCTTCGGATTTGGATGGACTTGGGTCACCATCTCCGTCACTTATTAGCTGTGTAAACTTGGGTGACGTACTCAGCTTTTCCAAGCCTCAGCGTCTTCTTCTGGGAAATGGAGCTAATGCCGGTAGGAAGAATGTGGAGCTGCTTGTGATGGGGAGCAGATTAGGAAGGTCAAGCATTTGGCACAGTGCTGGCTCCTTAGCATGGACTCAATAATAAATAAAAGGTATTATTATTATTTGTTGTTGTTGTCATTGTTGTTGTAGGCACAGTAGAAAAAGCAGTAGTAGTAGCAGACTACAGTAGTCGTCTGTGGTAACAGAAGAATTATGCTGGTCTTCCCAGCACCCCACTCCTACTCCAGAATCATCTTGTTCCTTCTGGGGGGCGGGTGGCTCCCACGCTCCCCTACCCCAGGGTCAGGCCCTGATCTGGACCCAGCTAATCAGAGGATGATTCTCATCAACTGAGCTCAGTGTTTGGCTCCTAGAGGGCACCTGACCCAAGCTGGGTCCATCGAACTGCTCCCAGGATATATCAGAGCCCGTGAGACAAAGACAAGCACTGTAATGGGGCCACACGCTGAATGCCAGGCTTCTAGTGGGTGGGCAACTTGTGGTCACGTGAGAATCCCCTCTTTAGAAGCGAAGCAGGAATTGTATGCAATAAACCTGTAATAAACCATAATGGAAAAGAATATGTATATATGTATAACTGAATCACTTTGCTGTACACCTGAAACTAACACAATATTGTAAACCAACTATACTTAAATTAAAAAAAAGAAAAAAGAAGCCAAGCAGATTTCAGCAGAGACAAGATGGGGAGAGGGAGAGAAAGGCAGAGACAGAGACACAGGTGAGAGAGAGCTGACACTATTTCTTGAGCCCTTGGGTACAGCAGCTGGAAAGTGGAGACAACTCAGATTTCCACATGAACTGAGACCCCCACCCCCCTCAAACTTTTGCTACTTTGGACTGGAACTTAGTCACGTACCACCAAATGAGTGCCATAAATACATTATTGTTGTCGGTGTGCAAGTGTCATTTTCCAAAAGTTAAAACATGACATGCAAATATAATAGTGAGCCCACGTCAGAGGTTCACTTAGCTCAGGAAAAGCAGCAGGGTCGGGGGTGGGTTCAAGGGAGAACACAAGACACTGAGTCTGTATAGTTAATGAGAGAAAGAATGCTGGAATGAAATGATAAAGTCCAACGCAGAAAGGTTAATGCCCTGCAAGGCGATAAAATGGTAGCATTTGGGGCTATCTTTTCTTGCAGAAGTAAATCAGTTTCATGTCTGTGGGACAAAAGTCATTTGTAACTTACTAATACTCCTACAAGTTAACATCTAAATTGACAGAGTGTAGGTCCTAATGATAAATAATAAGTCAAACAAAATGACCATTCCTTGGAGAGGCAAACACCGGGTCAGATAAGGCCCACTGCTTGTTTATGTAAACAAAGTTTTATCAGAACAAGCCCGTGCATTTACATATCCCCTCTGGCTGCTTTCCTGCCGCAAGAGCAGAGTTGAATAGTTGCAACACAGATCATCTGGCCCAGAAAATCTTTACTACCTGGCTCTTTCCAGGAAAAATTTGCCCTAGAGCTGAGGTTCTTAAAGTGTGGTCCCTGGACCAGTTGCATCAGCCCCAGGGAATTGTTAGAAATGTAATGCTCGGGTTCCACCCAAATTCAGGCCCACCAAATCAGAAATTCCAGGAGCAAGCAGGCCAGCAAACTGGGTTGTGACTCCCTCAGGGGGCTCCTGATGCCTTGAGAGTCAGATGACCCTTGGGCAGACTTGAGAACAAAGCTGTGGTAGTCTGCTATAACATCCTGAGGGCGTCCAGGGTTCCAAACTGGGGATAATGTTTCTTTATATGGCACGTGGGGAAAAAGAGTGGGAGGTGAGATTGGGGAGCTCGACATATGACAGGTCGTGCCAAGGGAGGAGTTAAGATATCCTGCCAGTGAAAGCTTCTGGTGATCACATTTTCATTTTAGAAAGACATCTCAGGGATTGGCAGATAAACGGATGGGGTTGGGCTGGGAAGGTGGTGAAGTTGGAGGAGCACAAACAGATAGGAGGACTCGGTGCTAGTTAGGAGTCTGCAGCTGAATCCCAGGCTGGAGACACTTTGTGAACTCCCGGATACAGCCATACCTGAAGCTAGAGAAAATTCATAGACTTCCCAATTAAGCCATCCTGAACAGAATGCTGCAGAGGAGCTGGTTCACAGGGGAAAGAATTGAAAGATATTGATGTAATGGAACTCACCAACTGTTGTGGAAGGTGAGAGAGAGGCAATGTTATCCGAACGGCATACGGATTTCTGTTTTGCTGGGCTGGGTAGATGGGACAGTCTAGGAAATGGAGCAGGATCCTGTGGGATCCTTATACCCGTCCCGGGTATAAGCCTTTTCTGTGTCCTTGTTTCTTGTTTCTAGGAAATAGGCTTCGTTCAGCCTCCTTGACCTTCCCTGAGTTCCAGAGGGCAAATCCAAATGGTTGCTAATCAGGGAAGGGAGGGGATGCAGAAACAAAGGAGGAGCGTTCAAGAAACAATAGTGCAGCCATGGGGCAGGGTCCTGGTTCCTCCTCAAGGGATATACATAAACAATTTCTTTTTTTTTTTTTTTTTTTTTTTTGGCCTTGCCATGACAGTGAAAGTGCCAAGACCTAACCACTGGATCGCCAGGGAATTCCCCATAACGACGTCTTTGAGTTCTTCTGCGGAACTAAGGCCCCCACCCAGGTGGAGGATGGTAACTTCAGGCCGAGCACAGGATTCCTGAAGCACCGCCTTGTTACCTCACCGCCAACCAATCAGATGAAAGTCACAAGCCCTGCAGCCCTTCCCCCAAATTTTGCCTATGTAAACATCTCCCTGAAAACCATTGGTGAGTTTGGGTTTTTCTGAGCACGAGCTAGCCATTCTCCTTGCTTAGTCCTGCAATAAACCTTTCTCTGCTCCAAACTCGGACGTTTCAGTTTGTTTGGCGTCACTGGGTGTCGGGCACACAAACTTGCATTCGGTAACAGAACCTCTCTGGTTGCTCTCAGTCTGATGGGAGACAGAAACACAAGCCAGGGGAATGACAGTTCTCCTCTAGAGGCATAGCGCCTTATTTTTTTCTTCGTTTGCATCAACACACCTTTGTGAACAGAGGTTAAGAGCACACCTGTACTGACGATGCAGCATGCTGGCTAACTTTGCCCCACTTCTGAGTTACGCGCTCCAAGGCTTAAATTCCAGCTCTGCCCCCTCAACAAGAGATTTAATTTTTCTGTCTCTGCTTCTTCATCTTTAACCTCGTGATTTACAAGATGCATCTGCATCATGGAAGTGAAGAGACATCAAATCCCAAGGGTTCTGCATGATGCCTGGTCCATGATAAGCATTTCATAAAGGGTAGATGTTACCATGATCATTCTGGGCCCTCCAAACAGACAAACATTTTTTGACTAACTGGCTTGTGACATGGATTGTTTCTTTCCAATTTAAGATGTTTTCTTTTCATGGAAGTCAAAAAAATAATAAAACCGTAATTACCATTTGATAGGTAATTACTATGCTGCGCTTGCTCTATGATTAAATAAAAGTGTTTTGCATATAAGATAGTGTTGCTGTTGTTAGCAGTATGGATACATGAGTTATACAATGATTTTGAATTGAACTTCATGAGCAGATTCTGGGGAGGGTAGCCTCCCGGGAGAGGGGGAGGGGCACCCAAGCACCTGTCATCATTACCCCCACTAGGACCATGACCTCAAACAAATGGGATGAAGGGTCAGAGGCAGGGGATTGAGGCTCCATCCTACTTGTGAGATGCCAGTTTGTTTTAATTCTTTCCAATTATGAAGGCAATACAAGCTCAAAGTGTTAAAGAGAGTAAAGCAAAGTAGAAAGAAGAAAAACTCATTTCTCTTCAAAGACAAACACTGTTGGCTTCTTGAGGTATCACTTCCTTTTTTTTTAATAAATTTATTTATTTATTTATTTATGGCTGTGTTGGGTCTTCTTTGCTGCGCACGGGCTTTCTCTAGTTGCGGCGAGTGGGGGCTACTCTTCATTGCGGTGCACGGGCTTCTCATTGCGGTGGCTTCTCTTGTGGGGGAGCACGGGCTCTAGAGTGCAGGCTCAGTAGTTGCGGCACACAGGCTTAGTTGCTCCGCGGCATGTGGGATCTTCCTGGACCAAGGCTCGAACCTGTGTCCCCTGCATTGGCAGGAGGATTCTTAATCTCTGCGCCACAAGGGAAGCCCTACTCATTTATTTTATAACAGCTTTATTGAGATATACTTGACATACCATAAAAGCCACACATTTAAAGTTTTCCACCAGGTAGAAGTCAGAGCTTAAAGTCTAATGGGGACCGTTCCGTGTCCCTAGGTGGAAACATTAACTCCTCTGAGAACTTGGACCTCTAGACCCACAGAGCCAAAAGTTGGAGGGATGAGAAGCACACCTCTTACAGGGTCGCTGGGAGTGGTACTGACCAGGACCAAATCTGCTTCTCTGTCCCTTGCTTCCAGGACCAATGTATTCTCCCTTTCGGGGACACATCATACTCTACTGGTAGTTAAGTTGGGGAGTACATTGCATTTGGGGAGATAGTATGCCAAACTCTCAGGGAATCATCTCTAAGCTGGCGCCTTGACTGTGCTTTCAAAAGATCTTTCTGTCATGTTATCATGCTGGAAGCTTCTGGTATAGGTGATAGAACCAGGAATCCCATGGCTCTATGCTCATCTCCTTACCTCCTTTCCTGTAAAATGCGTCTTCTGGTTCAGGGGGATGTTATGTTGGATTCCATGTCAGCAGATCAAGCATTCTGTATGCCATCAGAGAGTGACGCTAGCAGAGATCCTTTGGACAGAAAAAAATACCTGGATTATCATTAATTCCGGTCTAGATGAATTGCTGAGCCTTCCAGGGTAGAAGGGGTCCGATGTAACCAACTGGTCGCCAAGCGGTAGGTGGGTCTCCTTGAGGGATGGTACCATATGTGGGGCTTGACACTGGTCTACGTTAGTGGCAGTGGTAACAGCTAGATGAGCCTTGGTAAATGGAGCCCATGCACAGCCTTCAACCCTGTTGCCATGGCTACTCTGGTCATATGCCTGTTGTGTCAGCACCGGGGTGGCCTCTTCCATGGTGAATGTTCTCTAGTGAACATTGCATGTGATACAAAAACCTACACGCTTGGTTTTAGTCCTCTTTTTCTTCCAGGTCTCTGACCAACCAGTGAAGCTATTTATCACTGGCCGTGAATCTGTATACATTCTTATCTCAGGTTACTTCTCTTTCCCCGTAAAGTGGGTGACCAGCTGCGTCGGCAAAAGTCTGCTCTTGGAAGGAGTTCCCCTTGCTGAATTCTTTCAGAGTCTGGCTCATGTAGTGAGTTCCTTGAGTCTGTTCTTTTATGGGTGCCGTGTTAGTCAGGGTTCTCCAGAGAAACAGAAAGAATGGGATGTGTATGTATATATAGAGAGAGACATTTATTTTAAGGAGTTGGCTCACACAATTACGGAGGCTGGCAAGTCCAAAATCTGCAGGGTTAGCCAGCAGGCTGGAGACCCTGGGAAGAGCCAGGGCTGTAGTTCAAATCTGAAGGCCGTCTGCTGGCAGAATTCCCGCTTTTGCTCTGGGGAGGTTGGTCTCTGTGCTATTAAGGCCTTCACCTGGTTGGATGAGGCCCACCCACGTAACGGAGGGCATTCTGCTCTACTCAAAGTCCACTGATTTAAACGTTAATCTCACCCAAAAAACACTTTCACAGGAACACTGAGAGTCACGTTTGACTAAATATCTGGGCACTGGGGCCCAGCCAAGTTGACACATACTATTAACCATCACAGATGCATTAACCAGATCAAGATTCTAGATACGCAAAATTAGAAGCCAGACCTTAAAACACAGTAACCGCATCAAGCCAATATCTTCCATGGGGAATCCTGAAAAATCAGCTGACCATCTTCTCTGACATCTTTGTGGTATCTTTCCAAGCGGGTGATGGGACAATCGCTGAATCTTTGACTGTCACAATTGATGGGACACAGAAATCTTTTAGCTTCCTATTCCCCAAGAGGTGTTATGATGACATAAAGTCTCTAAAGCTATTAACAGAGGAAAAAGCAGGGAAGGGGCCGGGGGCAAACAAGCTCGGGAAATCCTGGGTTAACTATAGTCAGGTAAGTACCTTTTTTTTTTTTTTTCCGGCTGCGCGGCTTGTGGGATCTTAGTACCCCAACCATGGATCGAACCCACGCCCTCAGCAGTGAAAGTGTGGAGTCCAAACCACTGGATCGCCAGGGAATTCCCAAGGTAGATGTCTTTAATGGGATTGTCAGAGGCTGTAATATACAAATGTGCAGCCTGATGTGAACCTCCAAGAGCGGGACCTCACCTCCACAGTCCCCCACGTACTTCCTGACCAGAGCTCCTTCAGGCAGCTGTTTAGGGGACAAGGGTGATGCAGGTCACACCCTGAGGGACATCTCATCCCACAGTGTAAGGAGCTGAGATTTAAGAGATAAAACGTCTTGTCCAGGTGGCATGTGACAGAGTCAAAGCTAAAACCCACATTCCTGGCACTTCCCCGCTGGTCCAGTGGTTAAGGCTCTGCCTTCCAATGCTGGCGGCATGGGTTCGATCCCTGGTCAGGGAACTAAGATCCCACATGCTGTGGGTGTGGCCAAAATCTTAAAAAAAAAAAAAACCCCACAAAATACCCCACCTTTGTGATGCACAGCCCCGTGCTCCATCCATGTCACAGAGGTGGGATCTAGTCCCCATTCTGAAAGGAGGAGACACCAAGCACAGCCTTCTTCGAGGCTAATTAGTTATAAAGATCAGACTGGAATCCTGGTCTCTTGAATTTCAGCCTGGAACAAAAAAAGAAAACCCACAGCATTGGGGCACTTAGAAGTTCAGAACTGCGTACAGGAGTGATATATTTTTAGCGCCTTTAGGTGACCCCTGAGAAGATGAATCATCACTGCTGTGGCATGCCCGGTGAAATGATTCCATTGGGCCAAGCATGAAGTCCCAGAGCCAGCGGATGCTGGAGACCATTCAAAGGGTTGGGCCACACCCCAGGGCTTCCTGCCTCCTCCCCTCCCCCCCATCAACAGGAAGTCCATAGATGAGGTTCACTTTCCCTGGGATGCAGCAGGTGTGTGGCCCCTGCAGAGGTTTGCTCCAAGACCGAGCCAGCCTTCTCAAGCTCAAGGCTTCAGCTACCCCTGGGCTGGGTTGTATTTAACCAGAGGGAAGCCCCATGGTTCAGGTTTGGCCAGTGCAAACCGGGCACAGCTGTCGGAGATCTGTCCGACTCACAGCTCGGGAAAGCCTTTGGGTGCAGAAAGGAGACAACCCTCTAGAGAGCAGCGATTCTCAACCGAGCATGCGTGAGACTCTCCAGGCGGGCTTGTGAAAAACACACGTCGCTGGGGCCCCCCTGGAGTGGCTGAGTCAGCTGATCTGGGGCGGGGCCTGAGAATATGCATTCCCAAACTCCCTGGGATGCAGGTGCTGCTGTTCCAGGGACCGCTGTTGGAGGACCCCTGCTCTAGGGCGCCTTCTGAAGGATGCCATGAGGTCTGCACACGCAGAATTGCTCCCTGGTGGGCCTGAAATCAACACTACCTCTATGCTTACCATTTTATCCCCAACTTTAGAACCCAATTAGGGAGGTTTCTATCCGGGCGCTCAACCTGTAGCTATCTGGGAGACTAACACAGGAAACTCAGAGAACGGGGTGAATTACCGCTCTTGTATTTTAAACACATTTAATAAGATGTAATTCACATATCATACAATGCAAAGACTTTTCATATAGTCACAGATGTGTGCAACTACAACCATTGTCAATCTTAGGGCATTTTCATCACCACCGAAAGAAACCCATACCCTTTAGCTCCTGCACCCCTATCCTGTCTCATCCCCGCCCCAGCCCTAAGCAAATACTAATCTACTTTCTGTTTCTAAATTTGCCTGTCTGGCCACTGCATATGAACAGAATTCTACAATACGCTGTCCTTTGTGCCTGGCTTCTTCAGCTTAGCATAATGTTTTCAAGGTTCATCCACATCATCACGTCAGCGCTTCGCTCCTGTTCAGGGCCAAGTAATATTCCATCATCTTGCTAGACCACATTTTGTTTATCCATTCACCCACTGTCGGGCTTTAATTTTTGCAGTGAATAGTTGATTGGTTATTTGTTTAAATTCATAGAACTCTACACACACACAGAGTACATTTTACTGCAGGTTATTTTTAGAAAAGGACATAGGCGGCTTCTACCTCTTATCTCTTAGAACAGGGCTGCCTTGAGCCAGCAGGCGGGAACTCCTCAGCCTTCTCTGAGACCACTCTGTGGGAAAGGCCAGGGGTGCAGTTATAGGTCCCAGGTGAAGCCAGCCTTCCCCTTCAAAGCAACCACACGAGTGAGGTTGTAATACCGAGGGACCCCGGCTGGAGCCACGTGGAACAGTAGTATCTCCTAGTTGAGCCCCACACCAATTCCCGGTCGACAATATTGTAAAATATAATTAAGTTGTTTTGAGCACCAGCAACAGGGAGCTGGGACAGCTGGGGTGTGTTCCCACGGGGGTTTATCGGGGAGTCTCTGCTCTCGGCCCCCATCACTGGAGCGGATGGCGGTGATGGCAGAGGCCTCCTGATGGGTTTCCGCTGCTCAGATGCTCTGCGATTTGCCCCCAGCTCTCTCTCGTTCAGCGCCTTTTTTTTTTTTTTGCGGTACGCGGGCCTCTCACTGCTGTGGCCTCTCCCGTTGCAGAGCACAGGCTCCGGATGCGCAGGCTCAGTGGCCATGGCTCACGGGCCCAGGCGCTCCGCGGCATGTGGGATCTTCCAGGACCGGGGCACGAACCCGCGTCCCCTGCATCGGCAGGCGGACTCTCAACCACTGCGCCACCAGGGAAGCCCTTGTTCAGCGCCTTTTGTTCCCCTGACCTGCCATGTGAACTCCCCGTGCAGAGTTTGAAAAAAAAAAGCTTTGCTGAGATATAACTCACACACATAACATCTGCCCATCTAAGGGTACTGTTCGATGGGTTTCAGTGCATTCTGCCGCTATCCCTACCTGACCTGGCTTTGTTGGTCTGTTTCTCCCACTGGGATGTAAGTCCTCGGGGAGGACGTCTTGCTGTCTGTTCACCACCGTATCGCCCCCTCACCCCCCTCGGTGCCTGCCTGGCACAAAGCGGACACCTAGTGACTATGTGGCAGCTTTGTGAGAACACTCAGAGCTGTCAAGCTCCACGGAGGACGTAGGTGGGTCCTTGGGACAATGGCCTTGGCCTCAGCCGACCTGTGGTGTGGACCTCTTCTGTAGGTGGATCTGAAGAGATGCGCTTGGGTCCTCAGTCTCCCCTCCCCCAGCCCCCTGCAGACTTGCCTGTCCTGCACCCACTGCCTCTCTGCTAATTCTGCGTTAGGGACAGCATCTGTGCCCGTGGTTGAGTGAAAGCTAACGGCTTCCCTCGTTAGCCCCTCAGCTCACATATTTGCATCCCAGCATGGCCTTCTGGGGACATAATATCCCACGCAGGGAACTTACATGGTGATCATTTTCAGGTAGTTGAAAGAGCTGGGTCTGAGCTGGCAGACTCGGGTTAAAATCCAGCTCCAGACGTAGCAGGCGCCTCTGGGATCCGACACAGACCCTCTGCCGTCCTCTGATTCCACTACAGGGTGGGCCCCGCTGGCCTCAAGCTGACAGCATCCCCCTCCGTCACACATGGTGCTTCTTTCTGCCCCAAGTCCTTCCAGACACTGAAGAGCGAGCTCGGTGAGCAGAGCAGCCCCAGAGTGGAGGTGGTTAGGGCCTCTGGGAGCTTCCGCCCCCCTTCCCTGGGCAGAGGATGTGTGGGAACACACGGGGTCCTGTGGGATTTTCCAATTCATTGATACCCACCCGCCCCCCCCTTCCCGCCGAGAGATGCCATCTCTGTCGCCCCCGCCACCTCCAACCTGTGTGGCCTTTGTGATGCCCTCAAGCAGCAGGATGGCAGCCACTTGGCCGCTGCCAGTCGCACTTGGCACACGCTCTCTGGGAGACTCTGGCTGCCAGGTAAGAAATGTGGTAGGGCCAGCACCTGGAGGGACCAGAGAGAGAGACCCGTGGGATGGGGCAGGGGCAGGGGGAGCAGAGCAGAGGGACAGGAAGGAGGGGGAGGGGCAGTGAGCCTCCAGGAGCCGCCACCTGGCCGGGACTGTGTGAGACCCAGGTGAGCGCTGCTTACCTGAGCCCAGGCAGCCCTCAGATTTGTCAGCAAAAATAACTGATGCTATGGCTTTAAGCCACGGCGTGGCGGCGTGGCGGCGTGGCGGCGTGGCGGCGGGTGGGGGGGGGGCTCCTACTCAGCCGTAGATAAAGCACCCGATGAGCAGCCTTTCCTCCTTCCTGGTCTCGCTGGGCTTCCTGGGAACATGAGGACCAAGCCCTCACCTAAGGCTCTCTGTCCAAGAAGACCCAAACCAAGACGAGTGCGGACCTGCTGGGGAGGTGAGGTAATTGCACTTGGGTAAGATAATTAGCTCGAGCTCTGGGTGCTTCATCCGGAAAAGGGGAGGAGCAGCGTTTCTAACCTAAGATTCTTCTGGAAATGAGAGAATCCAGGCGAATTTAGCATCTGGTAGCCGGTGTCCCATTTGGGGCAGCTCACAGGCGAATTCGAATCCAGTTTCCAGGTGCGATATGCATGGCAGGTACTTCCCACCATCCTCCCAAAGCTGAATTGCCAAACGCTTCGGGAAGAAACGCCCGAGGCCGTGACTGGGCTCGTCTGCTTGCCGGTGGCCGTGCAGGGGAGCCGTCTTCCCCTTCCTGGGCCCCAAGGGCAGTCAAGGGACTCTGTTCTTATAGAAATGTTATTGTATCTTTCTGATAAACATAACCCATTCCTTGTCTGTTTTTCTTTTCCTATCAAATTACCCCAACTGACACAAATTGGAGCAAATAGTTTCAGTTCCGGTCACAGGACTTGGGGCTGCAGTCAAGGATCTGAATGAAATTCCTGGTAAAATACAGTCATTAGAAGCATAGTGAGAGCAGAATCAAAACGTCCCAGCCTGCCGCGACACTGAAAGGCAGTCTGGTTAATTTCCAAATTATATTTGGGCTCAACATGCAAGGGATTCTTTTTCATTTAGGCGGAGAAAATAGGACTGAAGATTATTACAATAACCACACAAGACCAAGGGATATAATTATAAAATAAGCCAGACCCTAGCAGGCAAATCATGTTTAATGTGTTCTGAGAATCGAATATTCTTTATGGAATTAAAAACAGAGGGGGGGGAAATCAACGTGCAGAAAATTAATTAAAGAAGAGGTAAGACACAGAAAAGCTTTGGGTGTCATACAACTACAAATACAAAAGCAACAAATTTAAAAAAAGAGCACACACGTAATTACAGATTTCGGTAACTTGAGTAGCCAGAACATACCCAGTGAATTATCAATACTTAATCATCAAAGATCTTACTCATTTTGCAAGGGGGCTGGTACTGATGATGGATTTCAGTTGGTCCAAAGGACTTTTCCTTCCGTCGCAAGCAAACCTGTAAGGACGGCTCAAGTAACTCTGAAAAGTGGAGTTCCTTTTCTCAAAGAAAACTGACACGGGAGGGTTCTTCTCCTCCGCCCCCCTCTACCACCAAAATTTGTACATTCATTCAACTCTTTTAACTAAGGCAACCAAAAGACAATTTCTTGAGACCCCCAAACACCCTGCGAAGCCACAAATTCTACCCATGTAAAAAGGGAAAAAAAAAAAAAGAAATGAACGACCTCCAAAACTAAGGGCAGTCACTCTGCAAAGTGCAGGATGGTTCACTGTTAACAGCTTTTGTGGATTTCATGTTAAAATGTCTCTTTAAAAGGAGGCGTGGACGGGAGTGAATCAAGACCCAGCCATGCCCTGGGTTGAGGAACGACCTGTACTGGACAGGTGATACATGGATCAGCCCTCAGGTATCTTTTCAACTCTGCGCACTGCTGAGGTAGGACCTTTGGAAGAAATGCACAACATCTCAGGGCGTGAAGAGTGTCCTCATCATAGAGCACTGCCCTTCTGCTCAGTTGGGGGGCCCAAGACAGTCACACTCCCGGGCCACGTGTGCCCTTACACAATTCAAGAGTTTGTACCAGATCGCAGCCACGGAGGAGAGTCACAGCCACAGGAGGTGGGCGAGACCCTGGCGCTGACCTGGGGACGCCTGCTGTCTAGCGCAAGCTCGAGGGGTGGGGGGAGGTGGAGAACCCCGGCAGGCAACTACAAAAGGTTATTAGCAAATGGTATCAAAAAGTATCAAAACATTTCAAAAAACTTTAAAAACTGCCAGGCTTGGCGGACACACAGGGCAGGCTCTCTAAGCACCCGGAGGGCTGCCCTACATTTCAGAGGTTTATCCTGGAGACGGGGACTCCGCCCCCTTTCCCGCTGAAGATGCTCAGAATCTCCAGAGAGACAGCAAGGATGTCCACGCCACACGGAACTGCCCCTCCAGGTCTGGGACCAGTGGTCTGAGATTCTGGCCAAAAGTTCCGAGAGCCAAAAGCTAAGTGGCTGGCAGAGCCACGTGCCACGGGGGACCAGGGTAAGAGGCGGAGGCTGCTACGTCTACAAGGGGGTTGGGGTGGCAGGGTGCCGTCCTTTCCCTTCCCCCACGGCTGCAAATCACCCAAAGGTCACTCCTGGCTTAGGGGCCAGGCACTTTGAGCCACAGGTGAA